>NW_028270144.1:32745079-33053202 GCF_037043375.1 Chiloscyllium plagiosum | reverse complement strand
AACTGTTATGTTCTGGGATTTTATCATTAAATTTCAATAAAGTGAAGCGGATCACGTAACCTGTTGTGAAGTCTGTCTGAAAACATGCCTGAAGGTTTGATTGTTAAAGATCAAAGGCACGTCCAGATTATTTTACTGGGAAGACTGTTCAACCTTGGAAACAATAGGAGCAGCATATGTGTTATTGATGATTAGAATGTGAGTCACAAAAGACCTAGAAAATTGTGACCATATTAGGTTGTAAACAATTGTGCTTTAAACTATCCATTTACTTCCAAGATTAAAGAGAGCTGATGACTCAAGGATAGCAAATTGCAACCTGGATACAAAGCCCACATGATTCACTTTGTCATAATGATGAGCTTTGAGATGGGACCTTTACAAATGAAGACATTATGATATTGTGTTACAGGCTTTCCTAAAATATCTCGGAATATCAGTGATTTGTCACTTTGCCAGAGTCTGGGAGAGAGAGGACATTTATAGGCCAAATGTCTCTGTGGTTCACCCAACTAGAATGTGAGTAGAAGCTTATGCTCGGATTGTAAAGACCAAATTTTTGACGAGTTAAAATGAGGCAGAAAAATTCACATAACTTGGGGATCTCCAGAGTTAGGGCTAGATAATGGGACTCGCTGGGCAGCTCTTTTGGGAATTGGTAAAGACATGATTGGTCAAATGGCCTCTTTCTATCCTGCAAAATTCTATAAATCTAAGATTCCATAATACTCTCACCATGTGAACAGCATCGGGTTAAGTCCAAAGAGTCAATCTGTACAGAAAGGTAAGCCAGAAGAACCTCTGAACAAGATTTTAAAAATATTTTTAAGAGATGTGAGCATTGCTGGCTAGAATAGTACTTATTGTCCATCCCTAATTGCCTCAATATCTTAGAAAATATTGGAAACATGGACCTAGAATTGCAAGACTAAATTTGACCAATTTCTTTTTGAAAGTAGTATTCTGAGCAGAATATAGATATGCCTACTGTATAGTGTACCTGCGCGTCCAAAATAACAAATTCCCTCATGAGAGACTATAGTCAAACTCAGTGGGGTTTCAGGGTAGAAACAAAACTATGGGAACGGGAGGATTGCGCAGTAGTAAGTTGACAATAAAGTGAAGAGACTGGAACATGGATGGTACTGTCTAAGGGAGTCGAGGAAACGGATGTCAATAAAGTGAAAGGGGTAAAGGAAATGTAAGAGAAAGAACAAAAGTTGGGAATGATAGTTTGAGGGAAGAGCAGAATTCCAGTAACCAAGACTGTCCAGTTCCTGGATTTGGGGTGGCGAAGGTAAGAGGAAAAATATTAATAATAGTCAAAAGACATTAGAGGGTGAAAGGTTTAAATGGAAGTGGCAGTGGAAGGCTGTCACCTTGAACTAGCTCGGAGAGTCAGAAGAATGCCACAGTAATGATGGGGAACCAGAAAGGAGTGAGGATATGAACTAGGAGGCTAATAGGTTAGTTCATGTGAAGGGCAGATTTGGACAAGAATGTTCTGTTTTTTTGGTCCATCTTTGACTCTTATTTCTTCTTAAATTCAAAGTGATAAAAATCAGAGCAGAGGTTTGATGTAAACATTTTGAGCTGAGTTCCCAGATCCCACATAAATGCACTGTCAATTTTGTCCCTTCCACACAAGTCATTTCCCCTTTAGACTTACTTACTTTTTTTTTCATTAACACAGGTGAGAGAATGTTATGTTTTCTGCTGAGCTTCTGCTGCTGTTTTCTGTGGATGAGGAATACTTGCATCATGTGTTGATATTATAATCACTTGTTTCACTTATTTATGGTATTTCGTGAACAATTCTCATTACATGATCAGCTGCTACATGCTCATTATGTAGGGTTCCATTTCTCAAAGCCTGGCACATACAGCCCATTACAATACTGCAGTGTTAATATATTGTTGTGAGTGAGCTATATGATGGCAGTTCCTTAGCTTACTCGCTCCTGATGCTTCATCCTGAGCCATTTTCTTGGAAGTTTCTTTTTTCAGCGATGTCTAAAAGATAATGTGAGGAGTCTGTTGCCAGGTTTACCACAACCAGAATAAGTATAGAACTCCAGTTTGTTGGTATTAATTAAACCACATGGTAGCTATCCAGCCAGGTGAGCTAACCACCCTCTCTTGTTGCTTGGTAATATGTTAGGAACGTAAAATTAAGTCTGCCAATTGGTACAATTGGCAGGGTTGAGGAAATTCGGCACTTATGAAAGCATACATAAGACCACTCGATATCCTGTTTGCATCATGACACAATACAAAATTCCAACTGCAGTAATTCGTGATTTTAAACTACCATTTCAAACTGGAAATTATTGATCATTTTGGCTCAAAGGAGGTATTTTCATTGTTAAGACTTGGAGTAGATCATTTTATAAACAAATCACTAAACAAGGGCAATAGAGTTGAAACAATTGTATTGTTAATTTACTTTTTTGTATCTTTGTGGAATGGTTGTTGCTTGCAAAGAATAAAGATTGCATTTAGTAATTCCATCTAAATGTAGAATAATGAAGTCTGTCAGGATCCCCAGAGAAATCTTTATTACATTTCGACCACTCCTGAATTAAAAACCACTTTTGTTAGTGCAGAATAATTGATTTTGATTGAATGTGAATCCATCAGTGAGATATCACATGTAATATTATACTACAGCCTACGAACTAACGTGTATCCAACTGTTACATCATCACAACACAGTTTAGTCAATAGTGTAATTAAACATTTACCTTCAAAATGGTAGCATGAATTTTGTAATTAATTCATTTGTTTAAATCATTATTCCCGGCTTCTAGCTTCCTTTGCATGCCACGATCACAGCATCTTATCACTGTTGAATGATGTATGATACGATGGGAGTTACTGCATGAGTCAGCCCTCATGGTGTCAAATCAACAAACTAATAAACGTGTTTACTGATTTTTAATTGAAAGATCGGAGTGGCCATATTTCAGGAAGAGTACTGTTTAATTCAATAATGCATGAGAGAAAATTGATTGTAATTTAACTCTTACAGCTCTAAGTGCAGCATGTGTGGTACAAATATTCTACTTTTATCCTATAGTGTTAGAGTTAATTATAAAAGTAGCATACTCCTTCCACTTTATTTGCTTTTAATTCCACAAAAAAGCAAGTTTTATGTCTAAAACATATCATTGATATCAATCAGTGCTTAATACACCTGAATGGCACTCTTCCATCTGATATTTAATTGTGGAATTATCTTAAACTTTAAGATTGCGGTTTACTTGCCTGCTTCCTGTCTAAATGTATGTTGTTGGGTTGTTCAATAATGGGGGGTGGGGGGCGTCATTACACTTGACAGCTGCATGACTGATCTATTCAAAGTCACCAGAAGATAACAAGAGTGGGAGCCCAGTGAAATTTTCTTTTTCCCTAAGCTTGGAACACTGAACATATTTGAATTCAGTTGTTAGCTGATTGAAATTATTTAGCTCAAGTCAGACTTGGTGTGATTTTAATTTCCCTTCCATGCCTTCAAAGTGGTCTCACATCTATTTTAAATGATGAGATGATTGAGCTAATGTCAGGGAGATCTGATCATAAGATTACAGAATTGTTTAATGTCTTGTAAATACAGCTGCAAAACCTTAGTTGAGAAATATTCACTTTTACTGCTTAAGTCGAAGAAAATTTACAGTCCCCTTGCACAAGTGTAGGATGCATCTGTTTCATAAGTGGTTCCAAGTTTTTTTGATTTGACCCTCCTACCTTATGTCAAGCTTGAATAGCCTGGTTGTTCCATTTTCCCTTTATAACTAAGTTCTATGACACTGGAGTTCAGTCTTGTGGCGTTTCCCTCTGCTCCACAATCAGAGTTAAAATTCAGTGATTACAACAGGATAAGATATTTAAGATGAGCTATGTCCAAATCAATCCACATGTAAGCATTCTTCCTCACAATTTGTAATTCATTGTTTTATCATTATATTACAGCAGTCTATTACTCCTACTACTCTTTAGGAAATCAATAGGTTACAATATTACCACAGAGGTAGTCTTAGATCTATGATCCTTTTTAGTCTCATTAATTTCTAATATCAAATAAATATGTTTAATATAGTGTAAACTCACTGTACCATTTTATTTGTTTGATTGCAACTGCAAGGAAACTTTGTTTTGAAACCAAATTCTGGAATGGCTAAATTGAAATATTTAATGTGTTAGCTGTAGTGAAATAAATAGTGTCTCCCACCTGCTCAAGACCGAAGCACAAAAATCAAGTATCATGACCATACCAGGTATATTCGCAGACTGTTCAGTAAACATCAAATTTGTACAAGCTCATGTGTAGCCCCCTTTTAGTTGATGAGTATTTCAATTTAAAAATAACCAGGAAATGTCTGCTTTAAACAAGATCAAGACTTATAAAACAAAGAACTGTGGATGCTGCAAATCTGAAATGAAAACAGAGATTACTAGAGAAATTCAGTAGGTCCAGTTCAGTTTAGTCTATTAGTGGAACTTAAGTAAATTAATGATATAGTTAATATCTAAAACACAATGATCAAACATATGTGAGGCTAAACATTACATTTGAAGATGGAAATGAGATCAGTCTATTATTATAGTAGGTCTGGCTTACTTGGAGTTTCTCTTTTTGAAGTGAAAGGTCTGAAAATTTGAAATCAGGTTCAGCAGCTGCAATGGTTGCTGTCATTGAATAGTTGGATATTTGCCTGGGCAAGTGGACTCAGCAGGATTTAGATATGGAAGAGAAGTGTTCAGCTTCCTTACCAGTTCCACATTTATTGCAGATCGTTCACAGTTCACTTCAGTCAGACAAGATGGTTCAAGCGCACCCAGTGCCTCTGTTTGCTGTTGTGCAGTTGCAAAGCAATCAACATAGGCTAGCCCAGAGACAGGCACAACAATGGCCAGAGTGCCATCAAAAAGAACCAGCAGAGGGTCAGGAAGCAAGGCAGATGCCAAGTATTGGCATACAATTGAATAACTGTGTATCTATCTGCAAATGTCATTGTGAGGAGATCATGGCCTTCTGTCAGCTATCCATGTCAGCTCCTTCAGGAATCCATACATTCTGATGGATTTCATGGGGATCCACTGCCATTAGCTTTAAAATTCCCCACTTGTTAAAATTCCATACCAGCAGATCTTTTCAAGGCTGTAGGAGAAACATGTAGCATCATGCAAACAACTACTCAAAAATACATCAAGGAAATCACCATGAGCTTGTTAAAAACAGTCAGTGATTTTGTACAATTAATCACAGACCCAGAAAGCCAGGCAGAAGGAACTGAGAGGTTTGTTGCCATTACTGGATTTCTGAAGGTACAAAGGGTATTTGATTGCAAACATGTTGACCTAAAAGATCTCTGGGATCACCCAATCATCACTCTATTAATGTTCAGTCTGTTTGTGACCACTGGAAATGAGTCTTGCAGATCTCTGCTTATTTTCCTGGGATCTCTTCTGATAATTATATCCTCATTCACTCTCAGTTGCCACAACTATTAGTTCCCCTCTCTGCAACGCCAAAGTTGACTCCTATGTAGCAGTAGACACCTACATGGCTCATAACAGCCATGCAGAACCCCCACATCCCAGCCAAGGAGAGATACAAGGCAGACCATGCCAGAAAGGCCCAGGCCACACTAATTGCAGTCAGTTGCCAGCAGTCTGATGCTGCTGCTGGTTGGAAGGGAGTTCACTGGTTGCTGTTCAAATATGGTGCTTGAACCTTCAACTCTATTAGTTTGTGGCAAGCTTGACTGACTGAGGCCCTTCCCTCATTAATTGGTTGATCGCTGTATGTTTGCATGCAGCCAGCCACTCCACCTCTAAATGGATGTGCTCTGATCTTCTGGGTCCCACCATTGGGATCCTTGTTGCAGGAAGAAGATTCCACCCTATATCTCTAACCTTTTCCAGTTCTGAAGAAAGATCAAAACAAATTCTCTCTTTGCAAATGCTGCCTGACATGTTAAGTATTTACAGCATTTTTCGTTTTTCTTTGTTTAGATTTTTTTTCTGAGAAATGACAAATTCATTTTTCAGTTTGTTGCTAGAATGACCAGGCTTTATTGCCCATTGCTACTTCTCCTTGGGCAAGCAGTGATGAGCTGTCTTCTTGAAGCACTGCAGACTGTATGTGTAGGTACACCGACAGGACTGTCAGGAGGGGTGTTCCAGGATTTTCATCTGGCAGCAATGCAGGAAAGATGGTATAGTTTTTTGTCAGGATGGTATGGTGGTAGTTTTCCCATATATCAGTTGCCCTAGTTCTTCTAGAAGGTAGAGATTGTGGATTCAGAAGGTGCTGTCAAAAGAGCATTTTCATAGCCGAAGTTGATGAATTGAAGTGCTAATAACCTCATGTGCCCTTATCAAAATTGACACAAAGTGATTTAAGATGTCATTTTACTCAACACATTGACAAAGAGCTGGAAGAAATGCAACAAAAACAGAAATTGCTGGAAAAGCTCAGCAGGTCTGGCAGCATCTGTAGAGAGAAATCAGAGTTAATGTTTTGGATTCAGTGACCCTTCCAGCATCCGCAGTTTTTTCAGTTTTTACGAATAAATACAAGTAGTTGCATAGATTCAACACATATACTTTTTAATGAAAAAATATAACAGACCTAGCTCTTATTTTGTGTTTAATTCTATAATCTCCTTTTAGTTACATGACTTCATGGTAATAGTATCCAATATTTCTGATTATGGAAGTCCTAAACCAGAATGACAAGTCTGGTTGCTATTTATAGCAAAAATATAAAGTGTGTTCTTTCTAAATAAATTCACTTATGATTTTGCTTCAGCTTCATAACTTAGAAGGTCCTCCCCTTTATTGAAACAAAAGACTTTTTCCTCTATAAATGCAATCGGCATGTTACTTATTGGCAATCTTACACATAAAAGATAAGCAAAGGATAATTTACATTTCATCTCTAGGATTATAAACATAAAGATTCACTGCTCCAAATGTATTGTCATCCTCATTAATTTAGAATCATAGATATAATATCTGCAGTTCACTCCACTATTCACTACTTTGTGACTAAAGTGTTTGCTGTGAATTTTACACCATTTGTGATTTCAGAATATGAATACTTTGATCGAGATGGCAACACCAGAATTTAGGGTAACACATGATATGGAACAGATGCTGAACGATGCTGCCAAAAGTGTTGTGACCTGTGCTTGACCCTGACTGATGATAATCGAGTATAACTGGTATTAATGGCCTAATAATATTGTTAGGATGGAGTGGGAGGATGTGGCAATTTTAATGGAAATCTAAATGCACTCAAACCAAGGCCATTTAGACAGAAAAAAGCAAAAAACATTTTAAAAAGTTTAGTCTCAGCCTTGTACAGCTAAGGGAAATAAGCAGATAAACAGAAAAATTTAGTGAATGCTTGGGGTCTAAACTGAACATTTGGTGGGAAGAATAAGCTAACTTTGCAAACTTGTTTGTGTTCAACTTCATACAGTTTCCACATTGCTGTTACGCATTACTAGGTCTTTATTTTTTTCAGAATTTTGGAAATTTCTACAGACAGCGTATATTTCACCAAATCAGATTAATATTTTCCTGATTCATGGGTGCAAACTGCTTACCACTAGCACACCGGATGTTGTGACAAATGCTTTACTGACTAAAAGGCAACGTTGGTTACTTTAGCCTCTTTAATTCTAGACAACATAACAGGGTCCACATTTAGGAATTATAAGCCCTTTTTTGTATAATGGATCGTTCAGTGCTGTGATTGCAAATCTAATGAAAATAAATGAGCTGACTGTCTATAAGCAGAGTTCACATGCACTGCAGGATAACAGCCTGGAGTGCAGGACACTGAAGGACAAGAGATCAATATATGGTTATTTGACATATTAGCTTCATAACATAGAAAACGAGTAATGTATAATGTGTCTAAGTGATAAAAACCATGTAATTAGATGCAAAACAGATTACAAACCACCCTAGGTTTTGTTAGCACTGATTGTGGAGGTTGTTGGCTTTACATTTGAGTAACCAAGCAGAATAAGGTAAAAACAATGAAGGCATTTGTGGTTGCTTTCTCCCTCAATTAGGAGACTTACAGCGAAGACCAAATCGGTTGTCTGTAAATGTATTTAATGTGAACCCAACCCATAATCTTAGCTGATCAAAACCCAAGCTGAAATTTAAAATCTAAAATATAATTTAGCCTCTAAATATAAGCAAACAATTAATCTTGGCATGAATGCCTTTTTTTTTAATGATGCTGCAGCCTATTTATGTTGAAAAACAGTATCGTTGCATTGGTGTTGACAGAAAATAAAAGCACATACAAAATCATTGAGAATCACAACTTACTGGATGGAGAAATAGGTATACTATAATGGAGGGTTCCTTAACATATTGTAAACTACAGGGATAAAATTTGAATACATTATGGTATCATCAAAATCTAAATTTGTGTTGTTGGACCTTTCAAGATACTCCTAGTTCTCAGTTATTTTGTATAATTTATACAATTCAATTCCAGTTACACATCAGAATTGAAAGCAGGTGAACTTACCCTTAATGAAGAATAAACATACTGGAATTCCATCAGTCAGTGACTAAAATAGAAAGACACATTCAACACTTCATTAAAATTTACACTAACTTGTAAGGAAATGCTGCAGTACCTGATGCATTAATTTGCCTTTGAGATGCAAACAGATTTGCTGTGTATTTTCTTCTGCTTCAATTTCAGATTTCCAACACGCCTGAATTTTCTTTTTTACATCTGGCTTACTGTTTATTTGCAAAGTGGAATCCTACACAGTGACTGTGAACTGTGCAATGTGCATAGCCAATAAACAAGGGCAAGAAATTTTCTCCATGTAATTTAATCCCCTTGCATCTAGGTAGTACTTTGGAATACAGCAGAACATCTTAAGGTGCACTAAAACCTCAAACTTTAGAATCTCCCTTTCAAAAGCGTGCACACCTTTTAAGTGCTTGGCTTGTAAAATGCTGCTACAAGATTTATTTGGTTGCAAGTCTGAACTGTATGCTATGTGACAAAAAGATGGGTCTAACTACACAGGGGATAAAAAAATGTGCAGTAATTTAATTGTGTGCCAGGCAATGCAATCCCTTTTTCCTTTTCATTGATGTTATCAGGGAACATCTTGAGTGTCAAGTAAACCCAGGTCAGACAAGCCATTAGGAAGACAGAAAGTGAAGCTAACTCTGTCCTTTTCAGTGACGTGTGCAAATGAATTCAAAAGAGCACCCCCTACTGTACCAATGTAAATTCAACCATTTTCTACCACAGTCAACATCTTAAATATTTTTAAACAACCTGGTGAGGTATGTCTTGACCCATCTCTAAAATAGGAAGGAATTGAAGCCAGGCCTGCAGGCTCAGAGGCAGGAGCACCTCCATTTACCACAAGAGCACCTCAACTGACCTTGCAGCCATATAAAGGGACTTGCTAAATTTAGTGCAACAATAAGGAGAGGATGTGCATCAACCAGAAACTGTCTTGTGAATGCAGTACACAGTCTTGTACCACATATTGGGCCCCGCACAGTGCCTTTTCTCAACCCAGGATCTGTGGTTCTCAGCATCATTGCATAACATTCATAACAATATTGAATAGAAGGTCACATAATTCTGTAGGATTTCAGCAATTTTACTTCTGCAGCAAGGCATTACATCTAGTTTCCATTAAAAATAAACGTACGTGTTTGTAATTTTAAATGCATCCAGAGTGGTTTATTATTTTCCAATTCATCGACCTTGCAGAAATTACATTACGTGGCTCATAGAGAAGAAAAGTTCACTTCAGGAGAAGTGATGACTAAAGTCGCTGCATTTTGCATTAGGTAGTACACCAGCTGTCACATTTTTTACTCTCAGGAAGGTGGCTGCTGTGTTCTTACCGCCTCTAAACTCAACCTCTAATTCAAAAAGCATATTGCTTCAATATTACCACAGAGCTACTTAATCAGAGGGAGAGCCCAGCTGTGAGAGAGAGGGGGCAGCAGACTCCAATATTAGCATAATAATCTACCTCGGGTCCCATGAGTCCTCTCCAGTGTACAAGGTTCTCTCTGCTGCCTTTTGCCGGGCCTCAGCTGGAGCACTGCCTCTTGACACATTTGCCAATACCAGCCTGTGGGCCGAAATGCAAAAAGACACAGAGAGGGCAAAAGAAAATAAGGAACTACCGTTATGAATGGCTTTAACCCTTAGATAACTAAGGCTGCAGCATATACTCATATAGAATATTATGCCATTGCGTTTTTTTTACTTGCTACCCTATAGGGGCATTGCATAGTTGGATCAAATCAATGTTTGCTTTATTCAATACACTATGTACTAAGAGAGGTAGGTTTCTATTGCAAAATCTTCAATAGTTCTTCTTTAGTTATCTGACTACCAATTCTCTATAAGTGCTTCGTCGCATTGCCAATGCTTGATGCAGCGTCGACGGTTGTTGTAAGAAGTTTCAACAATTCTTTCAACGGATCGAATTTCAGTATGAAGTGAACTTCCATTTTCAGAAGTAGGTTTTCAGGAGAGAATGAAAATTGGTTACAATACAACACGTCATTACATTTTTTCGAGAATAAATGTACCAGGCTTGGCAGCATGACTATGCTTATGGATGGAATTGTAAGATGCTAAAACATAGTCCCAAAGGTGTGGTGAATGCATGCTTGCAGATGCACTATAACAGAGCGCAGTCAGGCCTGGGGCAAGCACAAAATTGTCTTTTCAGCCACACTGGCCCCTACTCGCACTAGTTTTGCTTCACCCTACTTGCATTGGTTAGTAATGACAATACTACAGCTCTTCTGAACAACACATGAGCACACAATGGAAAAATATTCATCTAATAATCACAGGCAATCTTCATATTGTCTGGAGCTTATCTGAGTAGATTTTATTTTTATTTAGCAGATCTTTTTATCAAGGAAAGAAAACATATCTTATTTAAGCCAAAATATAGTATGCCTTGATCACAATAGTAAATTGAATAGAATTGTTTTCTTTCTTCAAATAAAACCATACATGTATTGAAATAAATACGAGGAGGCTGCGATTTCTCATGGTAACAATTGGCCTTATGTTATGATTCCATGAGGAAACCTGCAGAATCCCATAGAAAATGAATGGATCTCTTACCTTTGCCTTTGTGACTGGGGGAAGCATCGTCTGCCTTTTACAAGGCAAGTGTGCCAGGAATTCACAATTCTTTGACTCTGAACAGGACTCCGCATATCAGCGGACTCTGGTTTGCCAAGTGTGATGAAACGTTTTATGTTCTACTTGGACTAATGTGGCCCCAACTGGACTGCTCCAGTTATGAATGTGGTCTTCAGCCTGAAGGAAAGCTATTGTGCTTTTACTTGGATTATCATGATCAGTGCATGAGTAAGGGGACAGAGGGGAATGTGTCTAGGCTTCATGGATGATGGACATTTTGGCAATCAGTCATCAAATGTGGATGGCAAAGTTTTCCAAGTCAATGGCCGGCAAGCTCTGAAGTGGTGTCTCTGCAGTCCTGCCAAATCCTGTCATGAATAGTGGTGGAAAATGAAACAACTCACTGGAGGAGGAGTATTCATAAATATCCTGATCATCAATGATGGCAGAATCCAACACATCAGTGCCAAAGATAAGACTAAAGTATTTGCAACAATCTTCAGGTGGAAGAGCCAAGTGGATGTTAGATTTCAGCCTTGCCAAATGACACAGCATCAAATATGTCAATCAACTCTAAATTTAACTCACTGCAAATGATATAAAGAAACAGTTGGAGGCACTGGACACTGCAAAATCTATGGGCCCTGATAACATTTCTGCAATAGTATTGAAGACGTAAGCACCAGAACATGCCACACTCTGAGCCAAGCTGTTCCAACAGAGGTACAACACTGATATTAACCTGCCAGTGTGGAAATTTGCACAGATATGTCCTGTACAGAATAAATAGGACAAATCCAACCTACCAGGTACTGCCCTACCAGTCTAGTCTTGATCACCAATAAAGTGATGGAGGGTGTTGTCAGCAGTGCTATTAAGTACCACTTACTTAGGCATTGCCTGTTTATTGGTCAGTTTAGATTCTGCCAGAGCTACTCAGCTCCCATTCTCATTACAGCCTTGGGCCAAACATGAAAAAAAGAGCTGAATTCCAGAGGTTAGGTAAGAGTGACTGCCCTTGACATAAGGTCAAGTTTGACTGAGTGTGGCATCAAGGAGCCTTTGAAAAACTGAAGCCCTTGGTAATCAGGAGAAAAACTCTCCACTGGTTGGAGTCAAACCTGGCACATAGGAAGGTGGTCATGGTTATTGAAGGTCAGTAATCTCAGTTCCAGAGCATCTCTGCAGGGGTTTATCAGGGGGTGTCTTAGGTCTAACCATCTTCAGTTGCTTCATCAATGACCTTCCCTCCATTATAAGGGTCAGAAGTGGGAATGTTCAGTAATGATTGCACAATGTTCAACACCCTTCGCAACTCCTCAGATAATGAAACAGTCCATATCAAAATGTGACAAGGCTTGGATCATATCCAGGCATGGGCTGGCAAATGGAAAGTAACATCTGCAAAACAAATGCCAGCCCATTACCACCTCAAACAAGACAGTGTCTAACTACCATTCCTTGGTGTTCCCATCACCGAATCCTGAACCATCAACATCCTATGAGTTACCGTTGGCCAGCACTAAACTGAGCTAACCATGTAAATACAGTAAGTACAAGAGCAGAGCAGAAGCTAAAAATACTGCAGTGAATAATTCACCTCCTGACTCCCAAAGTCTGTCCACCATCTACAAAGCACGGTAGTAAGTGTAATGAAATACACCCCATTGCCCTGGATGAGTGCAGCTCCAGCAATAATAAAGAAGCTTGACACAATCCAAGAGAAAGCAGCCACTTGATTGACACCAAATCCATAAACATTCAATCCCTCCACCATTGATGCTCATTAACACCAATATGTACCAAGTACAAAAAAAATCCATGAACTTCAGATGCTAGAAATCAGAAAGAAAACCATAAATTGCTGGAAAGACTCTGCAGGTCTGGCAGCATCTGTGGAGACAAAGCAGAGTAAACATTTTGGGTCTGGTGACTCAGTAATGTTCTGATGAAGGTGAGTTCTTCCAGCAATTTATGGCTTTGTACTAACTACAAGATGTACTGCAGTAATTTGCCAAGGCTCCTTAGACAACACCTTCCAAACCCATGTCCTACTTCCATTAGAAGCATAAAGGCAGAGAATATGTAGGAATAACACCACCTGAAATTTCCCTCCAAGCTACTCATCCTCCTGCCCTGGAACTGCATTGCTATTCCTTAAAAGTCATTGGGTCAATATCCTGGAACTCCTTCCCTCCTGAGATAGTGGATTTGCCTACATTAAATTGAGTGCAACAGTTCAAGAAGGCAGATTAGCAATTTACCTTTTCTAGGGCAATTGGGGCTAGGTCAGCCAGCAATGCGCACAACCCCTAAATGATTAAAAGTCAAGTGTGCCTGCCAATTTGCACACAGTAAGTTCTCTAAACAACAATTAAGTCATGACTGCTTTGGTGATGTTGGTCGAAGGATAATTATTGGCCAAAACACTAGGGATCAAGTACCCTGCTGTTCTTTGAAATAAGGAAAAGATCTTTTGCATCTATCTGAGAAGGTAGTAGTAGTATTGAGACAGAGTCTGTCTGGATTGAATTCAGAAACAATAAAGGCTCTTTACAATGTTGAAAATACATTATAGATTGCTGAATGCAAGGAAAGAAAAATTATGGTAAGATTATGGTAGAAAGATCGTATGAGGAAAGGCTGAGGCACTTGGGGTTGTTTTCATTGGAGAAAAGAAGGTTTAGGGGTGACTTGATAGAGGTGTATAAGATGATTAGGGGTTTAGATAGGGTCGACAGTGAGAATCTTTTTCCTCGTATGGAGTCAGCTATTACAAGGGGGCATAGCTTTAAATTAAGGGGGGGGGTAGGTATAGGACAGATCTTAGGGGTAGGTTCTTTACTCAGCGAGTCGTGAGTTCATGGAATGCCCTGCCAGTAGCAGTGGTGGACTCTCCCTCATTATGGGCATTTAAGCGGGCATTGGATAGGCATATGGAGGATAGTGGGCTAGTGTAGGTTAGATGGGCTTGGATCGGCGCAACATCGAGGGCCGAAGGGCCTGTACTGCGCTGTATTCTTCTATGTTCTATGTTCTATTTGTCAACAAGTTAAATGTATTTACAAGAGAGAAGTATCAAGGAATGTTAGAAATACTTCCACATTAAAAGATTGGTAAAAAAAAAATGAGTGGGACAGCTCAGTGCTGATCTTGTGAGAATAACAGATAGTTGTAATAAATGTTTTGCCTCAGTGATTGTAGATACAAATGAAAAAGATCTTTAGATGTATCTAAGGATTGTTTCAAAAGGCAAAAACTAGAAATGAGGGGTCTCTGTTCCTCCCATCAACATAGTATAAGATGAGCAAGTATTATAACTCTTTTGAAAAATATGGACATATTTAACCAAGAAATCGTAGATCAGATAACCCGGCCTCAGTTGCAAATAAACATATTTACTGGTGTCTATCTGCACCAGGATTTCTGCCATCACAGAAATATCTCTCCGACTCCAAAAGACTCCCATCATCAATTACATGTTGGAGGCAATCTGCATGGGGGAATGTGTGTGCTGTAATAGTTAAAGCGATGTCAGGAATTATATATCCTACGGAGTCATAACTTCCTTGAAGTTCTGGATATTAGCACATAACAGGCAGGCTCTATGACAGTGTTCAAACAGGTCAAATGGCAAGAGAGAATATGAAGCCGACATTTCCCTTTCTTGTTCCCACTCTGCACATACCCATAGATGGGTGGGTGCATCTCATATCATCAAGTCAGCTCTGTAAGGATGGGGCAACATGCTGATCACAGAAGATAGTAGCTTCAAACACTTCTTTGGCCTGAATCATCATGCAAAACCAATGAAGGTGTGCCTCAAAGTGTAGTCACGGAATTCATAAAATATGTAGGCTAATTGGGACAATTTGGATGTCTTTGGAAATGGCAGGTTGTGTTTCATTAACATTTGAATTTATTGGAGAAATCATAATAGTCGTAATGTGGTGAAGGCTGAATTTGTGGTCTTTAATAAGATGCTTCCCTAACAGAACGCTCCAGATAAATTAAAGCATATAGTGTTAAAAAGGAAAGCAGTCATATGTATTGAAAGGTGACTGAGGGGCAAAAAGCAATGAGTTAGGGTTTTTTCAGATTGATGGGATGTGGCTAGTGATGTGCTCCACAGATTATTGCCTATTTCTATGATTCTATTATAATTAAGTAGTCTCAAGGCAATACAGGATGAAAATGCTTCTGGCACTTTGAGGCTCTGGCTCCAATAGATTTCTGTCCTTTCAATGATTTACATTATAATCAAATTACATAACTTGTGAAACATGCCATAAATAATTTTATTGTCATCCCCGTATTCACAATAGAACTAATTTATTGTAATGTTTCAACGTACAGAGGTCTATCTTATTATTCAAACAATTTAGTTGAATTAAACCCAGATACATAACAAAAACAAATGTTCATTAAGGTTTATGTTTGTAATTAGTGAGTGTTTATAACAAACAGCTTTAATTTTCCAAATGTCAAACATCAGAAGTAATTTGACACCTGGTAGCTATTTATCACAAATAATGTGATCTTTTTTTGCGTAAACCATGCAAGTGTCAGACTGCTTTCACTGGGAAAAGCAATCTAGAGGTGATATAATGTCTAACAGTTCTGATTTTAAGGTCAGGTAGAAGCAGAAAATGCAAAAGCTATCTTTAAAAGCTTGATTTTGTCACTAAGACCTGGTACGGTGGACTCTGTACATGGTGAAGAGCCACTCATCACACATGCCAAATAGACAACATACATATGGCAAATGCATATTGCTCATCAAATGAAAGGTTTTAACCAGATGAGCAATGCCATGCACAATTGAAAACACAGTTCCAAACTCTTAACAAAATCCATGGCCATGGACAAAGTCCTGCAGGAAAAGCAATCCTTAACATTTAGGAAATTGTAGCCTCACTTTGTTTATGGTATGTGGTAAGGAGGCCCCCCTATACTGAGGAAATGAAAATATGTTGATATGTTTTAGATGCTGCACCACAAGTGAATGCTATGTAGGTATTAGTTTCTGCTACTAAAAATGTTCTTTTTAACAGAGCTACTTTTGGAGTGGAGTGCATTATTGCTCATTAATGCAATTATTTTCACGTATGCACGCTTTAGACCATAAGAACTAGGAGCAGGAGTAGGCCGTCCGGCCCTTCGAGCCTGCTCCACCACTTAATAAGATCATGGCTGATCTTTTCATGGACTCAGCTCCACTTACCAGCGTGTTCACCATATCCCTTAATTCCTTTATTTTTCAAAAAAGTACCTCCCTTAGTTTTAAAAGCGATTACTGAAGTAGTGTTAACTACTTCCCTGGGCAAGGAATTCCACAGATCAACAACCCTCTGGGTGAAGAAGTTCTTTCTCAGTTCAGTTCTAAACCTGCTTCCTCTAATTTTGAGGCCAGGCCCTCTTGTCCTAGTTTCACCTACCAGTGGAAACATCCTACCTATTTCTATTCTATCAATTCCCTTCATAATTTTATATGCTTCTATAAGATTCCCCCCTCATTCTTCTGAATTCCAATGAATATAATCATAATCTACTCAGACTCTCCTCATAAGCCAATCCCCTCAACTCTAGAATCAACCTAGTGAACCTTCTCCAGTGCCAGTACACCCTTTCTTAAGTAAAGAGACCAAAATCTGCACACAGTACTCCAGCTTTGGCCTCACCAGCACCTTGTACAGCTAAAACGTTACCTCTCTACTTTTAAACTCAGCCCCTTTAGCATTGTACCTGCAGACCATCCTTCTATGATTCATGCACAAGGACACCCAGGTCCCTCAGCAAAATGATCTATTTTGCTGTTACTGCTACCAAAATGTATGACTTCACATTTACTAACATTGTATTCCAACTGACAGACTTTTGCCTACTCATCAATGTATCTATGTTCCTCCACAAAGTTACACGGTCCTCTACACACTTTGCTCTGCTACTCATCTTAGTGTCATCAGCAAATTTTGACACCGTTCACTTGGTCCCCAACTGCAAATCTTCTATATAAATTGTGAAAAGTTGTGGTCCCAACATCGATCATGATTGCCAGTCAGAATAGCACTCATTTATCCCCACTCTTTGCTTCCTGACAGTCACCTAATCCTCTATCTCTAATACTAATGCTAATACTCTACCTCTAACATCATGCAGCCTTATCCAGCAGCCTCATGTGTGGCACCTTGTCAAAGGTCTTTTGGAAATCTAGGTACACCACATCCACTAGGTCCCCATTGTCCACCTTGCTTGAAATGTCTTCATAGAACTCCAAAACATTTGTGAAGCATGAGCTACCCTTCATGAACCCATGCTGTATCTGTGCAATGGGACAATTTTTTTTCCAGATGCCCTGCTAATTCTTCCTTGATAATAGATTCAAACATCTTCCCCACTACAGAGGTTAGACTCACTGATCTAATTTTTCCCATTTTTTTTTAGATTAGATTCCCTACAGTATGGAAACAGGCTCTTCGGCCCAAACAAGTCCACACAGACCCTCTGAAGAGTAATCCACACAGACCCTTTCCCCTACCCTATTCCTGACTAATGCTCCGAACACTATGGGCAATTTAGCATGGTCAATTCACCTGACCTGCACATCTTTGGACTGGGGGAAGAAACCCACACAGACATGGGGAGATTGTGCAAACTCCACACAGACAGTCTGCCCAAGGCAGGAATCGAACCTGTGAGGCAGCAGTGCTAACCACTGAGCCACTGTGCCAACCTTGCTTACTTCGCTTTTTAAACAGTGGTGTCACATTTGCTATTTTCCAATCTGCTGGGACTGCCCCACAGTCCAGCAAATTTTGGAAAATTACCACCAGTCCACCTGCTATTTCTCCCACCATCTCCTTTAGTACCCTGGGATGCATTCCATCAGGGCCAGGAGACTTGCCTATCCTTAGTTTCATTAGCTTACCCAATACTAGCTCTTCCATAATAATAATTGTTTCCAGGTCCTCACCTACCTATGTCTCATCATCACTTACTGGCATGTTATTAGTGTTCTCCACTGTGAAGACCAATGCAAAATATCTGTTCAATGCCTCAGCCATTTCATCATATCCCATAACTAACAGCCCATTCTCATCCTCTAAAAGACCAACATTTACTTTAGCCACTCTTCTTCATTTTATATATTTATAGAAACTTTTGCTATCTGTCTTTACATCCTATGCTAGCTTTCTCTCATACTCTATCTTACTTTTCTTTATAGCTCTTTTTGTGACTTCCTTTTGACCTTTAAAGTTTTTCCAATCTTCTAGATTCCAGCTGTTTTTGGCCACTTTAGATGCCTTCTCTTTCACTTTGATAGCCTACCTTATTTCCTTAGATACCCATGGCAGATGGGTATACCCCTCCTCTTATAGTCCTTCCTTCTCACTGGAATATACTTTTGCTAAGCGCACCGAAAACATTAATCAAATTGCCCCTTAACCATCTACATTCCAGAGAATACAATCTGAATTGGTTTAAATCTCTCATCATAGCTTAACCCTTGGAGTCCTGGTAGATGAGATTCCCTACGATATGGAAACAGGCCCTTCAGCCTAATAAGTCCACACTGACCCCCTGAAGAGTAACCCACCCAGACCCATTCCCCTACATTTACCCCTGACTAATGCACCTAACACCATGGACAATTTAGCATGGCCAATTCACCTGACCTGCACATCTTTGGATTGTGGGAGGAAACGCAGACACAGGGAGAACATGCAAACTCCACACCGACAGTCGCCTGAGGCAGGAATCGAACGTGGGTACCTGGCACTGTGAGGCAGCAGTGCTGACCACTGAGCCACCGTGCCACCCTGAATAAACTGTTAAACCTATACTGTACTCCCTCCAAGGCCGACATAGCATATCTAAGGTGTGACATTCACAGTAACTCGAGGTGAGGGGCTTTTGTCAAGCGGAAGTCTGACTTTTACTCCTGATGCTATGAATACAAAGATCAGTGTTCCATTACCAGTTCTTAATGCTATTTTCTGTACCTCTTCATGGCTGTTTAATGATCAATCTACCTGGCTCCTAGACTCTCATTGGGACTCTTTTAGCTTTGCATCATTTACCCTAGTCTATTCTTCATAGATAGAAAATAGATAATTTCACATTTCAATATGCAGAAATTCCACATTTTCTTGCATTGCTCCATAAAAGTGCACAAAAATCAAGGCTGTTATTTGAAGTGCAGCACTGAAGGAATGCTGCACTGTCAGAGATGCTATCTTTATTTGTGACATGAAGAAGTTTGGATTTCAGGCTACAATCAGATCAGCCACGATCTTATTGAACAATGGAGCAGTGCCTAGGGGTTGAGTGGTCTACTCTTGTTCCTAAGTCGTATGTTCATCAATTTGATATGTGTGGCTTTCTGTTCCAGCATCAAAGTCACTAAGAGTGCAATGAATACTCAGTACAGTATTGTATAGACATTTTGTGTTCCATGTATTTATGAAAATACTGCAAAATGTTTATGACTTAACATAATCTGGCACTATTTTAATTACATAATTCTTTTTTAAAAAATCACACAAAATTAGGACAAATTTCATTTTTTCCTTCCATCCACAGTTTCCTGATTTCCTAAGTGGCCAGGGGACACCACCACTGTCAAAGCAGTCATTGAGGCTGCAACACCAAGGAGGAAGCATGCTGAAGCAGCCCTGGTTGCCGCTGACCAGACCCAGAACACTGTCTTGCCAAAGCTGCCTCATTGCCACCGATAGTCCGGCCACTGCCAAAGCCCGGTAATTGTTCCAATTCTAAAGGACCACAGCCCATCTCGACTCCTGAGAATTGATTTACCATCCAAATTAACTCTGGGCGACAGAGAGATCATTCAGTTCACCGCCAAAGCATCAGACCCCAGTCTATCATCACTGGAACAGCCACTCAAGCCACCTTGTCCATGAAGAATGGACCAGATCTGCTGCTCTTCTAAGTTTCAATGTTTCAACAGCTCCTGCAACCTTTCTCCAACACCACAGCTACAGAAGGAAGAAAAGATGAATTTGATCCAAAAGGTAAATGAAAAAAATAACTCTTTTAAAAAAGAGAAAGGACTTGGATGCTCAAGGATGAGGGAGTGGACAGGCCCAGGAGCCCGAACACCCCCTACCCTACATCTTGATACCTGAGCCCAATGCCAGATCCTTGCAGGATATCACTCGTCAAATCCTGCAAGTTAAAGAATCTTCCTATCCCTAATCTCTTTCTTCTTGCACTTCACAATTCCTTGCCCTGATCAATAATTTCTCTTCAATTTCACGAGCTTCAAATTTACCATATAGTCTCTTAAGAGTGATTTTGTGAAATGCCTCCTGAAGTCCATATGAAAGACATCTAAAAGAAATGTTCATGTCTAACTGTAGATGGATCTGGATAAAGGGGCGGCACGGTTGCATAGTGGTTAGCACTGCTGCCTCACAGCGCCAGAGACCTGGGTTCAATTCCCGTCTCAGGCAACTGTCTGTGTGGAGTTTGCACATTCTCCCCGTTTGCACATTCTCCCCACATTTCTCCAGATGCTCCGGTTTCCTCCCACAGTCCAAAGATGTGCAGATTAGGTGAATTGGCCATGCTAAATTGCCCATAGTGTTAGGTGAAGGGGTAAATGTAGGAGACATGGGTCTGGGTGGGTTGCTATTAGGAGGGTCGGTGTGGAATTGTTGGGCCGAAGGGCCTGTTTCCACACTGTAAGTAAGTAATCTAATCCCTACCCTCTGAAGAACAATCCACCTAAACCCATTCCCCCTACCCTATACTTATCCCTGACTAATGCACCTAACTTACGCATCCATGAGCACTACAGGCAATTTAGCACAGCCAATTCACCTAACCTGCTCACGTTTGGATTGTGAGAGGAAACTGGAGCACCCAGAGGAAACCCACACAGACAGTCACCCGAAGCTGGAATTAAACCTGGATCCCTGGTGCTGTGAGACAGCAGTGCTAACCACTGAGCCTCTTTTC
Organism: Chiloscyllium plagiosum; assembly: GCF_037043375.1. NCBI lineage: Eukaryota > Metazoa > Chordata > Chondrichthyes > Orectolobiformes > Hemiscylliidae > Chiloscyllium > Chiloscyllium plagiosum. Next base: position 33,032,027 of record NW_028270144.1, on the reverse strand, counting down.
GTAACCTTGCCGTGTTTCTCTGATGAGTTGAAAATGTTCTAGATGTTCAGCCTATCTTTACTTGTAAATTTTCTGCAAATTCTTGATAATTATGTGTTAGGATAACTAGCCAATAATTCCTTTGGTTGCTCTCTATCAGCTTTCATAAATAGCAAAGTGTTTTAATCCCAGCTGATGTTATTGTTTAACAAGTCAGATCCCAGAATGAAATCTGGCTTGGCAGATCATATTTTGTTTTTTATTGGTTGTAACAAGGTTGTTTCTTGCTAAAACAGAAACATACAATTCTGAAGATTTGGTAGTATGATTGGGAAGTAGGTAACAAGATTTGAGTGGATCAGGGTGGAGGAGGGTTGGCAGGGCACTTATAAGGAATCAGGTCGGGTCTTTGATGGTTTTTGGCTGGGTGGGATCAGAGGTGATATCTCGCATCAAGTTAGTTCGGGGGCGTCAGGTCATAGAGGACGGGGACTTGTACCTGCATACTAATTTCTTCTGTGATTCATATATCATGACACTCAGATCCCTCTGTACTATTTGGTCCTGAAGTCTCTCTCCATTTAAATAGTATTCTTTTTCTATTCTTTTCTGAAGTGGACAATTTCACATTTTCCCCCGTTCAGCACCATTTGATAAATCCTTGTCCATTTACTTGTCTTCCCTCTTCTTAATAACTTGCCTTCCTAGCGATCTCCTTCCTATCAGAAAGATGTTGTGAAACTTGAAAGGGTTCAGAAAAGATTTACAAGGATGTTGCCAAGGTTGGAGGATTAAGCTATAAGGAGAGGCTGAACGGGCTGGGGCAGTTTTCCCTGGAGCGTCGGAGGCTGAGGGGTGACCTTACAGAGGTTTTCAAAATTATGAGGAGCATTGATAGGATAAATAGACAAGGTCTTTTCCCTGGGGTCGGGGAGTCCACAACTAGAGGGCATAGGTTTAGGGTGAGAGTGAGGACTGCAGATGCTGGAGACCAAGTTGAAAAGTGTGGTGCTGGAAAAGTGCAGCAGGCCAGGCAGCATCCGAAGGACAGGAGAATCAACGTTTCGGGCATAAGCCCTTCTTCAGGAATGAGACTGGTGTGCCAAGCGGACTGAGATACAAGGTAGGGGGGAGGGAATTTGGGGGAGGGGCGCTGGGAATACGACAGGTGGACGGAGGTGAGGGTGAGGGTGATAGGCCGGAGACGGGGTGGGGGGGGCGGAGAGATCGGGAAGAAGATCGCAGGTCAAGATGGCGGTGCTGAATCCGGGGGTTGGGACTGAGATGAGGTAGGGGAAATGAGGAAGCTGGAGGGAGGGTAGTTGGAGGGTTCGTAGGCGGAAGATGAGGCGCTCTTCCTCCAGGCGTCGTGTGGCCAGGGTCTGGCGATGGAGGAGGCCAAGGATCTGCATGTCCTTGGTGGAGTGGGAGGGCGAGTTAAAGTTTTCAGTCACGGGGCAGTTGGGTTGGTTGATGCGGGTGTCCCAGAAATGTTCCTTAAAACATTCCGCAAGTAGACGGCTTGTCTCCCCAACGTAGAGGACACCACATTGGGTGCAGCGGATGCTGTAAATGATGTGTGTGGAGGTGCAGGTGAACGTGTGATGGATATGGAAGGATCCATTGGGGCCTTGGAGGGAGGTGAGGAGGAGGTGTGGGCGCAAGTTTTGCACTTCTTGCGGTTTCAGGGGAAGGTGGAGGTTGGATTGGTGGGGGATGTAGACCTGACAAGGGCGTTGCAGAGGGAGTGGTCTCTCCGGAACGCTGATAGGGTTGGGGAGGGAAATATATCCCTGGTGGTGGGGTCTGTTTGGAGGTGGTGGAAATGACGGAGGATGATATGATGTATCCGGGGTGGAAGGTGAGGACCAGTGGGGTTCTGTTCTGGTGGCAATTTGAGGGGCGGGGTTCAAGGGCGGAAGAGAGGGAAGTGGAGGAGATGCGGTGGAGAGCATCGTCAACCACGTCGGAGGGGAAATTGCCGTCTTTGAAGAAGGAGGCCATCTGGGTTGTTCAGTATTGGAATTGGTCCTCCTGGGAGCAGATGTGGCAGAGGCGAAGGAATTGGGAATATGGGATGGTGTTTTTACAGGGGGCAGGGTGGGAGGAGGTGTAATCTAGGTAGCTGTGAGAGTCGGTCGGTTTGTAGTAAATGTCTGTGTTGAGTCAGTCGCCCGAGATAGAAATGGAGAGGTCTAGGAAGGGGAGGGAGGAGTCTGAGACAGTCCAGGTAAATTTGAGGTCGGGGTGGCAAGTGTTAGTAAAGTGGATGAACAGTTCAACCTCCTTGTGGGAGCACGAGGTAGCACCAATACAATCATCGATATAGTGGAGGAAAAGATGGGGTGTGGTGCCAGTGTAGCTGCGGAAGATGGACTGTTCCACATATCCGACGAAGAGGCAGGCATAGCTGGGGCTCATGCGGGTGCCCATGGCTACTCCTTTGCTTTGGAGGAAGTGGGAGGATTGGAAGGAGAAGTTGTTAAGAGTGAGGACCAGTTCAGTCAATCGAAGGAGGATGTCAGTGGAAGGGTACTGGTTGGGTCGGCGGAAGAGGAAGAAGCGGAGGGCTTGGAGGCCTTCGTGATGGCGGATGGAAGTGTACATGGTGAAGATAAGGCATTGGGGACCGGGGAAGCAAAAATCCTCTCTGAGGATGAACGATTAGTCCTCAGCAGTGGCCTCACCTTCATCCCACTACACTCCCGGATCAATGAGTTCGAGACGCGGCTAGACATTGAGCATTTCTTCCGCCGCCTTCGCCTCCACACCTACTTCGTCAACCAGGACTCTCGCCCACCCTCTGAGGACCCCTTCTCCCACCTCCAACACACCCAATCCACCTGGACACCCCGTGCTGGCCTCTTACCCTCACTCGATCTCTTCATATCCAACTGCCGCCGTGACATTGACCGCCTCAACCTGTCCACCCCTCTCACCCACTCCAACCTCTCACCCTCACAACGCGCAGCCCTCCACTTCCTCCGCTCCAACCCCAACCTCACCATCAAACCGGCAGATAAGAGAGGCCCAGTGGTAGTTTGGTGCACCAATCTTTATACCGCTGAAGCTAGACGCCAACTCGCGGACACCTCCTCCTACTGCCCCCTTGACCATGACCCCATCTCCCACCACCAAACCATCATCTCCCAGACCATCCATAACTTCATCACCTCAGGGGATCTCCCATCCACCGCCTCCAACCTCATAGTCCCACAACCCCGCATCGTCCGTTTCTACCTCCTGCCCAAAATCCACAAACCTGACTGCCCCGACTGACCCATTGTCTCAGTCTGCTCCTGCCCCACCAAACTCATCTCTGCATACCTCGACACTGTCCTGTCCCCCTTAGTCCAAGAACTCCCCACCTACATTCGGGACATTACCCACGCCCTCCACCTCCTCCATAATTTTCGCTTCCCCGGCCCCCAATGCCTTATCTTCACCATGGACATCCAGTCTCTATACACTTCCATCTGCCATCACGAAGGCCTCCAAGCCCTCCACTTCCTCATTTCCCCTACTGCCACCTTATCTCAGTCACAACCCCCGGATTCAGCACCGCCCTCTTGACCTGCAATCTTCTTCCTGACCTCTCTGCCCCCACCCCCTCTCCGGCCTAATACCTTCACCCTCATCTCCTTCCACCTATCGTATTCCCAGCGCCCCTCTCCTAAATTCCAATTCCCCCTACCTTTTATCTCAGCCCGCTTGGCACACCAGACTCATTCCTGAAGAAACGTCGATTCTCCTGCTCCTCGGATGCTGCCTGGCCTGCTGCGCTTTTCCAGCACCACACTTTTCAACTTAGGGTGAGAGAGGGAAAGATATAAAAGAGATCTAAAAGGCAGCTTTTTCATGCAGATGGTGGCACGTGTATGGAATAAGCTGCCAGAGGATGTGGTGGAGGCTAGTACAATTGCAACATTTAAGAGGCATTTGGATGGGTATATGAATAGGAAGGGTTTGGAGGGATTTGGGCCGAGTGCTGGCAGGTGGAACTAGATTGTGTTGGGATATCTGGTCGGCATGGACGGGTTGGATCGAAGGGTCTGTTTCCATGCTGTACATCTCTATGACTCTCTTGGTATCACTGGCAAATTTAGTTACCGTACTTTTGGTTCCTTTCTCTAAGTCATTGCTTCATGTTATAAATAGTGGAGCCACCAACATTGGCCACTAGTTACACTGTGCCAACCTAACGAACAATCTATTTATCCCTCGCCTGTACTCCCTCTTGGTCGACCATTACTTTATCCATGCTAATATCTTATCTGATACAGCGCATGCTCTTTTTATGGTAGTAAAACATTATCAAAACCTTTTGGACATTCAAATATCCCACAGATACCACCAACCTATTCTCCAAGTTGTTTGTTCTGTCCTCCAAACATTCTATTAAATTTGTTTAACACAATTTCTCTTTCACAGAACCATATTGTCTCTGTCTGATCCTGTTATAATTATAATGTTCAAAGAATCCTTTTAAATAACACTAAGGTGTGACAGATGTTAGGCAAGCTGGCCTTTATTTTCTTGCTTTTTGTCCTTATCTTTTCTTGAATAAGGGTGTTACATTTGCTATTTTCCAATTTCTTGGGATACTTATAGCATCTATCTCTGTAGCTGATTCTTTTATGACCCCTAAGATGCAGACTGTCAGATCCTGGGTACTCATCAGCTTTTAAACTGAATAGTTTTCCCAGTGTATTTTCCCTGATGATGACAATTTCTTTAATTTTTTCCCTTCACTTTGCCTCCTGATCTTCAAGTATCAGTGGGAAATTTTCTGGGACTTCCACAGCAAAAGAAAGCATGAAATATCTGCTAAAGAAATAAAATCAGACTTGATTTTTAAATAAATCATTAACCTGAATTAATGTATTATTTTTGGCTTAGATGCTTGAAAATACTTCTCCCATTATTTTCTGAAATATAAAGTACAAGACAAAATTAAATCACATGAGATGGGTCACCTGTTACAATAATGTGAGAGCATTTAGCTCCAGTAAGAAAATGGATGAATGTTTCCATTTATATTGTGCTGAATCAGGTCAACAAAAGTTTTCAAACTCCTTCAAGTAATGAGCTGAAGCACACTGACAATTTTTATGTATTAAACTGAGACTGAATCACCCAATTGCACAAACTCATGTTGGAATCTTGCTGCACTAACCTTGCACATCTTGTTGATGAATCATAAATATCAGAAGATTCTAATTATCTGCAAGTCGAACTGTGACTATTGATGCATGACACCTAGTTGAACATATGAAGAGAAAAGGTAAAGGAATTTAAACCACTAGACAGAATTTTAAGGGGCCTGTAAATGCATGAAACAAGGGAGTCAGGGTAAATTAATTTAACATCAGCTGAAATTACTCTTTGCCAACCGTGGGTCCAAATATTGAGATTAAGGCCTGGATATTTATTTGCAGATCAAGTGCACAGAGAGAAAGGAAAAATTCCAGCTCCACATGCCAGACCTTAAAAAATGGCAGACATTTTCACTTAGGTGGGGGGAAGAATATGGACATGGTTGAGAGTTGGGTCAGGTGACCCGGGAAGAGCTTGGAGGCTGTCAGTTCCTAAGAAAGGCTGGGAAGAAAGCCTATCGGGGGACTCCAGCTTCGTAATCAACAGTTAAAAACAAGATTAAAGCAGAAAACTTTCTTCCTTCACTCAATCCCTCAATCTCTGTGACACATCACTCCAACTAACTCACTGTGCCCCACACTCAATGGTCACTCATAACCTCAATGCTATCTTATGCAGATCTATCCAACCCAATGCTCTTCCACCCATCTGCCACCCTATGCTCAGTTACACATCTCCCAAGGCCCTTCATGCAACCCCTTCCCATCTCAACTGAAAGACAATCTAACATTCGTTCAATCTCTTTTAAATGATGAATTACCATTGCTGGATCCCCCACCATCAACATACTACAAGTTATCATTCACCAGAAAATGAACTAATCTAGCCATATAAATACTTTTGTTATTGTAGTGGTTGTGACAAGGTCAGCCAGGTGGACCTCAGAGAGTATGAGTTCCCAGATTTGGGCTGTTAACCTGGCCAGTCAGGGAGCCCTGGCTGACAGATACATTTAGGAGTGCCAGAGGTTCTGCTCACTCTGACAGCTGGTTTTGAGAAAGCCAGACTAGTGTCATGTCTATGTCAATAAAAGGTGATTTACCCATTTCTGTGGAGTTATTAAAGCTACAACAGCAGGTCAGAGGCTAAGAATTCTGTAGTGACTAACTAATCTCCTGAATCTCTAATGCTTGTCCACCATCTACAAAGTTCAAGACAGGAATGCTGTGGAACACATTCCACTTGCCTGGATGAGCACAGGACAAGGTTCAAGAAGCTTAACATAAACCAGGACAAAGCAACCCACTTTTGATTAGATTCTCTACAGTATGGAAACAGGCCCTTCAGCCCAACAAGTCCACACTGACCCTCTGAAGAGTAACCCACCCAGACCCATTCCCCTACCATATATTTACCCCTGACTAACACTAAGGGCAATTTAGCACAGCCAATTCACCTGACCTGCACATCCTTAGATTGTGGGAGGAAACCGCAGCACCCGGAGGAAACCCACGCAGACACGGGGAGAATGTGCAAACTCCACACAGACAGTCGCCTGAGGTGGGACTCGAATCCGGGTCCCTGGCACTGAGGCAGTAGTGCTAACCATTGAGCCACAGTGCCGCCCCACTTGACTGACATTCCATCCGTCACTTTCAACATTCACTCCCTTCGCCATTGTCACACAGTTATAGCAGCATGTACCATCTACAAGATACACTGCAGTACCTCACTAAGGTTCCTTGTCAGCAACCCTTGCCATCTCAAAAGGCCAGACTAGCTGTTATAAGAGAATACAATCACCTGCACGCTCTCTTCCAAAGCACATACCATTCTGATTTGGCCACTCATTCACTTTCACTAACAGCAGTGTGGATGTACCTGCAGCCCAAGGACTGGTGCAATTCAGGAAGACAGCTCACCACCAGCTTCTGCAGAGTAGTTAGGAACTCTAAAAAAAAAATGCTGTCCTAGCGGGCAGTACCCAGTTTCCATAAACAAATAAAAAAAGAGCTTGTGCATATTTTAACCCTGAGTGTGCCTTCTTCTCACAATCACAAAGTTGCCTGAAAGTCGCAAAGGTTGCTTTACCCTCCACCAAAATCGACTGTACCTACCCCAAAGACACACTGGGACCAGATCCAAAGTGATACTTTACCTCTTCAAGGAGTACTTTGCTGCACACTGAGAACTGACCTGCTCTTAACCAGTCTAATCTCCATACCCTGGCTTCTACATTGCAGGGGCTCCCTTGATCCCATTTGCTTGGTGCCAACCTATAACTTAGATGCAAGCTACCTCCAGAACCATGAACAGGCAGTCAACTTACAGTCGCCACACCCAAAAGCGAGGAAAGGCAGGTTTATGAATAGGATTTGGGATCTTCCCCACTGCAGATAGGCTACCCAGCATGGTGAAAATCTCTACTTAAATCAGTGACATGTTATGGCAGGTCATGCTTTGAACATTTCCCATGGCAGGTTTCAACTTATAATATATTTTATTATCATGAATATTCTTTATTTTAATTACATCATATCTTTATGATAAAGTCAGTGGTGCATTGGGAAATTCATGGCACCCAGTTCATGCTTATTTAAAGGTGGCGCATACATCAGCTGTGTGGAGCTCTATCAGGGGTCAGAGTTTCCTCCTGCAACAGAAGGGAGAGAACCAGGAAAATGGCATGGAAGTTCAGCCTCAGCAATGGTTAGTCAGTGCTTATAAGGGTGAGGAGTTGGGGGAGGGTGGGATGCATGGAGGTGTGGAAGAGGAATCCAAAGGAAAATGGATGGTGGGGTCAGCAGCATGGACAGGGGGGGGGGGGGGGGGGGGGGGCGGTGGTGGTAGTGTGGTGAAGTGGGAACTGTGTGGTTCTGTGAGCGATGAGAATAGTCAATCGAGGTTGGAAAATAAGAGGCCTAAAGGGTTATGTCAATACTATCTGTTCACAAGTCCATCTCAAGGTGCTGGCTCCCCATTACCTCCACTGAGAGTGACTTCAGTCAATGGCAATTGGCACAAAATAAAACAGTGCCATCTTCTGCTTCCACCATTGGAATAATGCGACATGTTTAAAATTCTGCCCGTTCAATTGATATAGCGGAATGCTAAAAAAAATTGTGTGGAATGTTGTTATTTTAACAACTTGGCTGATTTCAGCAAGGTAACAAGGTGGTGTTTTAATGAATTGCAATGGTCTCTAGCTAGGGAGAGGTAAACTCATCCACAATCCATTCACCATCACATTGCTGTTTGTTGTACATTGCTATGTGCAAATTGACTGCAGCATTTTGAACCTTAGAAGTGCAACTACACTACAAGTGTGTCTTTATAAAAAGTCTGGGATATTTCTTTCTTTCTCATTTTTGCTCATTTTCTCTTTGTTTCTCTTTTTTTTCTCTGTAACCGTTTTCTCCTATTTCTTTCTTTCTTGCTTTTTTTGTTTTGCTTTTTTATATTTTTCTCTTATTTCTCTCCATCTTTCTTTCTCACTTTGTAAGATGAGAAAAATGGAAGGGATTAGGAGAGTATCGTTACAGTTTGTAGTATTTGTACAGCAATCCTTAAAATTATCAGACATTTCAATTTTGATCATCAATCTTATTTTTATTGGTAAAAGACAACTTGCATTTCACAACATTATAAAGGATTGGATAAAGAGCAGAATGCTGGCTGCTTTAAAGGAGCTGCAGTTGAGCATTCAGACCTGCAGCTATCATGCTGTGCTTTTCAGTTTCTTGTGATTTGTGTTGTTAATGCTCAGCAAATATGTCTGGGAGAGAGCTACTAAAGGACCCTGAGCCAGCCTGCAGTAGGAACTGACAGGGGTAATAGGGGCAGATAGTCTGCTTGCACTTCTGCGTGAACACAGGCACATCTCAGCTCTGTGTAGCTCAAGGCAAAGGCAAAATATGAGAAAAAAAAAGAGGCAATAAATGCAAACAGTTGTCACCGATAGCTTTGATCCACGAGCCTGTGGGAGAGCAAGTAAGCAATCCTGCCAGGCCTTGGTTTCAATGGGACTTTGACATCTGTCCTTTGCTTACTGATTGGGCATCAGATTCCCAGAGGGGATGAAGATGATGACCACCAGACAATTGTACTGAAGCAACCAAACCTCTCTGTGATTAGATGTGAGAAAGCAAAAAAAAAATTGCAGCTAAGAGACTCATCACTTCTGTATGAGTGTTTCATCTTTGCTCTCACCATATGGAAGAGAGGTTCATTAGGAGCATCACATCTGTGATCTGCAGGCTGAAAATCCAAACTAGTCAACATGCATCAAGGTATAATGAAAGTGACAATTTCTGTGATATATAACAACGCATCAACAAAATTGATCATTTTTAAAGAACAGGATGATATATGCACAGATTATTATTAAATAGAGGACATGTGAATAATAAAGAGATATTATACCTGTAAATGTGAAATATTCATGTAATCTGCTGCAATGCTGAAGGGAAAATTCGGGCTTAATTAGCCTCCTTTACATAAAGTGTCAAATATTGCCAGACTTTGGGGTGCATGGGCATTGAATGATTGAGCAACAGGCTGTTTTAAATACAATACTCTTAATAGTGGTTGATTCATAACATTGACAGGTGTGAGTCAGCACGCACTATTTATATGTTTATACAATAACAGCAATCGGCGGTTAAACAGATGAGCATGAGAAATGCCTAGAAGAATCACACACTGTGAATTAGGCTGAATGTTTAAATGAAGGTTAATGTTCAAAAGTAACAGATCTAGCACCAACAGAAAGATTAGATGAGGCAGTCACCCTTTGCACCTGCCTCACAGTGCTGTCAATTTTCCAATCATTAAAATTACCAATCAGGAAATTGGGAGAACTCACCTGAATCTTTGATAAGTATCTTCTGTCCCTGCTAGTGATGTTAAATTCTAGAATGTACATGTACAGCTCCTTTGTTATATTAATTTATAAAGTGAAGAATGAAAATGAAAATTTAGTAATATAAACTTGAGTATTGCTGAAAATAGACAAACTCTGTCAAAACTCTTTACCTTAGTAATGAATCAACACACTTTTGAACCAAGCAGAGTATGTGTATTAGTCTTTCTGACTGCAAAGAACAGCACGATGTATTTTAATGTATAGAGTTACCAGTATAAAGAAGCCACACTGTCAGCTTGGTTGTCAATACAATTCTTCTCACACTCACACCAATGTTGGCTGTTAGATTGCTGCTGATAAAGGATCTGTTAAATTTTCCAGAATGGGAGAGATCTTGGACATGCCTTTGATATTCATTTACATACAAAGAACCAAGACTTCTACAGCTCAAGCTTTTTCATGATTGGAAAATGCAGCAAGGGGAGTATACGAGTTGCAGTGCATTCCGATGGAAATGGACACCCTTGCCAGTCCAACTGATCTTAGGGGACACCACTTGATGAAGATAATTGTATTGCCTCACTCGTGGCATATTCTGAAACAGATGGACTCCAGGTCAGCCCTCAGCAAAACCCCAAAACAAAGCCAAGCTTCAACTAAACTGTTAGTTTTCTTCAGGTTCCGGGCGAGGTGCCATTGTAGTTGTTGTTGGTAAGCAGACAAGAGACAGCAAAAGAGTTCCACTAAACCTAAATTGGGTAAGAGAACTCATAGGCCAGTATCCAGGAAAGTGCAAACACTGGGAAATCCACCTACATCTGGATTAAATTGCTTAGCCACATCCAAATCAGAACTAATCAAACTGAACATCTAGTTAAATGGTCATCCCTAATGGAAGTGTATGCCAGTGCGGTCATTTCAGTAATCGCATAACTAATCTTTAACAAAATTTGGTTTGGATTCCAACCCTTAAGTTTGCGCAAGACCTTGGTGAGATTATACCAGGGAACTTTTCAGATTGAAGGTGCAACTTCAGTCTGGTGTATTATGAGGAGCAGCTGTTTCAGTTCCCACTGATTGTAGTAAAAGGCTTGGAGTGAAATTGATTGAAAAAGATGTACCATGGCAACACGACGCTGGAGGAAGAGCACCTCATCTTCCACCTAGGAACCCTCCAACCACAAGGGATGAATGCAGATTTCTCCAGCTTTCTCATTTCCCCTCTCCCCACCTTATCTCAGTCCCAACCCTCGAACTCAGCACTGCCTTCTTGACCTGCAATCTTCTTCCCGACCTTTCCGCCCCCACCCCCACTCCGGCCTATCACCCTCACCTTAACCTCCTTCCACCTATCGCATTCCCAACGCCCCTCCCCCAAGTCCCTCCTCCATACCTTTTATCTTAGCCTGCTTGGCACACCCTCCTCATTCCTGAAGAAGGGCTTATGCCCAAAAAGCACAGCAGGTCAGGCAGCATCCGAGGAGCAGGAAAATCAACCTTTTGGGCAAAAGCCCTTCATCAGGAATTAATATGCATAAGTGTTCTTACCATTATACAAGACTGACATTTGTGATATTGTCAGCCTGTGCAATTGTACAGTAGACGATGCCAAACATTATACAAAATTCACCCCAGGTTGCCATTTATCGAGATGATGTGCTGAAAACAGTGAAGATCAGTGAAGATCAATATGGAGTATTTAGAAAATGTACACATAGTCCTTAGACATTCCTTAGAAGGGAAGAACATGTGTTCCAGGCATTCCAAGTGACCTATTTGGGTAATAAAGTTATCAAGACCAGGTTACACCCATTGGAAAATAAAGTGAGGGTAAACAAAGGTGCCCAAGCTCCCACATTTGTACTGGAGCTTAGGTCTTTTCTTGGGTTAATAATTATTATGGATAGTTCATGCATAACCTGGCCTCTAATTTTTCACCTTTGCATCAATTCTTCTAAAAAGGGTCAGCCTTGGAAACGGTCGCATAAACAAGCCACAGGTTTCGAAGAAAGGAAAAAACTGCTGTCATCCTTTAAGGTGTTGGCACATCATGATCCCAAGGCGAGATCTGGTATTGACATACAATGCTTTCCTGTGCAGCATCAGAGTAGTATTAGCTCATCTGTGGCCCAATAGAGACAAACGCCCAATAGCATATGCATTCAGGACTTTTGCATATGTAGAGCCTAAAAACGCTCCTCATTTGGTCACATTTGGAGTCAGGACATTCCACCAATACCTTTACAAATGGAAATTTGTAATAATAATGGACCACAAATCCCTCCAAGGTCTACCTAAAGAGTACAAGGCAGCTCAGTCTGTAGCTTCATGCTGAATTCAGCGGTGGGCTCTAATAACTTGTATAATTACAAGTTGGAACACCATCTGGGAGGCCAAGCAGCAAAGCCATTTGGCAGAATGCCTCATCGCCAGAACTTGCCAACAAGCACCAAGGCATGGCTTGGCTGGTGGTGAGAAGGGCTCTGCCTATGAGATCATTTATGCACGTCCGGACTCTCTGCCGCACCGCACGCTGCCCTCGAAGCGGGGGGGACGAGACTGTCACACACCTCCTTCTGGAATGTGCCTATGCAGAGGAAGTCTGGAGAGGAATGCAGTGGTGTTTGTCGAGGTTCGTCCAAGCAGCGCCGTGACACGGCACTCCGTGCTCCACGGCCTGTTCCCCGGGACGCACACCGAACATCAACCGGGCCTGGAGGATCATCAACTCGGTGAAGGACGCTCTCTGGGTGGTCCGAAACCTGTTGATCTTCCAGCTGAAGGAGTTGACCCCGACTGAGTGTTGCAGACTGGCACATTCCAAGGTCCAGGACTACGTGTTGAGGGACGCGCTGAAGCTTGGGGCAGCTGCCGCCAAGTCGCGGTGGGGAAAGACCACCGTCTAACATCTGCCTGCCAAAGAAGAACAGCGGGCACACGCAGTCATTTGGGCTCCGCTGGCGCCTCAGCTCAATGTAATCGCACCAACCTGTGAATAGGAATGATTACCCTGTTTCGATACGCAAAGAAATGGAATGTTTACAGAATGATGACATGTCCAATTGTATAGATTAAATAGATATGAATAAAGTATATTTTTGAAATTAAAAAAAAAATCTGGGAGGCCCAGCAGCAAATGTAGATGCATTGAGCTGCTTCGCACTGGCAGATACACCACCGGTGGCATTACCACTGGAAGAGTCCGTAGTGGTTTTAATTTTTCTGGACATGTTTCCAGTCACAGTTGACAAAAGCAGATTTTGGATGCAGAAAGTTTCAGTCCTGGTAAAACTGAAACAGGTGGTGGTGATGGGGGATACCAAAGGGCCATCACAACCAGAATCGAAACCTTTTTGGAACCGGAAAGACCAGATGACAGTAGAGGACAGCATATTATTATGGGGAACAAGAGTGATTATCCTGAGCAAAGGTCACTGCCAGATACTGGCTGAACTCAATCAGGATCATCCAGGGGTTTCCAATATGAAGATGTTGGTGACAAGTTATGTCTTATAGCCAAGCTTGGATGTAGACATACTTGTGTTGGTGGGGCAGTGCCCAGAGTGCCAAAAAAGATAAAAATTACCAGGCGCAGCTCCCCCACCTTTGTGGGAATGGCTGGGTAAACTCTGGGCATGGTTACACATTGCCTATGCCAGTCCTTTCAACTCAATATTCTTAGTCATTGTGGACACCCATTCAAATTGGCTGGACATGCACAGAGTTCATTCATCATGCACAGGGACGACAACTGAAAAACGCAGACTGCTGGAAGTGCTGGTCACAGATAACATCCACACTCACGGAGTGCAGTCAGTTCAGCGGGAGATAGGTTGGATTGGGTTGAGGAGGAGGGTTTGGGGCAGTGTATGGCAGAGAAATTGAGGCGACCAATGTCACATCCACAGTTCTCAATGAACAGATTGAATGCAGATAAAAGGTTAGGGTCCATGTTACCTCAGATTACAACAGGATCTTGACCAGATGGGCCAATGGGCTGAGAAGTGGCAGATGGAGTTTAATTCAGATAAATGCGAGGTGCTGCATTTTGGGAAAGCAAATGTTAGCAGGACTTATACACTTAATGGTAAGGTCCAAGGGAGTGTTGCTGAACAAAGAGACCTTGGAGTGCAGGTTCATAGCTCCTTGAAAGTGGAGTCGCAGCTAGATAGGATAGTGAAGAAGGCATTTGTTATGCTTTCCTTTATTGGTCAGAGTATTGAGTACAGGAGTTGGGAGGTCATGTTGCAGTTGTACAGGACATTCGTTAGGCCACTGTTGGAATATTGCGTGCCATTCTGGTCTCCTTTCTGTCAGAAAGATGTTGTGAAACTTGAAAGGGTTCAGAAAAGATTTACACGGATGTTGCTGGGGTTGGAGGATTTGAGCTGAAGGGAGAGGCTGTTTTCCCTGGAGTGTCGGAGGCTGAGGGGTGACCTTATAGAGGTTTACAAAATTATGAGGGGCATGGATAGGGTAAATAGGCAAAGTCTTTGCGTCGGGGAGTCCAGAACTAGAGGGCATAGATTTAAGGTGAGAGGGAAAAGATATAAAAGAGTCCTAAGGGACAACCTTTTCACACAGAGGGTGGTACGTGTATGGAATGATCTGCCAGAGGAAGTGGTGGAGGTCGGTACAATGCAACATTTAAGAGGCATTTGGATGGGTATATGAATAGGAAGGGTTTGGAGGGATATGGGCCGGGTGCTGGCAGGTGGGACTAGATTGGGTTGGGATATCTGGTTGGCATGGACGGGTTGGACCGAAGGGTCTGTTTCCATGCTGTACATCTCTATGACTCTATGACTCTATGTAGAAGGACAGTATTGCAGTTGGGTGAAGGGGTCTGTGGGACGGGGAGAGGACTTGTCCGAAGAAATGGGCATGGAGGCAAAGAAACAGAAGAAGAATTCAATGTTGTATCATGTCTGAAATTCATTAAGAAGGGAGAAAGTTGATTCCTTTGCTGAGTACAGAACATTCAGCATCAGTGAGTGGAATGGTGAACATCCAACAGGAGGTAGAGGGTTGGGGGGAAGGGAGGTGGAGTCAGAGGGGAGGGGAAGGGAGGAAGGTTCCAGAAGGCCATGGGCATCTCTGAGTTATTGCACCTTGTGGGCCTTGGTGTCTGAAAGGAAAAGAAAAACTTTCTGGTTAGCACGGCGAACAAGCCAGAGGGTGAAGTGGAACTGCGGAGTAGTGTAGCCCTGACCCAGTGTGATGTGATACTGTTGGAAAGAAAGAGGTCGAAATTGTGCATTTGACACCACATGGCACTGAGTGTGAATCTTAGTATGTGTTGAGAGCAGCTGTCTGTAGAATATTGAACATTATGGAAATACCTGTGATCCTGGGTGGATTCATAGCACAGGGATGAAACTTCAGATGGAATCCATGTGGGATGAGTCTGAGCTGGAGGCAGTCACTGAGGAATGTGATGTGGCTGTGGAAAGGAATTTTAGCAGATACCTGATCAAACACCAGGACTGACAGTGAAATTAATGTTAGTGGAAAAGAGAAAAGATTAGAAAAAAGCTTACATCCAACCCTAACTTTGTAATGAAACCTGCCAACAAGAATGGAGCTGTTATAGTCTGGTATACTGATCTCCACATTGCAGAGGCTGAGCACCAGCTCTTAGATATCTCCTTCTATCATCCCCTGGATCATAACCCCACCATGGAACATCAGGTCATTGTATCTACTACAGCCATTGACCTCATGTCATCTGGCGATCTCCCGCTGACGGCCTCCAAGCTGATAGTCCCCAGCCCCGCATAGATCACTTCTACCTCCTTCCGAAAATCCACAAACAGGACTGCCCGGGCAGAGCCATTGTTTCAGCCTGCTCCTGGAGCAAGAAACTCATCTCTTCCTACTTTGACTGAATCTTTTCTCCCTGGTCCAGCCCCTGCTCATGTACATCCATGATTCCTCTGATGCTTTATGCCAGTTTTGGAATTTCCAGTTTGCAGGCTCCAGCCATCTCTTCTTTACCATGGATGTACAATCCCAACCACATCCATCCCCACCAGGATGGACTCAGGGCTCTCTGCTTCTTCCCCACCACCACTCTCCTTCACTTGGCTGAGTTTGTCCTCACCCTGAACAATTCCTCTTTTAATTCCTCTCATTTTCTTCAGGTCAGGGGATGGCCATGGGTACCCGCATGGGGCCCAGTTATGCCTTTCTCTTCATGGGGTAAGTGGAACATTCCTTGTTCCAGTCCTATTCTGACCCTCACCCACAACTCTTTCTCTGATATATCAATGATATAATTGGTGATGTCTCCCTTTCTATTCCGGAATTAGGAAGGTTAATTGATTTCACTTCCAATTCCGCTCCCCCCCCCGCCCTCACTTTCACCTGATATATCTCTGAATCATCTCTTCCCTCTCTTGACATCACTGTTTCCATTTCTGGGCATGGATTAGCTACTAATATCCACTATAAACCCATCATTCCCCACAGCTACCTAGACTGTACATCCTCACACCCTGCTTCCTGTAAAGACTCCATTTCATTCCTCCGTCTCAGTCACATATGCTCCAATGAGGCCAACTTTGACAAAGGAGCCTCAAACATTTTCACCTTCTTCCTCAACTGAAGATTCTCCAGCACCGTTGTTGACATGGCCGTCAAATGGGAGCAACCCATATCCCGCACTTTCACACTCATCCCCTCTCTTCCCTCCTAAATAGCGATAGGGTTCCCCTTGTCCTTACCTCACATCCCACCAGCATGCACATCCAGAGGATCATTAGGCACCATTTCCATCACCTCCACTGAGATACCTGACACATAGTCCCCTCCTCTCCCTTGTCTGCCTTCTGCACGGACTATTCCCTCCGGGACATCCTGGTTTACTTTTCCTTTAATCTTAACACCTCACCACAGCCCCATGGCACCTTCCCCTTCAACTGCCAAAGATGTAACACCTGCCCAGTTACCTCCTCCTTCCTCAGTATCCAAGGGCACAAACATATCTTCCAGGTGAAGCAGCACTTTACCTGAATTTCTCACAATCTAGTGTACTGCATTCATTGTCCACAAAGTGGTCTCCTCGACATTGGGGAAACAAAGTGTAGATTGGGTGACCGCTTCATGCCCACAACAAAGACCTTGAACTTCTAGTTGCCTGCCATTTTAGCACACCACCTTTTTCATGGCCAATATCTCTGTCTCAGGCTTGCTGTAGTATACTAGCAAAGCTCAGCACAAGCTGGAAAAACAGCACCTCATTTTCCACTTAGGGACCCTGCAGCCCTCTGGACTCAATATCGAGTTCAATAATTTTAGGGCCTGATCTCTCCCATGTCCTATTCCCCCATCCCATAGACCAAACCTTATTATCACATAATCTTCTATTACACACTAACTATTGTTAGCCACTAACAGCCTCCGTTAACAGCTATTCACTCTCCTAGCCAGATTGTTACCCACTCCTTTGTCTGTCCAACTGTTATCCTCTTCTTTGGGCTCTAACCCCACCTATTGTTTACTCCTTACCCCAACCCTCATCTGCCGAATACCAACATTTTCCTTGCTACCGTCAGTTCCGAGGAAGGGTCACTGAACCCGAAATGTTAACTCTGAATTCTCTTCACAGATGCTGCCAGACCTGCTAACTTTTCCCAGCAATTTCTGTTCACGGTACTACAAAACTTTGCTCTTCTACTCTATTGTAGGCTGGTTTCCACATGGAAGGAGAGAGAGAGAAACAAAGAGAGAGAGAGAGAAATGGATATAACAGGACATGAAAGTGGATGACATGGTTATTAATGTTGGTGCAGACTAAGTGAGTGAGTAGGCAGGACAGAGGACATGCAGGGTGAGTGCTGTCATGGGTTGGGATGGGTGACAGCAATTGGGAAGATGTTGCAGGCAACAGTGAAAGTGATAGAACATGAACCTCGGTGTGAGGTAGGCGCAGCAGCAGAGATACAGTCTGTGTGAGGTGTCAGAGAGAAGATGGTGGCACTTACCTTGGTAAAGTAGAGAAGGACATTCATCTTCCTCCTACAGAGCAGGGCTTTCCTCCAGATGGCTAAGACTGCTTTTAACCGGGAGACAACTCCAGACCAGGCTAGCACTGTCTAGTCTTGTGGCTATCACTGCTGATCCTGGTGGTGGAGTGTGGTGTAAAATTCCAAGCAGTGGAATGTGGTGAAACGGTTAAAAATTATGTCCCAATACATGTGTGAATCTAACCGGAATGGAGGTGTTGCTTAGTCCCGTGTGAATCTTATTACACACCTCCCCGCGTGAATCTTCTTATCTGTATGTAACCAGAATGGAATGTGTTTTTTAGCCTTGCTCTGCTGTTCACATGAATGTTTATATCTGGAAAAGAGTATATCAGCTGGAAAAGTCTCCAGTTCGGTGAGTCTGCTCCGGGGTTACGTTTAACCGCCGAGCGTGGGTTGTTGGCAACCGCTCTACGAGAACTGACGGCTCCCAGTTCCGGTAACATGTAGAGTGAGTATAAGCCAGACCCGTTGTGGCGACGCTGCGGGGAATAAAATGCCCATATTCTAGCAGACTCGCCTCTTGGTCGTTTGTTCTGTGTCAGACTACTCTCCTACGAACCTGACCTTGAGAATTTTTTAAAACATTTGGCATAGTCGAGCAGGGTCAATCGCAATTGAGGAGAGATTTTGATACAGAACAATGTTTTGGAAAAAGACTAAGAAACCAGAAGAACAAACTGTGGAGGTCCCGACCGTCCCGGGATGGCATGGATGTGGGCATGTACGTGGCAGTTTGTTTGAGAGAGGATCCCAGTCCTGCCGAAGAACCCCTTGCCTGGGGTACAGCGGAGGATGTGGGCATGTCCAAAAAGCTGAAGCGGAGTTAACAGAATTGAATGGGATTGAACTGAACTGAACTGAGTGGAACTGAAGTGAATCAAATTGAACGGAACAAAATGGAACTGAGCTAAATTGAATTGAAATGGATGGAACTGAATTGAACACAATTGAATTGAACTGAACAGACCTGAACTGAGCTGAATTGAACTACACTGAATTGACTGAACTGAAATTAACTGAAACGAATTGAACTGAATTAAGCATAATGTAACACATGTATTGGGCCAAGCAGTGGAATGTGGTGTAAAATTCCAAGCAGTGGAATGTGGTGAAACGGTTAAAAATTATGTCCCAATACATGTGTGAATCTAACCGGAATGGAGGTGTTGCTTAGTCCCGTGTGAATCTTATTACACACCTCCCCGCGTGAATCTTCTTATCTGTATGTAACCAGAATGGAATGTGTTTTTTAGCCTTGCTCTGCTGTTCACATGAATGTTTATATCTGGAAAAGAGTATATCAGCTGGAAAAGTCTCCAGTTCGGTGAGTCTGCTCCGGGGTTACGTTTAACCGCCGAGCGTGGGTTGTTGGCAACCGCTCTACGAGAACTGACGGCTCCCAGTTCCGGTAACATGTAGAGTGAGTATAAGCCAGACCCGTTGTGGCGACGCTGCGGGGAATAAAATGCCCATATTCTAGCAGACTCGCCTCTTGGTCGTTTGTTCTGTGTCAGACTACTCTCCTACGAACCTGACCTTGAGAATTTTTTAAAACATGGAGGAAGCCTGGCAATGGCATCACTACATCCAACAGTAACTCCTGGACCCTGCCTACCAAGCAGGATGCCAATTTCACCCTTTCTGCCATGTCCAGGGCAAATGTCAGCAGTAATGCACGGCAGCTCCACTTTGACAGTGCCTGTCCAGGTGCACAAGATGGCACAGGCAGAATGGATGCCTGTTAAGTCTGGGTTATCTGCTGAGCGGTGAGCTGTTCTAGGACCAATAGACTAGACGGGGGGCAGAAATCAGATGTGAGATGCCATGAGGCAGGTAAGGTAATTAATGAGATGAGTTTTGTAAGATATGGCAAGAGAACGTGCAGTGCCAAACTCTCCAAAAATACTTGATGCAACCTGGACTAAGACAAAAATGTGTAAGATTCAGCCCTTGGCCTTGTAAGTTCATTTAGACAGTATGAATTTTGTTCAATACCATAATAAATAAGCTGTTGTCAAAATTACAGAATTTTAACTTGAGTATATTACTTAATAAAATGTGCCAATAATATTCCATTTCTTTCTTTCAATTACTTAAATAATTCCAAGATGCACTTTGCAAAGTTACCCCTTGTCAATTAATGAAATAAAATAATGGGTAACAATCACACTCGTTCTATCAAAGTCTATAACCTCTAAGCTTCTGGAATCTCTTGGTCAAGAACAGAGTTGCTGAATTCTCTTTCAAGAATCTTGTGTGGTGTTAGTTAATACTTTGAACAAGCTCTGTTCACTCCTCGCCCCATTCCCTGTCACCAATGTAAATACCACCTTCTCCTAGCTTCTATCAATTCTGAAGAAGGGTCACTTAATTTGAAACATTAACTCTGCGTTGTCTCCACAGATACTACAGACCTGCTGAGATTCTCTTGTAATTAAAGGAGGAAATAACTGAACACTTGGAAGTACAAAACCCAATTCACCTGTGTCAGCATAATTTCGTGAAGAACAAGTTGTGCTTGACAAACTTGCTGGAACACTTTGAGGATATAACCAGCAAGGTGGACAATGGGGACCTGGTGGACTTGGTATATCTAGACTTCCAGACTGCATTTAAAAAGGTTCCACATAAAGGACTGATCCAGAAAGTTCAATCCCAGGGGGTTAGGGGGAGAGTATTGGCTTGGATAGAGGATTGGCTGACTGACAGAAAGCAGAGGGTCAGAATAAATAAGCCCCTCTCTGGATGGTGAACTTTAACTAGTGGGGTGCTGCAAGGTTCAGTTCTCAGACCTCAACCACTTACAACCTACGTAAATGATCAGCAACCAGCAACAAAATGTGGCATTGTGAAATTCACATAAGATACTAACATGGGTGGAAAGCAGGCAGTGATGAGGAGATAAAGAGTTTACAGATGGATATTGATAGGCTAGGAGAATAGGCCAGAATCTGGCAGAATGATGTTTAGTGCGGATAGGTGTGAGGTTATTCATTTTGGCTGGAAAAATAAAAGAGCAAATTATAAGTAAATGGGCAGTGGATTCAAAATGCATCAGTGCAGAGGGATCTGGGTGACTTTGTGCATGAATCATTCAAATTAGTTACGCAAGTGCAGAATATAACAAGAAAGGCAAATGGAATCCTGGATTTTATTGCAAAAGGACTGGATTATAAATGTAAGGAAGTGTCATTAGAATTATATACGGTATTAATGAGATCATATCTGGAATATTATATCCAGTTTTGGTCTCCTTACTTGAGGAAGAATGTGATGGTTCTGAAGGCAGTTTAGAGGAAGTTCACATACTGATTCCAAGGATGAAAAGGCTGTCATACAAGGAGCGGTTGAATAGCTTGGGCTTGTACTTGCTGGAGTTCAGAAGAATGAGGGGGGATCTAATCGAGGTATATAAAACGCTAAAGGGGATTGATAAGGTGGACGTTGAACATACAGGTCATTAGCTGTAACGCGATTAATGAATTGGGGACACTATTTCCAAAGCATGAACTTTTAAAGTGTGTATTGATTATAATGTGGTTCTGGCCCTGTTAGTTTCAATGGTGCTGCTATTATGTGATTTTGTTGTAACACAGGATTGCATAAGAAGACAACTACCGTGTTATGGCAGAACCGACAGTATTAGATATGTTTCTGATGAAAAGCAGGATAAAGAGCTATGAGCAGGCAGGAAGGTGGAGTTCAGGCCAGGATGAGATCAGCCATAGTCATGTTAAATGGAAGTATGGGCTCAAAGGGCTGAATTACCTTTTCCCGCTCCTCATTCCTATGCTCATGTTTTCTTTCAAATCTTTAGTTCTTGCTGTAACAGCTGCTCCTTTTTTGAGGTATTTTAGGTGCTGGAGGTGATTTCCTTGAATTCCAGAAACAGCAATTACTGTTTCATATGCTGTTATAGTGTTTTGGAACTTTGGAAAGAAAAAGTCAAAACAACAGCAGTTTTAAAAGGGAGAAGAATACAAAAAGGAAGCACATGGTGAGGTCAGTGCAGGGGAGAGAGAGAGAGAAAGAAACTGACACTGCCTTTGCTGTTTGAATTCATGTATCGCTGGACATCAGAGTGCATCTGGGAAAATTAACAAACAGCAAAATTCACAACTGATCTTGGAGGAACTGTTGGGCGAAGTTCACAGCACAGAATCAGATAAGTTAATTGTTGTTTTAAGTGTGACCTACAGAAAGTCTGCAGTAGTGAGTAGAGTGGGTTCTTTCTTGATTATATGTTTTTGGAGATATGTCTCTTGATTAAACTTGAAATATGAGCCATAATTATTCATTTAACCTGGGGCAGTGTTTGTAGAGGAATAAGATGGTATTATTTTCTGGGTTTGTAGATTGTGAAGGAGCAAAAATGGCCTTTAATATGTACTTCTTGTCAGATGTGGGAGTTTAAAGAGAGTTTAAGGATTACTGCAGATTATATCTGCCATAAATGCTGTTGGTTGCAAATCTTATCAGATCGAATGGATCGGTTGGAGAGACAGTTAGAAGCAATGAGGAATTTGCAACAGCAACAGTATGTGATAGATGGCAGTTATAGGAAGGGGGAAAAGTCTCAGATACAGTCACATAGATGGGTTAACTCCAGGGAAGGTAAAAGAGGTAGAAAGCTAGTGCAGGAGTCTGTTGTGGCTATACCCTTTTCAAACAGGTATGCTGTTTTGGAAAATGTAGGGGGTGATGGATTCTCAGGGGAACGTTGCACGAACAGCCAAGTTTCTGGTATTGAGACTGGCTGTAATGCAACAAGGAGTATGTTGGGTTCCAAGAGATCAATTGTGTTAGGGGATTCTGTTGTCCGAGGTACAGACTTTTCTGTGGCCAGCAGAGAAAATTGCAGAATGGTGTTTTGCTTCCCTGATGCCAGGATCAAGGATTTCTCAGAGAGGGTGCAGAATGTTCTCACAGGGGAGAGGGGCCAGCAAGAGGTCATTGTCCACATTGGAACTAATGACATAGGAAGTGAAAAGTTGAGATCCTGAAGAGAGATTACAGAGAGTTAGGCAGGAATTTAAAAAGGAGGTCCTTGAGAGTAGGAAATGTGTTGCTGGAAAAGCGCAGCAGGTCAGGCAGCATCCAGGGAACAGGAGAATCGACGTTTCGGGCATAAGCCCTTCTTCAGGAAGGGTAGTAATATCTGGATTAGTAGTAATATCTGGATTACTCACAGTGCTACGAGCTAGTGAGGGCAGGAATAGGAGGATAGAGCAGATGAATGCATGGCTGAGGAGCTGGTGTATGCGAGAAGGATTCACATTTTTGGATCATTGGAATCTCTTTTGGGGTAGAAGTGACCTGTACAAGAAGGACGGATTGCACCTAAATTGGAAGGGGACTAATATACTGGCAAGGAAATTTGCTAGAGCTGCTCAGGAGGATTTAAATTAATAAGTTGGGGCGGGGGGGGGGGGGGGGGGGGGGGGTCTTGGGACCCAGGAAGATAGTGAAGAAAGACATCAATCTGAGATGGGTACAGTTGGGAACAGAAGCGAGTCAAACAGTCAGGGCAGGCAGGGACAAGGTAGGACTAATAAATTTAGCTGCATTTATTTCAATGCAAGGGGCCTAACAGGGAAGCAGATGAACTCAGGGCATGGTTAGAAACATGAAACTGGGATATCATAGCAATTACAGAAACATGGCTCAGGGATGGGCAGGACTGGCAGTTTAATGTTCCAGGATACAAATGCTACAGGAAGGATAGAAAGGGAGGCAAGAGAGGACGGTATTAGGTTAGAACTTTCGATAGCTGATTGGGGACAGATGTTCACAGGTAAAGGAATGGCTGGAAAATGGGAAGCCTTCAGAAATGAGATAGTGAGAATTTTTGATAAGGGATAGCATTACAGATGTGCTGAGGGAGGATATTCCTGGAAATACATCCAGGGACGTTATCTGGGTGGAACTGAGGAATAGGAAAAGGGATGATCACCTTAGTGGGATTGTATTATAGACCCCCTCATAGTCAGAGGGAAATTGAGAAACAAACTTGTAAGGAGATCTCAGCTATCTGTAAGAATAATAGGGTGGTTATGGAAGGGGATTATAACTTACTAAACATAGACAGTTTCAAGGAGCTCTGAACCTGCACTCCAAGGTCTCTTTGTTCATCAACATACTTTCGGACCTTACCATTAAGTGTATAAGTCCTACTAAGATTTGCTTTCCCAAAATGCAGCACTCGCTTTTATCTGAATTAAACTCCATCTGCCACTTCTCAGCCCATTGGCCCATCTGGTCCAGATCCTGTTATAATCTGAGGTAACCCTCTTCGCTGTCGACTACACCTCCAATTTTGGTGTCATCTGCAAACTTACTCACTGTACCTCTTATGCTCTCATCTAAATCATTTATGTAAATGACAAAAAGTAGAGGATCCAGCACCACTCCTTGTGGCAGTCCACTGGTCACAGGCCTCCAGTCTGAAAAACAACCCTCCACCACCACCCTCTGTCTTCTACCATTGAGCCAGTTCTGTATCCAAATGGCTAGTTCTCCCTGTATTCCATGAGATCTAACCTTGCTAATCAGTCTCCCATGGGGAACCTTGTCGAATGCCTTACTGAAGTCCATATAGATCACATCTACTGCTCTGCCCTCATCAATCCTCTTTGTTACGTCTTCAAAAAAGTCAATCAAGTTTGTGAGACATGATTTCCCACACACAAAGCAATGTTGGCTATCCCGAATCAGTTGTTGCCTTTCCAAATACATGTACATCCTGTCCCTCAGGATTCCTTCCAACAACTTGCCCACCACTGAGGTCAGGTCTATAATTCCCTGGCTTGTCGTTACCACCCTTCTTAAACAGTGGCCCCACGCTTGCCAACCTCCAGTCTTCCGGCACCTTACCTGTGACTATCGATGATACAAATATCTCAGCAAGAGGCCCAGTTATCACTTCTCTAGCTTCCCACAGAATTCTCGGGTATACCTGATCAGGTCCTGCGGATTTATCCACCTTTAACCGTTTCAAGACATCCAGCACTTCCTCCTCAGTAATCTGGACATTTTGCAAGATGTCACCATCTATTTCCCTACAGTCTATATCTTCTATATCCTTTTCCACAGTAAATACTGATGCAAAATATTCATTTAGTATTTCCCCCATTTTCTGTGGTTCCACACAAAGGCCGCCTTGCTGATCTTTGAGGGGCCCTATTCTCTCCCCAGTTACCCTTTTGTCCTTAATATATTTGTAAAAACCCTTTGGATTCTCCTTACTTCTATTTGCCAAAGCTATCTCATGTCCCCGTTTTGCCCTCCTGATTTCCCTCTTAAGTATACTCCTACTTCCTTTATACTCTTCTAAAGATTCACTCGACCTATCCTGTCTATACCTGACATATGCTTCCTTCTTTTTCTTAACCAAACCTGCAATTAGTCATCCAGCATTCCCTTTACCTACCAGCCTTTCCTTTCACCCTGACAGGAATATACTTTCTCTGGATTCTTGTTATTTCGTTTCTGAAGGCTTCCCATTTTCCAGCCGTCCCGTTACCTGCAAACATCTGCCTCCAATCAGCTTTCGAAAGTTCTTGCCTAATACCATCAAAATTGGCCTTTCTCCAATTTAGAACTTCAACTTTTAGATCTGGTCTATCCTTTTCCATCACTATTTTTAAACTAATAGAATTATGGTCGCTGGCGCCTAAGTGCTCCCTCACTGACACCTCAGCAACCTGCCCTGCCTTATTTCCCAAGAGTAGGTCAAGTTTTGCACCTTCTCTAGTAGGTACATCCACATACTGAATCAGAAAATTGTCTTGTGCTCACATAAGAAATTCCTCTCCATCTAAACCTTTAACACTATGGCAGTCCCAGTCGATGTTTGGAAAGTTAAAATCCCCTACCATAACTACCCTATTATTCTTACAGATAGCTAAGATCTCCTTACAAGTTTGTTTCTCAATTTCCCTCTGACTATTGGGGAGTCTATAATACAATTCCAATTTAGGTGTAATCCGACCTTCTTGTACAGGTCACTTTTACCCCAGAAGAGATTTCAATGATTCAAACATGTGAATCCTTCTCCCATATACCAGCTCCTCAGCCATGCATTCATCTGCTCTATCCTCCTCTTCCTGCCCTCACTAGCTCGTAGCACTGGGCGTGATCCAGATATTACTACCCTTGAGGACTTCTTTTTTAAATTTCTGACTAACTCTCTGTAATCTCCCTTCAGAATCTCAACCTTTTCCCTTCCTATGTCATTGGTTCTAATGTGGACAATAACCTCCTGCTGGCCCCTCTCCCCCGTGAGAACATTCTGCACCCTCTCTGAGATCCTGGCACCAGGGAAACAACACACCATTCTGCGTTTTCTATGTTAGCCACAGAAACGTCTGTATGTTCCTCAGACTACAGAATCCCCTACACAATTTGTAGAAACAATCTGCAAAATCATGTATAAAATCTAATAAATGTTGCAGTGAGATCAAACTGAGGTTGTAATGTAAGGCAAGTCATTGCTCAAACTGGTGAACAACAAAAGCATTAATATATAGGTGGGTGGGACAGAAAATTCCTAGAACCCATATTATCTGGGCGATCAACTATTCAGCCAGTTTATGTATTAAAGACACACTTCCCAACACCTTTGTCAGTGAGGCAGACAAAGGGTCACAGAATTCAGTTTGTAGCTTAACTCAATTTTATTTCCAGAATATTTCTTATTAAAAACGTTATGTGGACATTTCGCAGTATTTACTCTCTATCTAGTTCTATTGTTCTGAGAAAGGATATTAGCCGCAACAATTCACATGTTTGAGCTGGGCCGTTGGAATCTTTCTCTCCATTGTAGGGCTGGCTCTATTCCATGAAGGTGGGCCTTACAGGTCAGGGTGGATCTTCTAGGTTTTCATGGGTTGCCGCACAGTCTTCTGCCACGAATCTTGCTGCAAGTCTTCTGATGGGGTGGCTTCCAGGTGTATCTTTTGATACCCCCTCACCCCTGGACCTTTCAGAATATTCTGCGCCCTTTGGCCAATGAAGTCATGAGCTGGGTGAAAATTATCCAATGGGATTTGCCAACACCCTTCACTGTTGCCATGCCGGGCACTTGTAAAGGACTGGCTGGTAGTGAAGGTGCCAAAGTGTCTGATCAATATTTCTCCAAAGCACAATCCTCAGGCTGGTTGTAACTGGTTCCCTTTGCATCTTTATGATCTCTTTGACCTTCATTTCCATTGTTCTCTGTAGCTGATATCCGTTGGCTGATGTTTAATTTAGTTTGGCTAATTTTCTGTCAGGCCTGATTTCTCAGGCTGTGGATCAATTTAGAATGTCCAAATTTGGGCCTGTGGTCACTTAACCAGACCTTGCAGGCTGGGTCCGGCTCCATCTTTCCCCCATGTCAGGATGCATCACCGATGACAAAAACTACTCATTAGCATAATAAGATTTATCAATTATCTTACAGATCTTGTCCCATTTCACCTGTGTTCTATAACATAAGTACGAGGCAATTTTCTTTGAATTCTTCATGAAAAGTCATGCTAACTGCTTGCCCAAATTCCCAGTACAGCACAAAGTAAGAACATTTCTCTATGGTTTACTTCCTATTTTTGTTGAATGGTTCACAGGTTTTGAGCATCTCTGGCCAGGCCAAGACTTATTGCCCAACTCTAATTACCTTTGAGAAGATGGTGAAAAGCTTTACATTGAAATATCTTAAAAAGATATCTTCATAACAAATGAAGCACCAAAATTTAAGTAAAAATATATTTTCTGATCTATACAGCTGAACCAATCACTTACAAAAAGTTGCCTTCATAATCTTGAAGAAATTATCAATCTTATAGATATAACCTTTTGAATTTACACTCCCTGTGCATCGGCTTGTCCCTGAGACTCCAGGCATATGACTCGTCCCATGAGTTTCTGTCTTTGCAGATGAGAATCCAGTTAAAAGGAGAGAGGAGAGTCTGTCCGGATACCAAAAGTACTTTGACACATTGCAGTGAGAAAATGACCACCTTTTCTTATACCTGCAGAAGAAAAACATCTTGCAGCCACAGAAGTCAATAATTATACCTTAAAGCATTTCTCCCCATAAAATGTGGAAGCAGAAGTGAATCAGTAAATTTCCTATGACCTCAAGGTTCCAAAATTGTTGAAAGTAGCAAATTGGTTTCAACCAATGGTATGCATTTTAGCTGGGTAGAGTTTGTATTTGAATTGACACAAGAAGCGTCAAATTCAATTTGCATGGTGGCTCTGGTCTAGCATACTGACATTTGATGCATGACATGTTCTAAATCTTTGAGTAGATCAGGGCCAATGTAAAAAGATTGGTATACACTTTGCCCCCTTTTGGGGCACAAAATGACACACTAACTTTCGGAGTTGGGGGATGCACAGCCTGTGGCCTCACTTTCTTAAGGTAGACCTAGCGGTTACATGAAATCAGAATTCAATTAATGCAAAATGTCTAATACATTGCAGAGAGCATGTGGCACGCTAACCCCAAATGGTAGTTATAGAGTCATAGAGAGGTACAGAATGGAGACAGACCCTTCAGTCCAATTCATCCTTGCCGAACAGATATCCTAAATTAATCTAGTTCCCATTTGCCAGAATTTGGTCCATATCACTCTAAACCCTTCCCATTCATATACCTACGTAGATGCCTTTTAAATGTTGTAACTGTACCAGCCTCCATCACTTCCTCTGGCAGCTCATTCCATACATGCACCATCCTCTGCATGAAAAATTTGCATCTTAAGACTCTTTTAAATGTTTTCCCTCTCATCTGAAAACTATGCCCTCTAGTTTTAGACATCCCCATCCCAGGGTAAAGACCTTGCCTATTTACCCTATACATGCCCTACATGATTTTATGAACTTCTATTGGGTCACCCCTCAGCCTCTGACGCTCAAAGGAAAACAGCACCAGTCTATTCAGTCTCTCCTAGTAGCTCAAACTCTCTGACCCTGGCAACATCCTTGTAAATCTTTTCTGAACCCTTTCAAGTTTCACAACATCTTTCCTATAGCATGGAGACCAGAGCTGTACACAGTATTCCAATATTGGCCTAACCAATATCCTGTACACCCGCAACACGACCTCCCAACCCCTGTACTCAAAACACTGACCAGGAAAGGCAAGTATATCAAAGACCTTCTTCACTATCCTATCTACCTGTGACTCCACTTTCAAGGAACTATAAGCCTGCTCTCCAAGGTCTCTTTGTTCAGCAACACTCTACAGGACTTTACCATTAAGTGCATAAGTCCTGCCCTGATTTGCCTTTCCAAAATGCAGCAGCTCATATTTATCTAAATTGAACTCCATTTGCCACTTCTTGGCCCATTGCCCCATCTGATCAAGATCCCGTTGTACTCTAAGGTAACTCTTTTCACTCTATATTACACGTCCAATTTTGGCATCATCTGTATCCTAGTAGTTACATCCTCTTGTGTCAAAGTGTGTCCATGCATAAAGCCACCAACTGTCAGCCTCTTCGTACAATTCTGAGAAGTTAGCAGATAGATCTACTTAACCTTGACCCTATTCCTATCACTTTACTGGCTAACTATATAATTGTAAGAGCAGCCCGAAATATCATTGATTTCTGTGCTACTTATTTCTTAGATTAACCCTGTCAGAGGGTGACTACGATGAGGAATTGTTTCCATAAAGAATCATGAGACTTCCTCATTAACAATAGCTTACATTAACTAATATTTGTTATTTTAAACAGAATCCTATGGGGATACAAGCAATGTGCATCATGGTGAGATGTGGGGCAGAATTGGGCGAGATGTTTGCCAAGAGGCATTTCACCACATCTTCCACACTTTTCGCAAGTGGTGTGATGAGATTCTTACCAGCTAGCAATGATTTTGACACTTTATTTCTTGGAGAACACCTTCTGCCATTTGCAATCTTAACAAATTTGGCACGATCGCCAGCCATTGGAAAAACTCAACATGGACATCAGAGCTGAATCTTGGTGAGTTCAACTCACCGCTTGTTCCACAAGATCTCAGTGTCGGACACTGGATCCCAAGCCTCAGTGCATGTTCCTTGGCCAACAACACACACATCCCACATCCACGGACATTTTCACCCAACGTTTGCCAGCCCTTAGGAACTCTCATGGTACATGACTGATTCATTTTCAAGATGCTTTTGAACTTCAATGTTGCACCTTGGGTTGCACTAGCAACTATCATTATAATGTTGCTGCATGAACACAGATGAACACAAGAAACATGTACCCAATCATAGACTAGACCATGCTACATCTCTGGGCTCTTTGCTCGCTGGCATAGTGCTCATTCACTCTGAGCCTATCTGGATGCTCATAGCACTTTGCCTCCTTGTACTTCACACCCTCAGCCAGAAATACCAGGCTCATATTACTTCTGTCTTACAATGTAATTTAGCAGAGACACAAATTCAGGAAGCTTTTCAGTATTGTCAGCAAGATGGAGGTGATTGATACAGTTATTGCAATTGGTGCTGGTGGGGAGGCATCCTGAGCAAGTGAGAAAGCTGCACAGAGGACATGAAGCGTTGGTGGTGTCAGAGTTTGGGCCGAGCGAGGGCCGTGGGAAAAAGGTTGCAGGCAATAATGAGAGCAGTAAAGCGTGAGGCGGGAGTTGGGGACAGTAGCAGAGATCGAGTAAGTGTGAAGTTTCAGAGAGAAGAAGGTGGCACTTACAATGGCGTAGTGAAAAAGGGCATTGGCCTTCTTGTTACATTGCTCTGCATTCCTCCAGAAGACTGAGATAGCTTTAATCTGGGTGGCAACCTCAGCCCAGGCTGGCATGGTCTGGTGTCGTAGTCTCCGCTGCTTGTCCTGGGGAAAGAGGAAGTTCTGTCTATGCACCAGACTATCCAGCAGGACTTTCAGGACCTCCTGCTGATGATGTGACTATCTGATTTCTCCCGTCTGCTGTATGTCAGAAACCACACAGGGCAGCTCCAGATTGATAGTACTCGTTTGGATGCACAATGGTCTTTTACATAGGGCACCAGTGTCAGGGATCCTGGTGAATTCCGAGATCTCCAATGAGGGACGGGTTGCTCAGGGAACGGCGTTGATGGTATGATGGAGTGGAAATCAGATGTGAGGGAAGCTGTAACAGCGGGAATGGTAATTAATGCAATGAGTTTTGTAAGATTAAATTAGATTAGATTACTTACAGTGTGGAAACAGACCTTTCGGCCCAACAAGTCCACACCGACCCGCCGAAGCGGAACCCACCCATACCCCTACATTTACCCCTTTACCTAACACTACGGGCAATTTAGAATGGCCAATTCACCGGACCTGCACATGTTTGGACTGTGGGAGGAAACCGGAGCACCCGGAGGAAACCCACGCAGACACGGGGAGAATGTGCACACAGTCAGTCGCCTGAGTCGGGAATAGAACCCGGGTCTCTGGTGCTGTGAGGCAGCAGTGCTAACCACTGTGCCACCGTGCCGCCCTAAGATACAGATAGAAAACTGACATCGCCTCACCACCAAACTTGACGTGACTCACACTTAGCTTATAAAACATGAGATACAGCCCTTTCTAAAATAAAAACACAAACCTTATTGGAAATTGGAATTCTGCAGCTGTTCCAGAAATCTCCTGCTTTCATCAGAATATAGAATATAGAATATAGAACACTACAGCACAGGAAGGGATCTCTTCGCCATGACATTGCACTGAATGTGACACCAAATTAAACTAATCCCTTCTGCCCTTGGTCCATATCCCTCCATTCCTTGCATATGCATGTGCTTATCTAAAAGTCCCTTAAACACCCTTATCATATTTGCCTTCATCACTACCCCTGACAGGGTGCTCCAGACTCTTACAACTCTCTGTGTAAAAAAACTTGCACTTCACATCTCCTTTGAACTTACCCCCCCTCACCTTAAATGCATGTCCCCTAGTGTTAGATATTTCATCCCTGGGAAAAGGATTGTGACCATCAACCCTTTATATATACATCTTATAATTTTATAGACTTCTATCAGGTCTCCCTTCAGCCTCTGCTACTCCAGAGGAAACAACCTGAGTTTTTCTCACCTCTCCTTGTAGCTCATACCCTCTAATCCAGGCAATATACTGGTAAACCTCATCTGCCCCTTCTCCAAAGCCTCCACATCCTTCCTGTAATGTGGTGATTAAGATTGAATGCAAGTGTGGCCTATCAAGGTTTTAAGCTGCAACATGTTATCCTGACTCTTGGACTCAAATCCTCAACCAATAAAAAGGCAAGCATGCTAAATGACATCTTTACCACCCTAAATACTTATGTGACCACTTTCAGTGATTTGAACCGCAGGATCTCTCAGTATATCAATGCTGTTCAGGGTCCTGCCATTAACT
The DNA here is from genome assembly GCF_037043375.1 of Chiloscyllium plagiosum. Lineage (NCBI taxonomy): Eukaryota > Metazoa > Chordata > Chondrichthyes > Orectolobiformes > Hemiscylliidae > Chiloscyllium > Chiloscyllium plagiosum. The sequence continues at coordinate 32,999,697 of NW_028270144.1, read as the reverse complement.
ATACTTTTTAACATTTGATCTCCCAAAGTGCAGCACCTCATGCTTATCTGGATTAAAATCCATCTGCCATTTCTCAACCCATATCTGCACCTGATCTATATCCTGTGTATCCTTTGACAATCTTCTAGATTATTCACAACTCCATCAATCTTTTTATCAACTGAAAACTTACTAACCCACTCACCTACATTTTCACCAAGTGATTTATATCAGTAAAATGGACCCAGTACAGATCCTTGGAAAATACTACTAGTCACAGGCCACCAGCCAATTCACAACCCAAATGGCCAAGTCACTGTGGATCCCATGCATCTTAATCTTCTGGATGAACCTGCCACAGGGGACCTTATCGAAAACCTTACTAAAATCCATGTAAACAACATCCACTGCTCTATCTCATCGATCACCTTTGTCACCTCCTTGAAAGATTCAATCAAATTAGTAAGACATGACCTGCCCTGCACAAAGCCATGCTGACTGTTCCTAATTAGGCCATGCCTTTCCAAATGTGTATAAATCCTATCCCTAAGTATTCTCTCAAATAGCGTCCTAACCACTGATGCGAGATTCAACCAGTCTATAGTTTTCCTTTTTGAACAAAGAAATAACATTAGCCACTTGCCAGTCCTCTAGGACCTCTCCAGTGGCTAATGAAAATACAAAGATCTTGGTCAAGGCCCCAGCAAACTCCGCTCTTGCCTCTCTCAATACCCTAGGGCAGTTACCATTGGGCCCTGGGGACTTATCCACCTTAATGCTCTTCTTGAGATCCAACACCACTTCTTTCTTGATCTCAAAATGCTGTGGCATATTAGCATACTCCACACTAATCTCACTATCCTCTGTATCCTTCTGCTGGGTGAATATCAATGCAAAGTACTCATTTAGAATCTCACTTGATTGTTTGTTAAGTCTCTCATTTGTTAGAATGACCATGTTAGTTTCACTTCTTTCATACGTAAATCACAAAACTTTTTTTAAAAGTTACATTCTCAGGTTAACTTTAACAATTGGTGTCAGCCCAGATAATGTGTTGAAGGTGTTAGCCCCCTGACTGTCTCTGCAGTTTAGATTCAACCACCTCTGGACATTGGGGGTTTGGTTTAAGAAAAGTAAACAAACGGTGAAAGTCACAGCTGACCTTGGATGGACATCTGGAGATCTGCTCACAGCAAAGGTACAGCTAAATTTATTTTTCAAGACTAACCTTACTTTTTTTTTGTAAATCTAAAATAGCTTTGTTTATATGTTTGTTGAGATCTGTCTCATGACTAGACTTTCTTAAAATATAAAACATAGATACCAAGTTATTGGTGAAAGCAGAGCAATGGATGTGGTCTATATGGACTTCAGTAAGGCGTTTTCTGCACAGTAGATTGGTTTCAACTTCCACCCCACCAATCCCCGTACACATTGCATCATCCTCTGCCATTTCCACCACCTACAAATAGACCCCACCACTAGGGATATATTTCCCTCCCCACCCCTAACAGCATTCCGGAGAGGCCATTCCCTCTGCAACTCCCTTGTCAGATTCATGCCTCCCACCAGTCCTCACCCCACTCCCGACACCTCCCCTGCCAACGCAGGAAGTGCAAAACCTGTGCCCACACCTCCTCTCTCACCTTCTTCCAAGGTCCCAAAGGATCCTTTCACACCTGACTGAAATTTACCTGTACCTCCACAAAGGTCATCTACTGTATCCGTTGCACCTGATGTGGTCTCTTCTACATCAGGGAGACAGGACACCAACTTGCAGATCATTTCAGCGAACATCTCTGGGACACCCACACCAACCAACTCCACCACCCTGTGGCTGAACATTTTGACTCTCCCTCCCACTCCACCAAGGATACCAAGGACATGCAGGTCCTAGGCCTCTTCCATTGCCAAACTCTAACCACCTGAAGCCTAGAGGAAAAACACCTCATCTTCAGCTTTGGGACTCTGCAATGACACAGGATTAATGTGGATTTCACCAGTTTCCTCATTTCACCTCTCCCCACCTTATCCCAGTACCAAGCCTCCAACTTGGCACAACATTCTTGACCTGTCCATCGTCTTTCCTATCTATCTGCTCCACCCTCCTCTCTGACCTATCACCTTCTCCCCCATTCTTCTGCTCCTTGGATGCTGCTGGCCTGCTGTGCTTTTTCAGCACCACACTCTTCGACTCTGATCTCCAGCATCTGCAGTCCTCACTTTCTCATAGTAGGTTAGTTAACAAGATTAAATCACATGGTTAGCTACAGCCATTTGGATACATAACTGGCTCAAAGGTAGGAGGCAGAGGGTGGTGGAGGGTTGCTATTCAGACTGGAAGCCTGTGACCAGTGGTGAGCCTCAAGGTTTGGTGCTGAGTCCACTGCTTTTTGTCATTCATATAAATGATTTGGATAGGAGTATAAGAGGTGTGGTTAGTAAGTTTGAAGATGACACCAAAATTAGTAATGTAGTGGATGAGTTGGACCAAAGGGTCTGTTTCCATGTTGTACAGCTCTATGGCTATATAATTGTACAAGGTGCTGATGAGACCAGATCTGGAGTACTGTGAACAGTTTATTTCCGTTATTTAAAGAGCAATATCATTTCATCTGAGGTAGTTCAATGAAGATTCACTTGGTATGCAGGGTTTGGCTTATGAGTAAAGGCTAAATGGGTTGGGCTTTACTCACTGGAGTTTAGAAGAATGAGAGGTGGTCTCATTGAAACATACAGATTCTTAAGGGGCTGGCAGGGTAAATGCTGAATGCATCTTTCCCTCATGGAGAGTCTAGGACTGGAGGGCACAGTCTCAGAATAAAGGGCACCCAATTTAAGACTGAGATGAGAAGGATTTTTTTCTTTCAAAGGGATGCAAATCTTTGAAATTTCTTGCCACAGAGAGCTGTGGGGGTAGAGTCCTTGTGCACATTTAAGACTGAGATAAATAGATTCTAGATTAGTTGAAGAATCAAAGGTTTTGGGGAGAGGACAGGAACATGGACGTGAGGAATGTCAGATCATCCATGATCCTATTGAATTATGGAACAGAACTGAGGGACTGAATGGCCTACTCCTATTCCTATTTCTTATAATCTTATGGTCGACTGAGGATTGACCTGTACAAAACCCACTCTGATGATGGCATATGGATTTATGAAAGAACAGCTGAAGATTTCAACAGAGTGAAACCCAATATCTGGTCCTCCTCAAAGCCTCTGTAACAATGTAACATGTAACTAGTTGTGAAAATGCAATAAACTGTATTTTGTTAACGACAAGAAACTCTCCTAGTTAGACCAGGAAGTGGTGTTCCTTTATCACACTAGATCAAGCAGTCCTTGCAATTTCTGACATTTAAAAAGCTTGGTTGCAGGAAACTTCATCATGAACTGCAGCTCTTCCATGCAGTGACACCAACCAGACTGCCTTTATCTTAAATTTTTAATCCGGAGTTACATTTTATTCGGCCTGACTTGTAAAATGTCTAATCAAACACCTGTTAGAATTTATGCCTTGATGTGGTTTGCTGCCAGATTAATTTGTTTTTGTTTTGAGCTTGAAGTCTCATAACACACTGCTGCACTCATATTCCTGGCTAAATTAAAAATGTAACAGACCAATGCCAGTCATACAATTAATGCCAAGAGCCCAGAAATTCATAAAATATGTAAAACCTGAGATGGAACTAGTATTAATTTTTTAAATCAGTTTTCATGACAGAGTTTACTGATTTAAGTTACTAAGCCTTAGGAAAATGGCTCATCTAAATTTATTTTGACTATGTTTGCCTCTTCATTAAGAACATGTAAAAGAACATCTGGACTTGGATCTTGCTTCACGCTGACTCAATTCAGTGTAGGTACAAGATAATCACAGAAGGACAGATTCTTGAATCATTTATCATTTTTGGTTAGCTACAGTTTTAACAAAGAAGAAACAATGGTAACCACGCCTCCCCTCAGATCCAACACCAGATCAGTTGCACCAGCTCAGCCTTCTACAAATTACATCTCCAAGTATTTGATAACAAAGAGCTCAGCAAGTCAAAAAATGTCCTCGGGTATAGAGCACCACCATACTCCTGTACTGCAGTGACACCCACACTGTGCATCAGCAATGAGAGCACTAAGATGCTTCACTAGTAACACTTCCAATACGTTCAATGGAAGGAACTGTCGAACAAATGCCAGTGTCCTTTTTGAAGCAAGCTCAACAGATGTCCAGGCAATAATCTTGCACATCAACTTCAATGGACTGGACATTGTGATGAAAAGCATCTCCTCTGCCAGATTCCGTTTCCAAAACTCTCAATGACTAGTGTTCTAGGGGAGGATAAAGAAGCCTTTAAAGCATGGCAGCATTGATATTAATGACTAGGAGCAGCATGCCATGATTTATTTGAAATAGCTACAATTCAGCCATCAAACTACATTGTGCTTTGAGTCTAAACACTTTAATAAATGGCAGCAGAGAGGGAAAGTAATGGATGCAAATCTTGCACTCCAGATTTCACTGCCCTCTGCAACATTCTACTCAATATGTCCAAAGATGTACATGTGGAAAGTCAGCCTGTTTAGTCACATGGAGACATACAGCAGAAATGTGACCCAGTATAGACATGGCCCTCAAATCAAAGGACAGCCGGTGATGACACTTTTTCATAAATCACTAGAGAAGTGGAAGAATGGAGGATACTTCTGACTCCTCATCTGATCATAACACGGTTCATGCAGTTCATATAAATGTTATCTTTTTGTTTTATATTCAAAAGAAAAATCATATCATTCAGTCAACAACCATCTACAGCCATCAGAATCAATTGTGATAAAGAGGATGAAAGTTAGAGCAAACTAATTTAAAAAAAATAAAAACAAAGTCTGTGGCCTTCTAAAGTATGTAAAACAAGAGAAGCAAAAGGGAATAGATCATTTAAAGACTGAAACAGGGGAAATGACAATGTATTGGCTGTCCTTCTATTTAAGAATGGTTTTGCAAGTTTCCACTATGAGTCGTCATGTGATTGAACAGATCAATTCTCAATCTGTGGATCCTTGGGCACATTGGACAGAACATCCTACAAGCATTGGTATTTGGGGAGCAGGATTTGTTTTCTTTTCTTTTCCCATCTGCTGCTACACTGCCTTATCATTTTAATATTTTTTAACATCAACCTGTTCAGAGGTGTTATTACACACCTCTGGAGCAGGTAGGACTCAAACCCAAGACCCCTGGCTCAGAGGTAAGGTACTATCACTGCACCAACAAGGGCCCTCTGTTGCCTTATCATTATAGATATTTTTAATGAATCTGTTCAGATGAATTGTTACGCATCTCGAGCAGGTGGGACTTGAATCCATGCTGCCTGGTTCAAAGGTAGAGACGCCACCACTGTATCTTAAGAGCCCTCTGCATCATTATGGAATTTGGACTCAAACATGATGTAGCTTAATAAACAAGTTGTCATCATTTTTAATGGTTGGTAATAAGCTTCTTCCAATTATTAATGTCAATGCTGATGTGCCTCAAGAAGAGTTTCAGAGTGTATTTGATTGTCTTAATTTGGGAAAAAGCATGCGCATGCAACAAACAGTTTATATTTGGCATTATAACAGAAGACACAAAGAACATGCCAGAACTGGTGGGTGAGAAAGTGAGAAAGTTAAAATAATTAATGTTAGTTAAGAAAATATATTGAAGTGGATGATTCTTCTTACCAATGTCTAGCGGTTCCCAGCATCATAGATACCAGTCTTCAGCCAGTTCAGTTCAGTCCCGGTCATATTGAGACTTGTCTGAAGACACTGGATGCTGCAAAGGATTTGGAAGTTAGTCCTAGCAATACCACTGAAGACTTATGCTCCTGATTTAGCCAGGCCCCTAGTCATGCTATTCAAGTACAACACTGGCTTCTACCCAGAAATGTGAAAAATGGCCCAGGTATATCTATAAAAAGTAAGACAAATATAACCCAGTCAATTAACACCGACCAGTCTACACTTGATCATTGGAAAAGTGATGAATTTCTTGACAATGCTATAAAGTGGCATTTGCTCTGCAATAGCCTGTTCATTGGTGCCCAGTTTGCATTCTGCCAGGGCCACCCACCTCCTGACTTCATTACAGGCCTGATCCAGACATGGATCAAAGATCTGAATTCGAGAAGTGAGCTGAGAGAAATTGTTCTCAAGGCAACATCATATCCATCACCACCAATGCACAAGTGCCAGCATTGTGTACCATCTACAAACTGTACTGCAATAATACACCAAAGCACCTTCAACAGCACCTTCAAAACCATTTAAGAGGACAAGGGCAGCAGATGCATGGGAAGACCACCAAATGCAAGTTCCCCTCCACGCTGCTCACGTCCTGATTTGGACTAACGTCACCACTGTTTGACTTGCTGAATTGAACTCCTGAACTTCCCTTCCTAATACCACAATGGGTGTACCTAGCCCACCACAAGGGGCTAAATATAGCAGTTCGCTACAGTTGTGTAAGGTTCTGAAAGAGTTAATGTTGAAGTTTTATTAGCTCCACATAATCTGATGATATCAAAAACACAGTTTTTGGGTAAGACAGTAAATTCGACACCATCCTTCATGGCAAGTAAATGTATGATGTAAAATTCCTGAGAGTCCGAGTAATTATGCCTGACTAATAGTGTAAGTTGTACTTATTGCTTTACTGCAGTAAACCATGTTGTTAACTGGCACTAGTGGCTTTTCAGTTTAGACCATGTCCTTTCACAACCAAGAACAGACCCTATACATATAGACAAAGGAGGATTGTTGGTAATGAACTACCTCAAAAGAACCTTTACCCTACACAACATATCAACAAAAATAATAGATATCATAAAGTGCAAGCCGTAGTAATCCAGGCAGATACCACAATCGTCACCTTCTCAATTAAAATTAGGAATTAAAATTAGGACTAGTCAAAGATGTCCATGTGCCACAATGATATAAAATATAAACTATTGATTTGAATACCATAGTTTGATATAATAACTGGGACTTTCAGGGATTGAAATCTTTTAAAAAAGTGACATTTTGATGTTGTCTCAGGTTAAAACCTTCGGTCTCAAGGACATCCGAAGGACTACCTATTGTTTTATCTTCCTTTTGTACTAGGTGCTATGTCCTTTTAAGTATTGTATGTGTGTGCAGGTATGTATGTCTGAGACAGAGAGAGAGAGAGAGCTAATTAGATTCGAAAGGATAAATAGGGAGTTCCATGTTCACAGTAAATTGGAAGAGTAGACTTTGCCAGATGTACCTTATACACATAAAGGCAGAGAACAGCAGGAACCTGTCAGAAAGGCCTTAGGAATCAAAAATACGAACCAGTTAGGAAACAGAAAGTTTGGAGTGTGTGCTGGAGAGCTAAGAATAAATAAGAGTTGAAGCACACAGTACCAGGCTAGTATAAGATTGAGTTATTCCTGTCAAATTGAATGAAGATATGTACCTACGATGAGAGACATTATGTAGTGACAAGGTTGGAATTTGTAGGTCTTACTAGAAATGTATAAATTGATGAATTTCTTGTATTCAGCAGTGTTTTCATTCCAGCTGGCCTGAAGTGGACTCTCTTCCTGTGTATGTTTGAATAAGCAATCAAAATACTGGATTCAAGGCTCCTGTGATTGATCCTTAAAAGTAAGTTACTGCAGAGGGGCATATGCTTGACATTTCATGTCTCTTTCACTCAGAAAAGCCTTGTATTCGGCTCTTTATTACTTACCATGAAAACAGTTAACATTTTACTATTTTAAAAAAACATAGCTGTGTACCTAAAGTAACCTAAACCTTTGTTGCAACCAACTGGGCAAGTTGAAAAGATGGGAAGCAATTCAACCTCCTCACTTGGTCACAACATGGGAATAAATAAAAAAATGTTCAGCAAATTCCAGACCTGCACCTTAGGATTTTAAAAGAAGTGGCTGTACAGATAATGGATGCATGGATGGTGATCTTCCAAAATTCCGTAAATTCTAGAATGGTTCCAGCTGTTTGAAAAGTAGCAAAAGTGATATCGCCATTCCAGAAAGAACAGGCCAGTTAGCCTGATGTCAGAAAAATGTGTGGGAAGACAGGATGCAAACTCATGGAGCATTTCAGGGAACATCTCTGGGACACAAGCACTAAACAACCCCACTGGCCACTTTGACTCCCCTTTCAACTCCCCTAAGGACATGCAAGTCCTGGGCCTCATCCACCACCAAACCAAAGCCATCAGCCAACTGGAGGAAAAACATCTTATCTTCCGCCTTGGGACTCTTCAACCACATGGTATCAACACTGACTTCACTACTTTCCAGATCTTCCTTTTCCCCACCTCATTCCATACCCAATCCTCCAACTTGGCACTGCAATCTTGACACGGCCTACCTGCCCATCTTCCTTCCCACTTATCCCCTCCACCCTCCCCACTGACCTATCAGAAGTATCCCCCACCTGCATCCACCTGTTGCCTTCCCGGTTACCTTCCCCAGAGCCTCACCCCATCCCCCTTTTAATCTCTTAGCCCCCTTCCCCCTCCACATTCCTGATGAAGGACTTACGCCCAAAACATCAACTCCTCTGTTCCTTGGATGCTGCCTGACCTGTTGTGCTTTTCCAGCACCACACTTCTAACATTAAGCTTTTAAGACCATTATCTGAAACAATATCACCTGCAAGTTTTAATCCCCATTGTTAACATTTATAAATTCACATATACAACAATTTTTCGATTTAACATTGCCCTATTAACCCTCTCAATTATCCCAAGTCTCTTAATTTCAAATTTAAGCAGTTTGAAGGTTTCACAATGGTACAAGAATGTGTTCTCTTCAGACTTGGAAGATAGGTTTGTCTTTGGCTTGAAGACTGTTGGCCTTGATTCTTATCTTGGCTGTGATTGGTCTGTAAACTGTTACCATCATGATGCTCCTCACTGGGTTCATTCCAAACAAGCATTAGTGGATGAGATCAGGTCCCTGTGGTTCCTCCATACAATTTTAAAAATCCTACATTAAACTATAGAAATGACACCATTTATTAAATGCTTTAAAGTGATCAAAAACCCCAGACAATATACATTGGAACATGCTTTCTACAGGTTTACAGATTTTATAGAAACATTCCAGATTGCTGTAGAATGCTTCTCATCAGCATTGTTTTCCCTCGCCTGTATCCTTACTGGAAGCTCGCTGAAACTTGTAGCTTTCTCAACCCTGCTGACTGCTCAGCTCTACCCTTTTGTGTCTGTGAAATCTTCTTTGTTCTCTATCACTATTTTCTGTACAAAATCTGAGAAATGGAAAATTTATCCATAGATGACTCCGTTGTTAGAAGAAGTGAGAAGTGTATATTACTGATTGATTAATTTTAATTCATAAATAACCCATAAATTTCTCAGTAAAGAAATACACGTGATTTGGACTAGCACTCCTTCCAGTACCTCATCTTGATCATAAACTCAGGGTTACATTCTCTGAGACTATCCAGACTGCAGCGGTGGCTACTGCAACAGAGGAGGCAGCTGAGGTGGGATTTCCTTGAACACTTAAGGTATGGAATGCATTGCAGTGGAAGGAGGTGGAGGCTGTTTCAATTGAGACATTTAAGAAGGATTAGGAGGTTTGTTTGGATAAAAGTAATATGCAAGGGCACAGGGAAAAAACAGGAGATTGGCACTAGGTAAACATGCTCATTTGAGGCATGCAGGCTGAATGGGCTGCTATTGCACCTTAAGACTTATGTGATCAGATATAACAGCAATATGATCACTGACCCACTAATTCTTGGACAACCATAACATTCCAATTGAGGATTCTTATCATACCCACTGCCTTTTGCTCATTATGGCAGCTGTTATGCATTATTTACTTTTATGACAGTGAATAACTTTCTACGCATGCTGTGTAAGACTGCTTTATTTTTTACAAACATTTTAATAGTCCTGTGGAACCCAGCTGTACAGTAGAGAGTTGAGACTTCAGTTTGGACCGTCAACAATTCTGATGGTAATGATCCACACACAGGTGGGGTGGGCCAATATTTTATTAAGGCTGTATAAAGAGCAATGCTTATCTTCTCAAAGGATTTGATTAGCTGAATCAAACGTTCATTTTCCCAAGTCAACTGTCAGTATCTCAGCAAATTGGTCATATGCTCAAATCCACCATACTCTGAGATTAAGCCCTCGACTCTTCCAAAAGGAAAAGCAACTTTTCCACATCTATCTCATTGAGTCCCTTATCTGTTTTATCTGTTTCAATGAGATCATTCTTCATTTTGTGAATTCTAATGAGGATAGCACCAACCTTCTCAACATCTCCTCAGAAGAAAATCTATCCATATCCAGAATAAACCATTGTACCTTCTTTGGACTGTCTCCAATGCAGTATATCTTTCCTTAGATAGGGGGACCAGAATTGTTCATGGTATTCCATGTCTGATCTAACTAGCGGCTTGTATATTTTTGGCAAGGTTTCCCTCTTTTTATACACTTTGAAATAAATGCTGATATTCTGTTTACATTTCCTTTTAACTGCTGAACTTGTACGTTAGCTTCTTGTGATTAATGCAGAAGGTCTCTCAAACCCCTTTGTGCTTTAGCTCTCTTCATTTAAATAATACTGTATTCAACTCCTCTATTCTTTCTGCCAAAGTGCAAAACCTTACATTTTCCCACACTACATTCTATCTGCCAAGTTTTTGCCCACTCATTTAATCTGTCCACATCCCTTTCTACATTCTTTGTGTCATTCTCACCACCCATCTTTTCATCTATTTTTGTGTCAACTGCAAACATGGTGATAAATGTCTTTCGTCTACGTCATTAATTGTGGTCTTAGCACTGATCTCTGCGGCACTCTACTAGTTAAAGGTTGCCATTTCAAATGCCTCCACGCCCCCAACCATCATAACTCACTGTCATGTGTTATTTCACCAATCCTCGATATGTGCTAAAATATTACTTCCAACATCTTGGGTACTGTTGTGAGTGGATTTCTTCAGGAACATTATTTTTCTCTTGTTGCCACTGAAGTAACTCACAGAGGCTGGTATACTGTCTCCAAGTCACCCTTTAGTTACACAGTTAAAAATCACACAACACCAGGTTATTGTCCAACAGGTTTAATTGGAAGCACACTAGCTTTGAGAGCGACGCTCCTTCATCAGGTGATAGTGGAGGGCTCAATCGTAACACAGAATTTATAGCAAAAAATTTACAATGTGATGTAACTGAAATTATACATTGAAAAATTGATTACCTTTAAGCCTTTCATCTGTTAGAATATAGTGATAGTTTCACATCTTTCATGTGTAAATCACAAAACCTTTTTAATTACACGGGCATCATACTTGACACTGGCCCAGCTTCCTCAGAGCCATCTGTCAGAGTGGACAGAAACTCCGAAACTCCTGTTTGTATCTATCAGCTGGGGCTCCCTCATTGGACCAGGTTAACAGCCCTAATCAGGGAACTTGTTATAGAGTCATAGAGTCATAGAGATGTACAGCATGGAAACAGACCCTTCGATCCAACCTGTCCATGCTGACCAGGTATCCCAACTCAATCCAGTCCCACCTTCTAATCCTTTGCAGCTTTGTCCATGGCCATTTTCTTAGGTTCAACCAGCTCACAACCACTCATAGCAACTTCACTTGGATTGCTTAGACTTAGAGTCATAGAGATGTATAGCATGGAAACAGACCTTTCAGTCGAACCTGTCCATGCTGACCAGATATCCCAACCCAATCTAGTCCCACCTGCCAGCACCCGGCCCATATCCCTCCAAACCCTTCCTATTCATATACTCATTCAAATGCCTCTTAAATGTTGCAATTGTACCAGCCTTCACCACATCCTCTGGCAACTCATTCCATACACATACCACCCTCTGCGTGAAAACATTGCCCCTTCGGTCTCTTTTATATCTTTCCCCTCTCACCCTCAACCTATGCCCTCTAGTTCTGGACTCCCCGACTCCATGGAAAAGATTTTGTCTATTTTTCCTATCCAAGCCCTCATCATTTTGTAAACCTCTATAAGGTCACCCCTCAGCCTCCGACGCTCCAGGGAATACAGCCCCAGTCTGTTCAGCTTCTCCCTGAAGCTCAAATCCTTCAACCCTGGCAACATCCTTGTAAATCTTTTCTGAACCTTTTCAATTTTCACAACATCTTTCCGATAGGAAAGAGACCCCAACTGCATGCAATATTCCAACAGTGGCCTAACCAATGCCGCAACATGACCTCTCAAATCTTGTACTCAAAACTCTGACCAATAAAGGAAAGCATACCAAACGCCTTCTTCACTATCCTATCTACCTGTGACTCCACTTTTAAGGAGCTATGAACCTGCACTCCAAAGTCTCTTTGTTCAGCAACACTCCCTAGGACCTTACCATTAAGTGTATAGGTCCTGCTAAGATTTGCTTTCCCAAAATGCAGCACCTCGCATTTATCTGAATTAAACTCCATCTGTCACTTCTCAGCCTATTGGCCCATCTGGTCCAGATCCTGTTGTAATCTGAGGTAACCCTCTTCGCTGTCGACTACACCTCCAATTTTGGTGTCATCTGCAAACTGACGAACTGTACCTTTTATGCTCGCATCCAAATCATTTATGTAAATGACAAAAAGTACAGGACCTAGCACCGATCCTTGTGGCACTCCACTGGTCGCAAGTCTCCAGTCTGAAAAACAAACCTCCACCACCACCCTCTGTCTTCTACCTTTGAGCCAGTTCTGTATTCAAATGGCTAGTTCTCCCTGTATTCCATGAGATCTAACCTTGCTAATCAGTCTCCCATGGGGAATCTTGTCAAAAGCCTTACTGAAGTCCATATAGATCACATCTAGTGCTCTGCCCTCATCAATCTTCTTTGTTACTTCTTCAAAAAACTCAATCAAGTTTGTGAGACATGATTTCCTATGCACAAAGCCATGTTGACTATCCCTAATCAGTCTTTGCCTTTCCAAATACATGTACATCCTGTCCCTCAGGATTCCTTCTAACAACTTGCCCACCACTGAGGTCAGGCTCATTGGTCTATAGTTCCCTGGCTTGTCTTTACCGCCCTTTTTAAACAGTGGCACCACATTTGCCAACCTCCAGTCTTCCGGCACCTCAAGAGGCCCAGCAATCACTTCTCTATCTTTCCACAGAGTTCTAGGGTACACCTGATCAAGTCCTGGGGATTTATCCACCTTTAACCATTTAAAGACATCCAGCACTTCCTCCTCTGTAATCTGAGCATCTTGCAAAATGTCACTATCTATTTCCCTACAGTCTATACTTTCCATATCCTTTTCCACAGTAAATACTGATGCAAAATATTCATTTAGTATCTCCCCCACTTTCTGTGTCTATGAGATCAATCTGGCTGATCCTCATTACAATCACTACTGTATGATTTTTGTTTTAGTTTGATTCTATCCTTAACTTTCCTTGATAATTATTAGATTAGATTAGATTAGATTAGATTAGATTAGATTACTTTACAGTGTGGAAACAGGCCCTTCGGCCCAACAAGTCCACACCGACCCGCCGAAGCGTAACCCACCCATACCCCTACATTTACCCCTTACCTAACACTACGGGCAATTTAGCATGGCCAATTCACCTAATCTGCACATCTTTGGACTGTGAGAGGAAACCGGAGCACCCGGAGGAAACCCACGCAGACACGGGGGTGAACGTGCAAACTCCACACAGTCAGTCGCCTGAGGTGGGAATTGAACCCGGGTCTCTGGCGCTGCGAGGCAGCAGTGCTAACCACTGTGCCACCATGCCGTCCACTTTTTAAACCCATCCAGAGGGTTGAAGTTTTATGACCCAGTAGGTCATACGAATGAAGAGATAGTCTCTTGGTTTATTCCCTTTCTCGGTTCATTCTTCCTCACAAAATATATCTTTATTGCGAGCCATGTACTATTTTTTAAACATCTGTTATTGTTCATCAACCGTCTTTCCTTCGAACCTTCTTTCTCAGTCCACTCTAACCAGCTGTACTCTCATTCCTTTGTAATTAACTTCCTTAATGTAAATAAGTTTGGTTAAACTTAAGTTCATGGTCAATCTTGGATTGACTAGGTAATGTATGCCCTATTTCTAATTGGTTTCTTTAATAGTAATGGTTATCTTAGTGATATCGCTTCCCACAATTTCCTGGTTCATGCTTTCATGTGTCAATCACCTTATAAGATCAACCTTTTACTTACAACTTGCTCCTCTTAATTTAGCTATTCCTTAGATCTCTGCCAAGGAAAGGTGGCACCAGTGAAGCAATTTGTATATCTGCTTAGTGCATGTAAGTGTCACCTCTCAGTGATTAACTATCATCCCTAAAGTTTTAAATTTTCTATCCAAAAAGATCAAAACAAATATAAAACTCACTTTTGACCTAATGCAAAAGATTGCGCTTATACATAAATACTTCATATATTCTGTCACATACTTTGTTACAAACTAAACCATTTTAAAACATGAACTCTGTCTTTAAGTAAAAGCTGTATTCACTACAAAAGCTTAAATTTACAATAGCATAAGGAATAAAGCAATAAAACCATAAATCCTATATTTGATCTGATTTAAATAGCTTCTTCCTACAGAAACTATTTAGCAACTAACCATAAGTTAGTTAATACAGAATATATTTTAATTCATCACTTGTTATTTTCAGTGAACAATGGTAAGTATTTTTTAAAAACTCAGTCCTACACCCCCTAATTGTAAACATATTTTTCCAGGCAGCCTTGGGACATTTAAAACTACTGAAGCATATATCAGTGATCTACCATCAATCGTAAGGAAACTTCTGGAAAAGGTGCTGAGGAACAGAATTTCTCACCACTGAAGAGACAAAAATTAGCTGGGAATAGTCAGCATAGCTTTGCCAGAGGGATACCATGACTGAAGTTTTGAGTTTTTTTGAGGTGTGTGGATGCTATGGGTTGCTATGATGATGTGGTTGATATGGTTGACATGGACTTCAATAAGGCTTTTGACAAGGTGTTGTATGAGGCACTAGTCAAGAAAGAAATATCCCCTGGGATCCAGGGCAAACTGGATGTAAATCTGTCTCAGTGATAGAAAGGAGAGGGTGCTGGTTGAAGGTGCTTTTTGTGACTGGAGGCCCATATCCAGTGATGTACCACAAAGTTCAATACTGGGTCCCTTGTTTTTAATGTGCGTTAATGATTTGGACACAAGTGTAGGAAGTTTTATCAGGAAGCTTGTAAATGAACTAAAATTGCTAGTGTGGTAAATCACAGGTGGGAAAGGGTTTGACTACAGGAAAATACAGACAAGCTGGACAGTTGGGCAGAACAATGGCAGATAGAGTTTAATCCTAAAAAGTGCCAAGTGATGCATTTTGGGAGGACTGACAGGGCAAGAGAGTACATGATGAATTATAGGATCTTGTGTAGTACTAACAATCAACAGGACCTTTTGCACATGTATATAGATCTTCAAAGGCAACTGGACAGATGCACAGGGTGGTTAAGAAGGCATATGGAATACTTGCCTGAATTAGTCAAGGCATGGAATACAAGAATTGGGACGGAATGATGGAACTGTATGGGAAGTTAGTTAAGACACAACTGCATGTAGTTCTGGTGGCCACTCTATAGTAAGGATATGATTGCTCTAGAGAGGATGAGAGGAGATTCACCAGGATGTTGCCTGGGCTGGTGTGTTTCAGCTATAAAAGAGAGACCATATAGGCTGGGGTTATTTTACTTGGAGCAGAGATGGCTATGAGAGGCCTGGTTAAGGTTTACATAACCAGGAGCTGCAGACATGGTACAATAGAAATAATGTTTTTCCCCTTAGTAGAGGGGGAAAACATTTAAGTCAAGGGGCAGGAGGTTTAGATTAGATTCCCTACACTGTGGAAACAGGCTATTTGGCCCAACAGGTCCACACCGACCCTCTGAAGAGTAACACACCCAGACCCATTTCCCTCTGACTAATGCACCTAATACTATGGGCAATTTAGCATGGTCAATTCTCTTGACCTGCACATTTTTGGACAGTGGGAGGAAACTGGAGCACCCGGAGGAAACCCACGCTGACACAGGGAGAACATGCAAACTCCACACAGACAGTCATCCAAGGATGGAATTGAACCTGAGTCCCTGGTGCTATGAGGCAACAATGCTAAGCACTGAGCCACCATGACACCAAGGAGTCTTGGAATATTTATTTTCACATCGTGTGGTGGATATCTGGAACTAACTGCATGAAAGCAGGTATGAACTATTACAACATTTAAGAATTACTTACATGAACACTTGAAACACCAGAGCATACCAGACTATGGAACAAATGGTTTGATACAGGATTAGAGTAGGTAGGTCTTTGATCACTCAATGGGCGATCTGCCTCTTTCCATGTTGTAATACTCTGTGACACAACTTAGTCAAAGCACGTGCAACTGAATCAACACCACAAAAAATGTCTAACCCAATATTGTAATGCTTAGCCAATGGAAAGAGCAACTTAGTTTCTCTCAACAATGTAACATTAATTTGTACATGTTATTTATATTTCTTGACCAATGTGAAGAGTACTCTCAGCTTCCCCACAACAATCTAAGCTGAATTAGTATTTTTATTCAGAGGCCTTCAAAACGTTTAGTCCACAAGTTATTCTTCTCACCAAACAGCAATGTACTTTCGGCTTTAGTGTGAAGGTAGACTCAACTGGAGCCCAGGTGCATCCTAACTGTAACTCCCTTTTCTTTTTTAGAGTCATATCACAGCATTTGACATTTAAAAAATGCCAACTTTAAGATTTTCCTTTCTTCAACATATCCCATTTATCATTATAAAGGAGACTTTTCATCTCTTAGCTCATGTATAGTGCAATTTGGTCATTTAAGCCTTGTCAACAATATAAATGTGCAATGAACTGAAGTCATACAATATTTTCATTGCTCTGCCCCAAACCCTTCCTAATATAATTCTTCCCTCACTGCAGCTTGTTCTCTGTGCCTGCAGTTCTGCTTGTAAAAAAAAGCCTTCAGCCACAAACTTCAGTGTTACATTTTATTTCTGCTAGTTTGCAGCTCATAGTCTTGAGAGGTTTATTCTTTGCCCACCATTATCACCAGTATAGAGGCAGGAGGCTGGAAGAACACAGCAAGCCAGACAGCATCAGGAGGTGGAGAAGTCGACATTTTGGGTGTAAGACTTGCTGTGTTCTTCCAGTCTCCTGCCTGTCTACTTTGGATTCCAGCATGTGTAGTTTTTTTTGTCTCTTACCATTCTCCCATCTCAATATATCTTCCAACACTGTCCTACACCATTGGAAATCTATCATTCATTGCCAGTGCTAATCATAGTACGGTTTAGTAGTTGACATCATTAAAATTATCATATTACTTTATTTCAAACACACTCCATAGGATCTAATTTCTTTTTATACCAGTCACATATAACATTATTGTGATCTAGAATAAACTCCAAGAAAGAGTACTCATAGAAAATTCTATAGTGACTTTCAAAATGCTAACAATGTCATGATGGGATGACTTAACTGTCCTTTGATTATTCATAGTTCACTGAACGAGCTTTACTTGTAATCACCCCTGCTTTCCACCCATGTAACATTTTGTTCCTTTTGCCCTTCACTTTCCATCTTTTCTCTTTGGCTCTGTCCTTGTTTAAAAGCTTGTTTGTAGATAGGAACAGACCTGTTGAATGATTCAGTTAGATCAGGGATGAATGAATAAGGTTGAACTTCTAAGGTTATGCCCCTTGTTTAGACTAACCCACCAGAGGAAATCGATTTTTAAAATCATCTTAAACATCTCAATTAATTCACCCTTAATTTTCTAAATTCAAAGTAATAAAAGCATAGCGTACACAATCTGTCCTAATTTAAACATTTTAACCCTATTATCAGTCTGGTTTACATGTTCTGCAGCCTTAAGGCCAATTCCAGAACTGAATACAGTACTCCAGATGTTGTCTAACCACAGCACTGTGCAATTATAATTTTCTCCTCTTTGTTTATTTCTTGAGCTAAAAAAATTCTGATTAAAGGACTTGTGATAATGGCCTACATTAATTAAATTGGCTTTATTATTCTTGAATAGAAATTGCAACTTCTTTTCTCGACATACAGAATGCAGCCCATCTTTGCCCTTCTGATTCTCTGGAGGGATTTTAGCATCACAGCCAATGTTTAAAACTGAGTCGTTGTTTTTGGATGCAATGATAATAGGATGAAGTGAAAGGTAGCACTTGGACCTAACGAACCCGCCTCAGGTTAGTGAAACGGAAGGAGGAGTGGGGCTTGCATGAAAGGCCGCGTTTCACTGTAGCAAACTGGGTTGAGAGGGCGGAGCCAGGATCGGCGCGAGCGCAAGTGAGAGTTCGACAGGGGGATTCCCCGCTATTCTGGGTCCCGTGCTCCGGATCAGGATTCCAGGGACAATGCAGAAACCAGCGTTGCAGAACGTTCAGAATGTTACACTGAGCCTCACTCTGCCCATCTCGTGTCAGATCTGCTTGGGAAAGGTATTGTACAGTCGAGGAGGAAGGGGGTGTAAAGCGTGCAAGGCGGATGGAGCTTCCCAGTATTGTAACCGGTCGAGTCGGGAAAACATGCATTTTGTTTTCTCTCTTTCTACTGTAGTTTTTTTTTAACTAAAATGGATCCACCGTTCCCGTCCACTTTGATTGCAATTTAGAAAATAAATGGTGAAAATTGGGATTTGACACTTTTTTTTTGTTTTACTCTTTTCTTTGTTTTAAGAGTCAGTTCATTTCTTTAAATTGATGCAAACTTTGCGAAAGTTTAGGTGCTGCTCCAAGTTCGGAAAGGAAACTCGTGAACACTCTCTTTTTCTGGGTTACATTCTCACTTCCGCATTAATTTGTCGGTTGGTCCAAAAGTGTTGTTCAATGGCAGCCGGAACTTTGAAAACTCTGTCAGGCTGTTCACGTCAACGAACTCTTCCAAAACGTCTTTTATTGTGCAATTTCCCCAGAGTTTTTTATGCATTTTGTATCTTTTTAATTCGGCTCAGCCTTTGCCATACATAACTTGATTTCACTTTCAAACCATTCCAGAATGAAGAAAGTAGTCTTATTTCTAGTATATACTATTGTCCTGTTTATCGTTACTGTCAAGTGTGATCATGGCACAGCCACGTGTAGCAGCACACAAAAAGGATGTTGATTGTTCTCGCAACGTATTGCTCTTTTGCGCTTACACAAGCCCATTTGCATGAGTACAAAAAAATGTTCAAAACTAGAGACTTGTATCTACCTTTAACAATCTCATGACCTCTCAGCCATTTTGCCTTCAATAGGAGCGTTGAAATGTAATCGTTATAATGTGGGAAACACTGGAACGAATTTGTACAAAGTTAGCTTCTACAGCCATCAATGAAATGAGTGAGCAGATAGTCTGATCTAAGTACCATCACAGCAGTGAATAGTGGCCAGTCAGAAAATTAGTTTATATTCACTTAGAGCCTTTGGGACCTTGCTTAATATTTCCAAAAGAGAAAATGCTGGAAAACCTCAGCAGGACTGGCAGCATCTGTAAGGAGAGAAAAGAGCTGACGTTTTGAGTCTAACTGACCCTTTGTTAAAGACAGATGCTGCCAGGCCTGCTGAGATTTTCCAGCATTTTCTCTTTTGGTTTCAGATTCCAGCATCTGCAGTAATTCGTTTTTATTGCTAAATATTCCATCCCCTGCATTATGCTGAAGTGCTGACCTAGGTTATTTGCTCAAGAGTTTGGAGTGGGACTTGAATGCATGACCTTTGCTGTAACAAGACTCAAAGTACTCTTTTGATGCAATCAATTTTAATTTCTTTAATTATGACTAAAATTATGAAAAGATTACATTCTGGTTAGACATGAACAGAAGCAATGTAATTAAGTAATTGACAGTAATATGCCTTGCTGGATGTTGCTTTGTAAAGTAGTTGCAGTTTGTTATTGGAGTTCTGACTCTAACCAGTTCATCATTTCATCTCATAGAAACTTATAAAACTCTAACAGGACTAGACAGGGTGAATGTAAGAAAGATGTTGCCAATGATTGGTGAGTCCAGAACAGGGAGGGTCATGGAATAAAGTTATGGGGTCAGCCATTTAGGACTGAGATAAAGAGAATTTCTTCACTTGGAGACTAGTGAGCCTTGGGGATTCTCTGCATCAGAAAGCAGTAGAGGCCAAAACTTGAATATTTTCAAGAAGGAGTTAGATATAGTTCTTCGGCCTAAAGCGATCAAAGGGTATAGGGAGAAAAAGGGCCAATGGCTTATTCCTTCTGTTTTTCTATGCTTCTGTCATGACACTATTGGCAGAATTAAATATCAGATGTGGTACGGTTCTTTTAACCACAACTCAGTTGTGCGAACGTGTTAATCTCAATCGATTCTCATTTTGCAAATGCTTTAGGTTCGTCAACCAGTCATCTGTTCAAACAACCACGTTTTCTGTTTCGTGTGTATGCAGTCTTGGCTGAAAAATAGCACCCAGTGTCCAACCTGTAGAATTCCAATCACATCTGAAAATCCTTTCAAGGAAGTACTTGGTAAGACTACTTTAAATTGACTTAAATGGCTTGGTGCTTTTTCCCTGTACTTTAAGAGGAGCAATGTTCATTCTTTGTGAAGATAGAAACAGCCCAGCCCTTCCATGCTGACCATGATGCCATTCTAAACTAATCCCATCTGCTGACAAAGTCCATATCCCTCTATTCCCTGCTTGTTCATGTGTCTTGTCTAAATGCTTCTTCAACATTGCTATCATCTCTGTTTCTACCTGGCAGTATGTCCGAGGAACCTACTACCCTAGAAGTAAAAAACATTCCTCGCACATCTCCTTTAAAGTTTTCCCTCTCACTAAGTCTATGCCCCCCTACTCCTTGATATTTCCACCATAGGGGAAAAAAAAACTATTCTCCAGTCTGTCAGTTTATAAACAGTACTTCTAGCAGGTAGCCCCTTAGTCTCTGATGCTTTAGTGAAAACAATCCAAGTTTGTCCAACCTAACATTCAATATACTTTTCAGTGTTCCAGGGCAGAACTAATAATTCATGTACAGTATGGACTATTCAAAGCTGAAGGACCTGTTCTTGTGCAGTATTGTTCTCTGTTATAATTATATTTGAATCCTTCCTTTAGGATAAATTTTAGATTAGGGTTAGCCTCCTGGATTCATAGTGGGTAAATGGTCATTAAAATTAAATGACTAAACTGGGGGGTTGTACCAGAACAGTTGAGATTGTTGCATATACCTTGCATATGTAAAAATCTCATAAGTAGGGCTGATGGATATTGTATGTGGGATATGTTATGGAATGAATATAGGTAATTTGTCTTTGTATAAGAGGGAAACAGCTTTCGGTTAGTGTATTTTCCTTCACTTGCATGTAGTTAAATTTAGTCCCTTCCCACGCAACCAAACACTTCTGCAGAATTGCCCTCGACTCCTGAAGCTATCATTTAAAGCTGGGAGAAAGTATACAATTCATCAAATTATTTGAGACAAATCCTAACATTATTTCAATAAACTAATATTCTCCAATATGAATTGCTGATGAGCCATGAGATGCATTATGGGGATTTTTTTAAACATGCGCACTAAAGTAGGGAGAATGCACTTCACTGCAAAGACAGATTTGCTTTACAAGTGTATTTAGTGGACAAGCATTTACCATCTTTCTCTTGCACCAAAGGCTTTGAATGTTGGCATGGATTTATCAGACATCTTGGTGCAGTCTCTGCATTGGGCAGCACTCTGACTTCCTCAGTGACTGAGTCAACATTCTCAGCATTGAGATACAGCAGAGCTGCCCTCACTGGTGGGAGGAAACCTTACAATGATGTGCCTGCTAGGGTTGCTTATATTCGTTGAACTTGCTTTTTTTTTCTGCTGGCATGGAGCAGTTATTCTGATTGGCCAGACTCACCATGATAAAAGTTCTACACGATGTTGCTGATATCTCCATATTACAAACTATGTTGGATAATGAGTAAGTACTAACCAAGGATATAAAGCACAACCAGTGATCAAATGATGACTTGTTTTCTCAGCTTTACATCTTGCCAACAAGGGTATAAAATGGGTAAAATGCATATGGATACATCATGATATGAATTTGTGATCAACAACGGCATATTTAATATAATTAAAATTTCCAGTCAGGATTCTCAGTTAATCAGATATAGCTAGAGTCTAACAATTCATACAAGTTGCTTTACTGCTCATAATGTTTTATCATGACCAAATAAATGTACTGTATGCTGACTTTCTGAGCACAGTAATTACTTCTGACAGTCTGCAGTGCAAAGTTTCAAGTTTTGTTTTGACTGTTGACAAGCTTCTAAATTTCTTTTGTTATGCCATCACATTTCAGTGGGATGGGTATAAGTTTAGAGCTGCTACATTATGCACTTACAAACAAGATAAGTAGCAAGAAATACAGATCTTATTAAACATCAGCTTAATCACGTGGGAGAGGATACAGTAGTGGTAATGTCACTGGACTAGAAATACAGAAATACAGGCTAATATCATGAGGTTGCGTGTTCAGATCTCAGCATAGACACTGATGAAATTCAAATCCAGTTAATAAATCTGAAATAGAGAATTGGTCTCAATGATGGTGACCACGACAACTTTTATTGAATGTTGTGAAAATCCATCTGTTTCACAAATATCCTTTGTGGAGGGATAGCTGCCATTTTTACCTGGTTTAGCCCACGCATGACTCCAGGCACACCGTGGTAAAAACAATGACTGCAGATGCTGGAAACCAGATTCTGGATTAGTGGTGCTGGAAGATGAAGGGCTTTTGCCCGAAACGTTGATTTCGAAGCTCCTTGGATGCTACCTGAACTGCTGTGCTCTTCCAGCACCACTAATCCAGAATCCAGGCACACCGTATTGGCATTGACTTTTAGCTGTCCTCTCAGCTGGTCCAACGAGACATTTGCCTCCTGGGCATTTGGGGATTAACAAACAAATGCCAGCAATGTCCACATCTTATGAAAGAATAAAGAAACAGGAAAAGGAATTGTAAATTCTGAATGAAATTGACGGGATTTTATTTAATTGCCTTTCAGGTGGAACAGATGGAACAGAAAATTGTGACAGTCCATCGGTTAAGCGTCACCTTCGCAAAACTAGATTGGATCTACTACACAGAGAATATGAAGTAAGGCATTTACTGTTGAACAAATATTTTTGTGTTGGTCTAAATGGAAGAAGGTTTTGTTTCCTAAAAAGCAGCAGACAACAAGTTATTTGAATGCACTATCTTTTTGGAAAAATGTAACTTTTGGCAAAATATTACAAGCAATCTCCCCTACTTGGCTTTGTGCTTACACCTGTATCAGAAATCTGTAACCAACAAGACATTGGTACGGCCATATTGGGAGTACTGCATACAATACTGGTCACTCTATTACAGGAAAGATGTAACTAAACTGCAAAGGGTGCAAAAAGGATTTGACAAGATTGAAAGGTTTGAGTTATAAGGAGAGGCTAGGTAGGTTGGGACTTTTCTTTTTGCCACGGAGTGCAAGAGACTGAGGAGTGACCTTATACAGGTTCATAAAATCACAAGGGACATAAATAAGGTGAGTAGCTGAAGTTTTTTTCCCAGGGTGGGGAGTCCAAAACTAGATGGCATAGGCTTAAGGTAAGGGGGGTGGGGGGGGAGATTTAAAAGGGACCTGAGGGACAACACTTTTGCCCAGAGGGTGGTGCATGTATGGAACATGCTGCCAGAGGAAGTGGTAAAGGCAGGTACAATTGCAACATTTGGGCAAGTAATGGATAGGATCAGTTTAGAGAGAATCTGGCCAAATACAGGCAGATCAGACTAGTTCGGTTTAGGAGACCTGGTCAGCATGGATGAGTTAGGCTAAAAAGCTTTTTTCCATGCTATAAATCTCTATAACTCTATGGTTCCCTTTGATGAGGGAGAGGGTGCTCTGTGAGGTAGCACTGTTCCAGAATTTTGAGAGAGTAAGTGATGATAAAATAGAATAGGATTTAGCAATATTAGGGAAGAATGGGCTGAGGTGTGGCAGAACAGTGAATAAAGGTCACTTTCTGTCACCCTGGAAAGACACCGTGTGGTTTGACACATCTTTAGCTCCTTCAGGAGCAACAAGTGCCTTGGCTGTTTCATGGCCATTTACAGCCTCTTGAGTGTCTGGAATTGGAAGGCCGGTGATAAAAGATCATTTTGAATATCGTTTTTAGGAGGAAATTGAATCCCTGCAGAAAGAAATTGAGGATCTTCGTGGCAAAAACTTGAGCCTGGAATTGCAGCTGCAAACTGTCTTTGACACAAGGACATTGTCACCTTCTAGCAAAGCTGATAACCAGAAGCAAAGCCCAACTGAACAGGACAGCGTACCTGACTTAATCAGTCCACAGGAATGGAGGGCCAAGTTAAAAGCTGCTACAGAAATCTATGAGAAATCAAAAGCTGACCTCGATAAACTTAAAGAAGTAGGTATTTCTTTACATTTTCCTTGTGAAACAGTAAGGCGAGGAGAAGTAGGGGCTTAAAGTTCATGTTGAACTGTAGAACAAACCAGCTGGTGTGGGATCGGTTGCTTGCTGTCCATATGCAGGGCCTTGTACTTCGTTCTATTGACTGCAATGAAACAGAATAACTGGCAACTTGCATTACCAGAGACAAACTTCTGCTCCCACAGGATTCATTAGAAGATCATTTTGAAGGAAGGGGGAAAACAATGCATATATTTTGCCTTTTTCACAACTTCACCAAATGCTTTATAACCAATTAAGTTAGTTTGATTATCATTACCATTGAAGGAGTTAGCAATTTACACATACCACGTCTGCAAGTAAGCATAATTGAAAAATAATGTGCAGTTGGCCTAACCAATCCATGTCAGTGTTATGTACTAATCAAGCCTCCTCCCATTGTTTTATATTTTCATATAACTCACTTCCTTAACATGTTCCTCTATTCCCTTCTCTCTCATGTGTTTTTCTAGCTCCCCCTTAAATACAGCAATACTCTTTGGTTTCATTAATCCCTTTGGGAGCTTTTCACATTTTCACTAATCTCTGGTGAAAGAGGCTTCTTCTAAATTCCTCATTTGACTTCTTTGTGACAGATTGCTCGCTTCAGGTTTCACTCTTTCCCTCATTATTCATAAAGGCCACAAAAACATTTAATAATAATAAAAAGCTCTTGTGTTATTTCTCAGCCTTCGCTGATCATTCTTTCCTGATGATTATAACCTTACAGTTCTATTATCTTGCTGTAAATGATGTCTCACCTTCCTGAAAGCTTCTATAACCCTTTTAGAATATGGCAACTAGAACATCACACTGATATCTAACCAAAATGCTGTACAAATCAGCATAACTAAACTCCTCTCAATGCACATTGGCAGCAGTGTGTACCATCTACAAGGTACATAGCAGTAGCTCAAAATTCCTTCTACATCGCTTTCCAAACCCAGGACCACTAGAAGCAAACAGGCAGAAGATACATGAGAATGCATGAGTTCCCTTCCAGCTCTCTTGACATCCTGACTTGAAACTATATTGCAGTTCTTTCATTTTTATTGGGTCAGAAACTTCCCTTTCTAACAGAATTGAGAGTGTCCCTATACCCCAAAAACTGCAGTGGTTCAAGAAGGCATCTCTCCAATTTCTCAAAAGGAATTAGGTACAAGTAATAAATGGTATTCAGTGGTGCCATATCCTATGACCAAACATGGAAAAAATGGAGAGTAGACAAGGTTAAGGCAACTGACATACTTAGATTTCCTAAAGGTTAGCGGTAAAATACTTTACAATTCTATTCCTCCAGAAATAAACCCTAATACTGGGTTCACACTGCCTATAATCTTGTTAACCTCTGTCACTACGGTTAGTAATTTGTGTTTGTGCACCCTATTTTCATCCTATTTAGTCTTATTTTCTAAGTAATATGTGACTTCTTAATTTTCCTTACCAAAATATCAAATTTCAGACTTGTCTGTGATTAAATTCATTTGCTGATTAATACCCAGTCTGCAAGTTGCTGATGTCTCTGTTAATGTGTTACAGTCCTCCTCATGATTGGATGTTCTTCCCCACCTGCACAATTATGTTCTTGATTTTACAGTCTGTTATTAACAGAAAATTGTGAACAGCAGCAGTCCCAGCACCAATCCTTGTGGGATCCAACTTCCCACTTTCTTCTATGAACAGCTCTCCTTTACCCCTTACTCACTGCTTTCCATCTTTTAGCCAGATGTGTATCCACTCTGAAACTTGTGCTTTAACTGCAGGTGTTCTGATCTTATTCATTTGTCTATTATGTGACATGTTATGGTAGGGCTTTTGAATATTTGCATTGTGTCTGCTGCCTTACCCACGTCAACTCTTCTTGCTACATCTTCAAAGAATTTAATAAGGTTGGTTAAATAGGAGTGTGTTTTCCTTTGGAAATTCACATTGATTATTCATGGACAGAATACCAGGATCAGTGCTTTTTGAAAGGGAGCTTGCTGTTGACACACCAACCCTTTGAGTGTTACACTTGTATGATTTGTATGTTTCTATGTAAAATTGTATATTGGCTTCGACAATCATCTCAGAAATTTTTACCCTTGAAAGCTGGCTTTTTAATTTTGTTTCCAACTTTAGGTCATCCCTCAGTAGATTTCCCTGTTTTGATTTGTTCCAAAGTAGACCATGACATCCAAATAATCTTCTTTAGTGGTGTCAGTTGAGGGCTAATTATCAGTCAGCGTAACAGGAAGAATGCCCCAATTTTCTTTTGAAAGATTGTCTTGCAATTTATTATGTCTCCTCTGAAGCATGGTACCTCTACCAATGCAGCAACTGCATTGAAGGGTTAGCCTAGATTTTGTACCACAGTCTTACTAGGATTACTAATCCACAACCTGCCAACTGGGCTGAAAGAGACACCAGTGAAATGTGGCTGTCACCTAATGTCATAAATGTGCACTGTCTCTTGTAATCTTGAATTCTGAAAAGACATAAAGAATAGACATTGGTACATTATGTCTGTCTTAAGGAAATGCATTTTGTATGACTTATTGAGCTCATGAAATGCTGGGAAATTAAACAGTTTTTTGAGAATCAATTATTGGCATCAAGCATTGCTGGGTTACCTACCTGGGAGCTTGGTTAAGGAGTGAAGTTCCCTTCCACCTTGCCAAAACATTGTGTCCTAGAGACATAAACACTGCAGATGCTGGAATCCATAGTAGATAGGCAGGAGGCTGGAAGACACTGCATCTTAGCCCATACCTCAGATAAACAATTCTGCTGTAGAATTGATATATTTATGTTTCTCATGCCTGCCATTATTTGTCAAATTCCCAATTGTTACCAAATTAAGGAGTTGTTACATTGACACAAAAAAAGACTGGCCACCATGTTACATCAACCTAAAGTCTGAGGCAAACATATTTTTCAGTGGGGTATGGAAGTCTTTGATTAGGCCAGTAATTTGCCCATCCTTAATTGTCCTACAATTAAGTACCTAGCTAGGGCCATTTTACTGGGTAGTAAAGAACCTCATTGTTGACCAGTGGTCTCATGGAGCCAGACTAGTTAAGCATGGCAGATTTCCTTCCCTAAAGAAATTAGTGAACCGGATGGGTTGTTATTACAATTGATGCTAGTTGTCATGGCCACCACTACTGCCACTAGCTTTCAGTTCCAAATGTTTTATTAATTGAGTTTTAAATTTAAACTTACTGCCATGATGAGATTGCAACCCATGGTCCCCAGAGTAACAGCATAGAGCCCCTGAATTGCTAGACCAGTGACATTACTACGACGCCACTGTCTGCTTCACCCTCAAAAAATTTAACATTCAACTTATGCTTGAATCCACCACCCTCTTGAGATGAAAGGCAAGTGTGCATCCATCATTGCACCCAGACCCTGTACTATTTAACTCCAATGTTCACCAGAGTATGTTACCTTCAGAATCTTCACTGCCATCTAAGCCTAGAAGTACTGTATAGGAATTTCAGCCACTCTTCTGTGTGATAACCTTGATTTTGCAGTATGATCTTTGTTTGAGATAATGTGTTTTTCTTTTGTTTAGTAAGCAGTAATTCTGAATGCAAATGTGGTAAGTATATATATATATTTTATATATACATACAATAACTTGTAGCTTTCTCATTTTGCCTGTGAAAACATTTTTAAATAGTAAATTATAAATTATTGAAAAACAATTTACTGTGACAAATAAAGGTCATTTAATCATTATGGGCTGGATTTTACAATAAGCGGTAAAGCTGAACCACTTGCCACTGGTCTCCAAGAAAGCTGTCCACCCAGATCTAGCCATCTCTATAGAATGTCCCTTTCCAAATGCCAGTTCAAATCTGGAACCAAGCCATTGGGATTTCCAGGCATCCAGTTGCAGTCAAAGTAGTCCTTTGGTGACTTAATGTCTCCAACAATAAAGCAGGATCTCTAAATCTCTTCACTTTTAGTTTTAGCTTCAAAAAATGGGGAAGCAAATGATTAAGTCACAGCTTCTATGATATTCCCAAATTTATTTCTTATCATGGAAATTTGAAATTCAAGAAGTATAAATTTACGCTTTCAATTAAAAACCAAATTGCACCACATACAGCAAGAAGGATTGTTTTCCAAACGTTTTCACAGTGAGACTGACAGTCTTTTTCCATTTTATTGGTTTCCCATTGTGTGAAGTCCAATGGGGTGTAATGGAAAAGCCAGTCCAATCCCTACAGAAGCATAGAATCACGAACAGCAATTGTTGAATTTTCGTGTTTAACTGCATGCATATAAGTTCCAAAGGTTGCTGAAAATTTTAGGGGAGGATTAATCCCAAGAGCAGAATCTGACCATTATCACAGAATCGCATAGTATAGAAGGAGACTATTTGGCCCACTGTTCCCTGTCTGACCCGTGAAAGAGGTATCCCGTTAGACTGATTCACGGGATTGATTAGTTCCTTGCTGATACTTGCACAGGCACATTCTCATCTGTTTCTTTTCCTTGCACCGTCTCAGCAGCTACTTTAGATCCCCGTTGAAAGTACGGAAAACTGGAAATTAATTTGCTTGTTGGGTGTTTTGATTAAATCAAATTTGCATTCACCAGGTGACACTGTGTCTCATTATTTCATAAGTCCCATGAGTGGAGAGGTTACTTAAATTTTATTTAGAGAACAATTACCGTAGCTTATTATTTCCCCTGATTGTCTTTTGGTTTACAGAGATTTTCCACATCCACTCTGTATTGATTCATCTCATGAATTTAAAATTTCCCCTCTATCATTTCTTGCTCTAATGTGAACAGTCTTGACCTCACTTAGCCTTGCTTCTTATAGCATCGTGGCTTTATGATATTGAAAATTCTTGGTGCCGACATGCGGCTTCCAGGAAAGCCAGGATTAATAATAGTGCTTCTGAACATGCAAACTGCTGGGAGACCATCCGATAAACATCTATTTGGAAATAAGCATTCGAGATTCCTCAGAAAGTGACTAAAGTGTGCCATCCTTTCTTCACTTCTGATGACAAAAACTAAATACTGAATTGACATTTCATGATAAAAATCAAAGTACATTATTGGACAAGAAGCATTACCCTCTTTCACCATGGTATTTCCTTGGGTTTCTGCATTTGAAGCATTTTTCTTTTTCAAAATTTGACAGTTTGTGAGATTTGATTAGCTCACATGGTTGCTTTGCTTGGATCATTGTTAATTTTGATTTCCAGCCATTTTTCTGCGTGTGTGATTTCTTTAATTTTTTTTTCTTGTTTGAGGTTACCAGTTAGGATGCTTCTGAAAGAGCTCTGTGATGAATATTGATGGGGCACCACATTACCTGGGTACTGAACCAGTCACAATCACTCTGTTGATGTTTACTCTAGTTTGCTTTTCCACATAACTTGTACCATCCCAGTGAAGACCTCAGGAGGGCAGAATATTTAAGAGATAAATAACTGTATGAACTGTTAACCCTAGGTCCTCTTGTTTTGTTTCCGGGACAGGTGCACGCATAGAGGCAGGATAATAATATCTAATTCTGCAAACCCGCCCCTTGAGAATGCATGCCTTCCCATTTTCATACTAGGCCTGAATTGCCAGTTGAACTGGAAAGCAGGCCAGGTGATCCAGTAAGCGTTGAGAAATCTGCTAATTGGCTGTGTGTGGAGATGGAAAGCCTTCCTTGGGGCGCCAGTATTTTTAAAATATTAAAATAAAAGGACTTCAAATAATTTTCAACCCTTGCCCCTCATTCCCTGTCAATACAACACACTGCCCAATCCCAAGTCATCGCCACTCATGTCATCCAGTGCTCCTCATTTCCCTTGCGCCTCTCTCTATCCATTCTAATAGCCCTACGTATCCCACGTCAGCTTTGTGTGTGCTACCACTATGCTATAATTTTTGCCCTTCACTTACCATGTTGATTTAGTTCATGTTATGCCTTCACGAAAACAGTCACAAGCAACATTCCAGAAAGTGCTTCACCTTTAATCCCCATTGATGGGATTAAAGGTGAAGCACTTTAGAAGAGGTAACAAGATGGGAGTACCTTATGAATGCAAATACTTGGAAGCTTAGAGAAACGAGGAGATTTTATGGTACTTGTCCTCTGATCCCTGAAGGTGGCAGGACATGGTAATAGGGTAGTTAAGGCATTTAGGATGCTTGGTTTTATCTGATAAGGCAATGATTATAAGAGCAGGGAGTTTATATTGGAGCTGTACTGAACTTTGATTAGGCCACTGCTGGAGTTCTTATGCAGTTTTGGTCACCATGCTGTAGGAACGATGTGATTCTACTGAAGGAGATTCACCAGATTGTTTTCTAGGATGGAGATTTATGGCTATGAAGAGAGATTGGACAAGCTTGAGCTTTTTCTTTGGAGCAGCGAAGGTTGATGGGGAACTTGATAGAGGTGTATTAAATTATGAGGTGGATAGTAAATATCTTTCTCCCTAGTTGAATGGTTAACAATAAGGACACACTTTTTTTAAATTGAAAGGCAAGTGTGGTTGAGAAGGGCTCTGAGGAAAAGAATATTTCAGCCATGGGGTGGTGGGGATCTGGAATGCATTGCCAGGGACGGTATTTGTGGCAGGTAAACTTCAACCTTCAAAAAGTACTTGGATGAACAGTTGAAGTGTCATAAGATTCAAGGCCATGGGCCTGGTGCAGGAAAGTGGGAATAGTGTCGGTGGTAGTGTATTTTTGGTGATACAGACTCGATAAGGCATCTTCTGTATTGTGTGCTTCTATAATTCTAAATGCCCACAAATTCCCGGTAATCTACACTCCTGATTACTTCAGGACCTGGCCCTCAAAATAGTGAATATATTGGTAGCCATCTTTCAGGACTCCATAGGAACTCTTCCTGAGTCTATAAATTGAAGGGTAGCTAATGTAAAACCACTATTTACAAAATGAGGGAGAGCGAAAACTTGGAATTACAGACCAATTAGACTGTCATATTTGTTGGGCAGATAATAGAGTCTATTTATAAAAGATTTAATAGCAAAGCCCTTGGAAATCGATGACCGCATTGGACAGAGTTGGCATGAATTTCCGAAAGGAAAATTATATTTGATAAAACTACTAGAATGTTTCAAGACTACAACTAATAGAGTTGATAAGGGGCAGCCAAAAGCTGTAGTGTACTTAAACTTCAAGAATGCTTTTGATCAGGTTCCACATAAGAGAGTAGCATGTAACTTTAAAGCACAAGGGATTAGGCTGGTGTTCTGTCATGAACAGAACTGGTTGGCAGACAGGAAATAAAGAGTAGGAATAAATGGGTCTTTTTATCAGCGGTAAGCATTGACGAGTGGGGTACTGCAGGAATCAGTGCCTGGACCGCAGAAAATCATAGCATATTTATGAAGAAACTAAATGTAGTATTGCAAAGTTTGCACATGATATACAACTGGATTGCAGAGTGAACTGTGAGGAGGATGCAGAGATGCTTCAGTGTGATATGAATGAGTGGATAAGTGCATGGGGTAGACAAAGCATAATGTAGAAAAGTGTGAGGTTATCCACTCTGGTAGCAAAAACAGGCTGATTATTATGTGAGCGGTGTTGGATTTGAAAAGGGGAAGATTCAGTGAGATCTGTGTGTCCTTGTACACCAGTCACTTAAAAGTAAGCATGCGTATGCAGCAGGCAGTGAAGATGATAAATGGTTTATTTGCTTTCATAGTGAGAGGACTCGATTGCAGAAGCAGGGATGTCTTGCTGCAATTATACAGGTTTGAAGAGACCTCACCTGGAATATTGTGAGCGGTTTTAGTTCCTTAACTGAGGGAGGATGTCCTCACTATGAAGCGAGTGCAACAGAGGTTTATCAGACTAATTTCTGGGATAGCAGGATTGATGCATGAAGAGAGATTTGATTAGTAAGGACTTTATTTAATGGAGTTTAGAAAAATTAGAGGGATCTTGTAGTAACCAGTAAAATTGTACCAGACTAGACAGGGTAAACACCGGAAAGATGTTCCTAACAACTAAGGCATTCAGAACGAAGGGTCACTGTCTAAGGATACAGGATTTGTATGTAGGTACGCTGGATATCCAGAAGGAATGCATTGAGCTGATGTGGCCTGCAGACACCTAGTTCCATGCAATGTGCTTATCAAACTGGCATTTAAATAGAGACTGCTGATCATTTAAATAGCGCGCTGTCTTCTGGAATGTGCATATGCATTTCCTGAGTCCATTCCATTTTTGCCCATCACCTCCCCTGATCCAACCCAGGAATGGGAAGAGCTGTATTCAGGACAGGGATTTGAGATTTCTGCTGTCTTACACCATTTTCACCATGATAGAGAAAATCTGGGCCCTAGTTTCTAACTATACGTGGACATGTGAAAATCCATCCAAAATGCTGATGATTCAAAGGAGATCTTGTCATCGTAATGTTTTGAAGCTGATCTTTGTGGGTCTAGAAAAGGAATGCTAAGATTTATGCATTTATCTGCTGAATAAAGTCAATAATACATTTTCTTTCAAAAAGTCCTTTATGTATCATCTGCTCTTTTTATGAAGAAAGGTGATGGTTTGTTGTGTACTTTGTACTTGCACTTCATGAATTGCCTTTTGGCGAAAACTTTTACGTCTTATGTGACATGAAACATTAATAGCTGCTGAGTGGTTAATAGCAGTTGTGTTGATACTGATGCATTGTCATTACATACTATTCATGAATCAGTTCATTGTGTAAGAAACATCATTTTACCATTAGTCTATTCCCTTAATGTCTAGATACTGGTGCTCAGCTGCTGATTTGAGCATTAAAAATATATTCTGCATCCTGGCTTAAAATAACCCAGTTGTAAAATCCAATTAATTCAAATTCAAATGCTAAGCTTTTTTCAGTGTCTATTTTAAAAATGGTTTAAAAAGTTATTTGAGGAGCAATGTACTGGGTTACACAAATAAAAGACAGGAATGGCATTAAGTGAATTGCTCATTCGAAGAGCAGGTGCAGATATGGTGGGCTGAATGGCCTCCTCCTAAGATGTAATAATGCAGTGAATTGCATTTTGTCCTTTGTTTATTGGCATGCTGAATGTAGGAGGTATTTAAAATATAATAGTCCATGACACTTGCATTGAAAATGGTGTTTTTGATATTGAACATTTAGCACAAAACTTCCTTTTGATATATCCCTTGAGATTGAATAACCTTTTCAAAGTATTTGAATTTTGTTTCTCTTCCTCAGGCAAATCGAAAGCTTCGTGTTCAAAATGGTGATCTTGTGAGAGAGAACTTGCATCTGAAGGCTGAGATTGACAGCCGATCTCCACAAAAGTAAGTCTAGTTTCTATGTTAGAAGTGGAAGCTATTATTGTGTTCTTTATCTGAGGGTGAAGGCATCACTGGCATAAACGCCTACAGTTTAATCAGCTTAAAATTTTCTAGCCGTTATTATAAAAATACAGGTCGGAAGAAAGTTCTAACCAGGAGACTGGACCTTAGACAGCTTTAGTGAAGTAAGCTTTATGGACAGACGCTTGATCTTTCCAGGATCCCATTTTCTTAAGTTCATTCATGGGACATGGACATTGCTGGATAAGCCAGTGTTTATTGTTTTACCTTCTACAATCCTGCCTTATTGGATTATAGCTAAATTTTGTAAATGCTGTGAGGTGATTACACACTAAAATGGCTTGGAAGAATTGCATGTCGTCTTATCCCACGTTTACATGAAAACCTTGTTCATTGTGCAGATTGCTCTGTCTGTTTAATATTTATTTGCTCTTCGTATCAATTTCCCATCAAAGGATTGGAGAAAGCCTACATCCTCTTTAAAGCATGGCTTGGATGTTTTCAATTTTATGTTTGCTTATCTAACTAAAGGCTTTTCCATTTTTGTGTAACCCAGTAGACTTCAGCTGTCTGCAGTCTTGTTACTGGCAACTGATTATTATCCTAGATTATCGTCTTTAGGACCATCTTACAACTAAGCAATGCTTTTAGCCTAAATGTTGGCACCTTAGATACAGACATCTAAGTGAACCAGCCAGAAACAGCAAGTATTGGCATGGCTTGGAGTGTTCCTACTGATCAGTCAGTGTGTGGTCCATATGAGCCATGGCCATAAATATTCTCTTTGGACTGCACCCTGCAATACAATGTCTATATCAAAACAGACTATATGTCCTCATAGTTTAATTAGCCTATCTGTCTCAGCATTTATTAACTGTTTCAAACATTGTGGAAATTAAGCCAGGATGTCTTGAGTTAGCTAATTGTGACGTTTAAAATATGAAAGTATTTCCACTGGAGAAATTAAGAATGAGAATACATTATCTTAAAGTCAGATTTAAGATATTTAGGAAACTGAAGCAGGCTTTCACTCAAAGGGTTGTAGAAATCAGGAATTTTCTCTCCTGAAGTCTCCCGAAGATGGAGGGTTGATAGATTATGTTTGGTAAGGCCTAAGAATAAGGATGACTTGCTTTCATTTCAGTCTGTGGGGTTCTGAAATGGCTGATAACTCAAATGCACAATATACTCCACTACACTGATGCAGGTGATATCTTAAGGATCAGATGGATAAGTTATTGGAAGGTTTGCCCTCGGAGGGAGCATCCTAGCAGGTAACTACTAGTTCAACCAATGGGACCCTTCTCAGAAAGGGAGCAATTATAGAGTCATAGGGATATACAACACAGAAACAGACCCTTCGGTCCAACTCGTTCACGGTGATCAGATATCCTAAATTAATCTAGTCCCATTTGCCAGCATTTAACCCATATCCCTCTTAAATCCTTCCTATTCATGTACCCATTCAGATGCCATTTAAATATTGTAAGTGTACCAACCTCCACCATTTCCTCTGGCAGTTCATTCCTCTGCGCGTGCACTATCCTCTGTGGGGAAAATGACCCTCCATAGGTCCTTCTTAAATCTTTCTCCTCTCATCTTCAACCTATACTCTCTAATTTTGGACTCCACTGCCCTGAGACAGAGACCTTAACTATTCACCCAATCCATGTCCCTCATGATTTTATATACTTCTGTAAGGTCACCCCCTCAGCCTCTGATGCTCCAGGGAAAAATAGCCCCAGCCTATTCAGCCTCTCCATGCTGTCCAGGACTGTGCAGTCAGATAAATCATGATACTGATTTACAGTGATCAAATGTAAGAGTATACTTGCTTGTGTACATCAAAACAAATCTTATTAGTAGTCCTTGAAGTGATGCAGAGAAGTTTTCAAGACCATTATTATAAGCTCAACACTCTACAGATTAAGTAATTTCCTGCAGTTGAACGCATGTGATCTGAGTCTACTAGGTTAAATATTTGGGACAATTAGACTCCATTTGGGAAGGCTGTAGGAAAATGCAATGAATCTGGCAACCTTCCCTGGCAAATAGTATTAGGGAATTACAGAGTAGAGTACATGGCTAATGTTTCCTGAGCAAGACCATCTCAGACATGGCTGCAATAAAGCTTCTATCCATAGGGGCTGCATGCAAACCAATAATCAGTGGAAATAAGTGAGCGTAAAGAACGTGAAATGCCCTTATCCATGGGGTTTTGAGGACCAGATTTCCTCAGAGTATTAGGGATATGAAGATAAATTATTGAAAGAATAAAGTTGCAAGTGTGAGGGTGTGCATAATAGTGTTGACCCAACTGCATGTAATTTTCAGAGGTGTATGTGAGTTCATTGCAAGACCTTTAAGATGATTTTGAGTAATGTGGTATATCTAAATTTTCGATTACAATCTATATAAATATGGATAGAGATCTAAGCCATTGTACTAAACTATATATTAACTCCAGGATTAACACAGCTGCATTCAGAATCACTGCTTCAGAACTGTAGTCCACATGAGGTAAAATAATGTTAAAATGTTCAAATGTTAAACTGGAGTTCTCTTCCTTTGCTTTACTTTGAGTTTATAATTCAATGGGAAATATTTTTGCATTCGTATTCCAAGCTAATTAGATCTACCTCCTATAATATCCTGATTTTGCATTAACCCCAGTATTTATTTTAAATTCATATTGCAGCTATTTCAGTCTTTTATGATTAGTTTATTCTCTGATCATTGAGAGCTCTCATTAATATCTCATTATGCAAGCTGTGTGTTATGACCAGTTAGTTCATTATTGAAATCATCTGTTTTTCACAAGTTAATATAGCTAACATGCAAAAGTTAATCAATGTTTGATCTTACTTGAAAAAAGGAAAATGTGTTGTTTGGCCTCTGAAAGCCAATAGAGTGCAAACACAGAATGCAGATGATTAGTGTCCTACTTGAGCTTCCAACGATATAAAGTACTGTCATGTCGAACAGCAGTTAAGTCAAAGCCATACAGAGCTTTGGGACACTAATGCTGAAGTTAGTTGGGTATCCCAAGATACACTTGCCAGAAACTCGCCCTGCATTGAAATCTTGCCAAATATGGTGGGGTTTTTTTCTAATTCATTCATGTGACTAGAACAACATTTATTGTTTGTCCTAATTGCCCTGGAGTAGGTAGTGAGCAGCTGCATTTTTTAAATCACTGCAGTCTGTGGAAAGTAACTGCAGCCACAATGGTGTAAGGGATGGAGTTCGAGCGTTCTGAGCCAGTGACACTGAAGGAGTTTCCCAATCCAAATGCTGATTGGCTTGGAGGGAAACTTGCAGGTGATGGTGTTCCCATGCATATGCTGCTCTTGTCCTTCTAGTTGATAGTGGTCGTGGGTTTGGAAGGTGCTGTCGAAGTGGCCTGAGTGATTGGTTGCAGTGCATCTTGTAAGTGGTACACACTGCATTGGTGTTGGAGGGGTGAAGGTGATGAGTGGGTGCCATCAAGTGGGCTCTTTTTGACCTGGATGGTGCTTTCCCATTCTGGCCTCTGGAGGGCCAGCAATTTTAGAGACCTGGTGAATGATACCCTCAGAGGCTTTTATGAATTCAAATCTGATAAGGATTAAATCTGTCAGGCTCCTTAAAGGACAGGAGGTCCTTGTGAAGGACTGGTTTGGGCTGTAAGTGTGATCTTTCCTACCTAAGACCCCATCAATAAAATCATAGAATCCTAGTATCCCTTCTGTTTGGAAACAGGCCATTTGGCCCATTGGGTCCACACCAACCCATCGAAGAGCAACCCACCCAGACCTACCTCCTATCCAGTCCATGTAACCTTGAATTTCTCATGGCTGATCGACTTGGCCTGCATATCCCTGGACACGATGGGCAATTTAGCATGGCCACTCCACCAAACCTGTACATCTTTGGATAGTGGGAGGAAGCCCACACAGACCCGGGGAGTATGTGCAGACTCCATGTAGCCAGTCTTCAAAGCGTGGAATCAAACCCGGGTCCCAGGCATTACGAGGCAGCAGTGCTAACCACTGAGCGACCATGACCCTGCCAGGACATGGAGCCTCTGCTTCTGAAGACACCTGAACCCTCGTCCTGCTGCTGGCCTATTGAGATGGTAGCC
This sequence comes from Chiloscyllium plagiosum, assembly GCF_037043375.1. Classification (NCBI taxonomy): domain Eukaryota; kingdom Metazoa; phylum Chordata; class Chondrichthyes; order Orectolobiformes; family Hemiscylliidae; genus Chiloscyllium; species Chiloscyllium plagiosum. The sequence continues at coordinate 32,961,731 of NW_028270144.1, read as the reverse complement.
TCCATAAGTGTCACTGTGCCTGTGACAAAATACCTGTGAGACTGCACTATCACCACTAATTGTGGCCTTAGCTACATGAGTTAGTTACTTGTCCTTTTGTTCTGAAAAGCTGGTCCAGTCTTGGAGTAGCATCCTGGCAATAGGAGTTTGTTTAGGAGCTGTCCTGACAAGACTACTTTCTTATTTTCCCAGAAGTTCTCTTCAGCCCAAATTTCTCTGACTCCACTGTTCCAGGAAAATCCAGATCAATGTTTCCTGTTTGTCACTTGTTACAGAGTGGAGTTCTGAGGCACAAGCATTTCACACAGTCTTGAGCATTTGTTTCCTGTATCACGACGGCCTAAGGCAAATTGTTGAGAAAGAAACAGATCACCAAATGATAAGTCCATGTATTGTACGCTGCTAACATCTTGCACTCAGTTCCATTTGTATGACTGCTTCTGCTTTGCATCTCTCCAGTGGGTTTCCATTTAGAGCAAACATTATAAGGCTGCCAAATGAAGCAATCCTCATGTATAAACTAGCAATTACTCTTCAGAATAAGCCACAGCACTTGACAGTATCTTTAACTAATTACTGTGAAAGCTACTGCAATGGCTGCTACATCTGACTGCACACTTAAAGCTTTAATAATGTACTTTGCTCTGCCGTTTTAGTTTGGTAACAATGAAGATGAAAGATAGTTATCCATGTTTTAGAATTAACTTCACTCTGTGCATCTTTCACAGCCCCACCTGTTCAAACCTTCAGGATATAATTTGAAGTTTAGTGTGAAATAGTTCCTTAGTTTTCATTTGGCTTTGGTCAGAATTAATTGACTCATTGATATGTATGGAAGAGCAGAAATAAGAAACCATACTGGCTTGCTGAAGCATTATCAAGACATTTGTAACTGCATACTGAGGTTTTCCCAGAACTTAGCAAGCCCGGCTGTTCTCCTATGATGGGTAACGCACCACCTTTTATAAAATGCTCGATTTGTTTTTAATGGAGAGTTCTGATGAGTTGACATCTGAACGTAGCTGTTTAATTTTAATATCTATTTTAGTTTCTAAAAATTATTTTGCAGTCACTCCTTCATTATCAGTCAAGCTGATTGGCAAGATGCGCTAATGCATTGAATGAGAAATGTGTTGTGTGTGTGTGATGTTTACATACATTCACTTAGGAAAGTAGGCTTTTACCAGTTTACTTTGAAATTATATGTCAGTCATTTATAATGCTTTTAGTAAGGATTTTGATCCCTGCTCAAGGAGTGGAGTATTAAACCACATTTTAAAGCAGTAATTTTCTGCTGATGGAACATGCAATTAATACCCATTAACCTAAGCAAAGAGAATACAGCAAGTAAATGTGATTATTTAAGTGGAAAATTGAGATATAGCCTGTAAGGCAGGTGGTAGTAAAGGTGATTGAAATCGCAAGAGCGAAAAGAACTTTAAAGTTACATCCAGAAAAAAAAATGCCAATGTTTTGGCCATTTGATCAAAGCTGTAAAGGATGGTATGAGGCAGAAAAACATATCCCATTCTGTCAACTGATCTGGCAGGCAAGCAGCAACAGGAGTGAAATGGAAATGTACAGGATAAAGCAGTGATGATAACTCAAGTAGCTTGTGTTGCAAGAGTCCTAATGTTTTACTTTTAAGCTGCTCTTTATTTACAGCTCTAATTAGAAGCAAATATTTCAGAGTAGTCTTATTACTTGAGTTTTTAATCTGCAAAATATCCCTTATACCAATGTTAAAACAACAACAAATAAAAATGCTCCATTGAGAATTTTTTCTGGAACTTTCCAAATTCGTGACTAAGAAACAGTAAGGTTGGCAGAAAACATTTTGCTAGATTCAGTTGCATGTGCTAGATTTCATTGTCCTCTGGTATTTTTCTGTTAAAGACATGTCCATTCATGCAAATTAGGAGCAGGAACAGATTATTCAGTCTTGACTCTCCCCCATTATTCTGTAAGAACATGAATGATCTGGTGATGGTCTCAAATCCACCTATCTGCCTACCCCTAGTATCCTTTGACTCTCTTGATCATCAAGAATTTTCCCAACTTTGTCTCCAATATTCAATTACCGTGCCTCTGCCACTCTCGGGGAGAGAGTTCAATAGAGTCTCAACTTCGTTTTGAGAAAAAGTTTTTTTTGTGTTAAATGAGAGACCTCTTTATTATTATTAAACTCTGTCCACTAGCTCTAATCTTTCCCACAGGGGAAAATATCCTATCAGTGCCACTCTTCCTACCCTCTCATGTCCATTCAAGATCACCTCTAAATCATCCAAACTCTAATGAATATAAGCCCAACCTGTCTGACCTTGGTCATCCGATAACGACTCAATCACGTAAGCTTTCAATGAACTGCTTCTAATGCAGTGATGTCCTTTCTTAAATAAAGAGAACAAAACTGTACACATACTTTAAATTTTCATCAACGTCCTGTACACGGTAGCAAAACATCCCTATTTTACTGAAGGGAAAATACTGCGGATCCTGGAACTCTGAAATGCAACCAGAAAGTGCCGAAGAAACTCAGCAAGTCTCTGAGCATCTGCCGAAAGTGGAAAAGACTCTTCAAAACAAAAAGTCATGGGCTTGAGATATTGAGTCTTGTTTCTCTGTCCACAGCTGTTGCCAGACTTGTTGAGATTCTCCAACTTTTTATGATTCACTTTGCAGTAAACTACAACACTCAGTTATCCACATGAATATGTGACTGGCCGGACAGCCCTATGGCACATTGACAGAAGGCTTCTGGAAATCTAAATGCACTGCATCCCTTTATCTACATTGCTTCTTAGTTTCTTGCAGGACTCTGAAGAATTAATCAAAAAAGCTTCCTTTTACAAAATCATCTTGACTCCCCATTGATGTTATTGCCCAGTATAACATTAATAATGGATGCTGATAGTCTCCGTGTGACAGATGTTTAGCTAACTGGCCAATAGTTTCCTAGTTCCATTTCCCTTCTTTCTCGATATCCCAACCCCAATCTAACCGGGTGCTGATAGGTGGGACTAGATTGGGTTTGGGATATCTGGTCGGCATGGATTAGTTGGACCGAAGGGTCTGTTTCCATGCTATACACCTCTATGACTCTATGGCTGGAGAAGTTGCATTTGCTATTTCTAAATCTTATGGAACCTCTGCAGAATCTCTGGCATTTTGAAAAATTTAAACAAATGCATGTACTCTTGAAGCAGCCACTTATTTTCAGAGCCTAGGATGAAGGCTGCCAAGTTCCGGGGACATTTTAGTCTAATAATTTTATCAGTATACTTTTCCCTGTGATTTGAAAATAAATTCCTCCTTTTCATTTCTGGATGCAGTTATTTTAAGGTTAGTAATTGTATCCTGCAGTGAGTATGAAAGCAAAATATTTGTTCAGTTCCTCTACCATTTTAGAGCCATGGAGTCATAGAGATGTACAACATAGAAACAGACCCTTTGGTCCAAGCCGTCCATAACAACCAGATATCTAACCCAACCTAGTCCCACCTGCCAGCACCCGGCCCATATCCCTCCAAACCCTTCCTATTCATATACCCATCCAAATGTCTCTTAAATGTTGTAATTGTACCAGCCTCCACCACTTTCTTTGGCAACTCATTCCATACACGTACCACCCTCTGCGTGAAAACATTGTTCCTTAGGTCTCTTTTATATCTTTTCCCTCTCATCCTAAACCTATGCCCTCTAGTTCTGGACTCCCCAACCCCAGGGCAAAGACTTTGCCTATTTACCCTATCCATGCCCCTCATAATTTTGTAAACCTCTATAAGGTCACCCCTCAGCCTCCGACGCTCCAGGGAAAACAGCCCCAACCTGTTCAGCCTCATCCCTTTAGCTCAAATCCTTCAACCCTGGCAACATCCTTGTAAATATTTTCTGAACCCTTTCAAGTTTCACAACAACTTTCCGATAAGGAGGAGGTCAGAATTGCATGCAATATTCCAACAGTGGCCTAACCAATGTCCTGTACAGCCACAATGTGACCTCCCAACTCCTGTACTCCATTCTCTGACCAATAAAAGAAAGCACACCAAATGCCTTTTTCACTATCCTATCTACTACAACTCCACTTTCAAGCAGCTATGAACCTGCACTCCAAGGTCTCTTTGTTCAGCAACACTCCCTAGGAGCTTACCATTAAGTGTAAAAGTCCTGCTAAGATTTGCTTTCCCAAAATGCAGCACCTCGCATTTATCTGAATTAAACTCCATCTGCCACTTCTCAGCCCATTTGGTCCAGATCCAGTTGTAATCTGAGGTAACCATCTTCGCTGTCCACTACACCTCCAATTTTGGTATCATCTGCAAACATACCAACTGTACCTCTTATGCTCTCATCTAAATCATTTTTGTAAATGACAAAAAGTAGAGGACCCAGCACCGATCCTTGTGGCACTCCATTGGTCACAGGCCTCCAGTTTGAAAAACTACCCTCCACCGCCACCTTCTGTCTTCTACCTTTTGAGCCAGTTCTGGCTCCAAATGGCTATTTTTCCCTGTATTCTGTGAGATCTAACCTTGCTAATCAATCCTCCATGGGAAACCTTGTCGAATGCCTAACTGAAGTCCCTATAGATCACATCCACCACTCTGCCCTCATCAATCCTCTTTGTTACTTCTTCACAAAACTCAATCAAGTTTGTGAGACATGATTTCCCATGCACAAAGCCATGTTGACTATCCCTAATCAGTCCTTGCCTTTCCAAATACATGTACATCCTGTCCCTCAGGATTTCCTCCAACAACTTGCCCACCACTGACGTCAGGCTCACCGGTCTATAGTTCCCTGGCTTGTCCTTACCACCCTTCTTAAACAATGGCACCACGTTAGCTAACCTCCAGTCTTCTGGCAGCTCACCTGTGACTATCGATGATATAAATATCTCAGCAAGAGACCCAGCAATCACTTTAGCTTCCCACAGAGATCTAGGGTACATCTGATCAGGCCCTGGGGATTTATCCACCTTATGCGTTTCAAGACATCCAGCACTTCCTCCTCTGTAATATGGACATTTTGCAAGGTATCACCATCTATTTTCCTACGGTCTATATCTTCCATATCCTTTTTCACAGTAAATACTGATGCAAAATACTCGTTTAGTATTTCCCCCATTTTTTGCGACCCCACACAAAGGCCGCCTTGCTGATCTTTGAGGGGCCCTATTTTCTCCCTAGTTACCCTTTTGTTGTTAACATATTTGTAAAAAACCCTTTGGATTCTCCTTAATTTTGTTTGCCCAAGCTATCTCATGTCCACTTTTTGTCCTCCTGATTTCCCTCTTAAGTATACTCCTACTTTCTTTATACTCTTCTAAGGATTCACTCGATCTATCCTGTTTATATCTTACATATTCTTCCTTCTTTTTCTTAACCAAACCCTCAATATCTTTAGTCATCCAGCATTCCCTATACCTACCAACCTTCCCTTTCACCCTGACAGGAATATACTTTCTCTGGATTCTCGTTATCCCATTTCTGAAGGCTTCCTATTTTCCAGACGTCCTTTTACCTGTGAACATCTGTCCCCAATTAGCTTTCGAAAATTCTTGCGTAATACTGTCAAAATTGGCCTTTTTCGAATTTAGAACTTCAACTTTTAGATCTAGTCTATCCTTTTCCATCACTATTTTAAATCTAATAGAATTATGGTCGCTGGCCCCAAAGTGCTCTCCCACTGACACCTGAGTCACCTGCCCTGCCTTATTTCCCAAGAGTAGGTCAAGTTTTGCACCTTCTCTAGTCGGTACATCTACATACTGAATCAGAAAAGTTTCTTGTACACACTTAACAAATTCCTCTCCATCTTAAACCCTTAACACGATGGCAGTCCCAGTCTCTGTTTGGAAAGTTAAAATCCCCTACCATAACCACCCTATTATTCTTACAGATAGCTGAGATCTCCTTACAAATTTGTTTCTCAATTTCGCACTGGTTGTTAAGAGGTATATAATACAATCCCAATAAGGTGATCATCCCTTTCTTATTTCTCAGTTCCACCCAAATAACTTCCCTGGATGTATTTCTAGGATTATCCTCCCTTAGCACAGCTGTAATGCTATCCCTTATTAAAAATGCCATTCCTCCTCCTCTCTTACTTCCCTTTCTATCCTTCCTGTAGCATTTGTATCCTGGAATATTAAGCTGCCAGTCCTGCCCATCCCTGAGCCATGTATCTGTAATTGCTATGATATCCCAGTCCCATGTTCCTAACCATGTCCTGAATTCATCTGCCTTCCCTGTTAGGCCCCTTGCATTGAAATAAAAGCAGTTTAATTTATTAGTCCTATCTTGTCCCTGCCTGCTCTGACTGTTTGACTCGCTTCTGTTCTCAATTGTATCAGATTGACCTCTTTCCTCACTATCTCCCTGGGTCCCAATCCCCCACCTTACTAGTTTAAATCCTCTCGAGCAGCTCCAGCAAATTTCCCTGCCACTATATTTGTCCCCTTCCAATTTAGGTGCAAACCGTCCTCCTAGTACAAGTCATTTCTACCCCGAAAAAGATTCCAATGATCCAAAAATGTGAATCCTTCTTCCATACACCAGCTCCTCAGCCATGCATTCATCTGCTCTATCCTACTATTTCTGCCCTCACTAACTCGTAGCACCGTGAGTAATCCAGATATTGCTTCTCTCAAGGACCTCATTTTTAAATTCCTGCCTAACTCTCTGTAATCTCGCTTCAGACTCTCAACGTTTTCCCTTCCTATTTTGTTGGTTCCAATATGCACAATGACCTCTTACTGGCCCGTCTCCCCCCGTGAGCACATTCTGCACCCTCTCTGAGACATCCTTGATCCTGGAACCAGGGAAGCAACACACCATTCTGCTTTTTCGCTGCTGGCCACAGAAATGTCTGTCTGTACCTCGGATTAAAGAATCCCCTAACAGAATTGATGTATTGGAACTCGACGTACCCCTCGTTGCATTAGAGCCAGTCTCAATACCAGAAACTTGGCTGTTCATGCTACGTTCCCCTGAGAATCCATCTTCCCCCCCCCCCCCCCCCTACATTTTCCAAAACAGCATACCTGTTTGAAATGGGTAGAGCCACAAAAGACTCCTGCACTAGTTGCCTGCCTCTTTTACCTTTCCTGGAGTTAACCCATCTATGTGACTGTATCTGAGACTTTTCCCCCATTCCTATAACTGCCATCCATCACATACTGTTGTTTTTGCAAATTCCTCATTGCTTCTAACTGTCTTTTCAACCGACCCAATCAATCTGATAAGATTTGCAACCAACAGCATTTATGGCAGATATAATCTGTATTCCTTAAACTCTCTCTTTAAACGCCCACATCTGACAGGTAGCATATTTCACTCTACTAAAGGCCATTTCTGCTTCACAATCTACAGACCCAGAAAATAACACCGTCTTATTCCTCTACAAACGCTGACCCAGGTTAAATTTATAGTTATGGCTTATATTTTAAGTTTAATCAAGAGACATATATCAAAAAAAGTCAAGAAAGAACCCACTCTGCTCACTACTGCAGACTTTCTGTATGTCACACTTAAAACAACGATTAACTTGTCTGGTTCAATACTGTGAACTTCACCCAAACAGTTCCTCCAAGATCAGTTGTGAATTTCACTGTTTGTTAATTTTCCCAGATGCACTCTGCTGTCCAGTGATACATGAATTCAAACAGCAACGGTAGTGTCAATTTCGTTCTTTCTTTCTTTCTCTCGCTCATCTCTCGCTCTCTCCTGCACTGACCTCACCATGTGCTTCCTTTGTCTGTAATTGTTCAATACCAATTGTCCAGACACCTCTCTGAGTGTTATTGCTCCCTTTACTTGCATTTTTCCTTTTTAAAGAGCTATTTTTTTCCTACGTCTAGCTAGCTTTTCTCGTAATTTGTTTTCTCACTCATTGGTCTTTGTCATTCTGACTGTTTGTTTTTATTAAGTTCTGAACGATCTTCTAACCTGCCACTAATCTTTTTGGAGTCATAAGCTTTATCACTCGATAAGTTCCTTGATTAGTCACTGTGGTATGTCTTTCCCCCGGAGTGTCTCTTTTTTTTTCTGCTGCAGTTCTTCCCTGTTAACTAGCCATGAGATCATATAGTTGATCACAGCTTTTATTTTCACATATCTTGTATCAAGCTACAATAACTATGTTTTGATGTATATCATGAAATAGTAACAATCATGACTTGAAGACAATAATATCTGATTACTGAAATTTGCTTTTACGCTAGGCATTTTAGACAAGGAGATCAGCTCAGAATTAGATGTTCACCCAAAAGTTTTCTCTGTTAATTTATATAAATTCTTTGATTTCAGATTTGGAAGATTCACAGTGGCTGCTCTTCAGTCAAAGGTCGAACAGTATGAACGTGAGATGAATCGTCTAAAAAGGGCGTTGGAGCGGAGTGACAAGTACATCGAAGAAATGGAGCTCCAGATTGCGCAACTGAAGGGAAAGAGGGAAGAGAAGGAGAACGAGGTTGGAAAATTCAGTCCAGAATTGCCATCTACTTCTCTGTTCGGTGGGGAAAATAGAAGCAGTAGACCACTATGGAAGTGTTCTGATGATACCAAGGAGAACAGGATTGTAGCCATGAGAAGAAGCCTCACAAATATCGAGCAGCCGTTAGTCAACCAGTTAGATGGTGTCCTGTCAACTGCTTCTAACTTGGCTTATCAGCAAAATTTACGTGGCAGAATGACCGATTTGGCTCCAGTAAACAGGGTCCCGGCTGATAATGGACTTCTAACGACTGCTCCTGTTGAGGATGATGCTTCGTGTGTGTCCCAGAGGAATAATAAGAAGGAAGAGAAACACACTGCAGCTGCAGATGAGAGTGAGATACAATTTGAACTTCCTAGTCCTTGCACTCCATCCACATCACTTGGTGCTCTACACCTTCAGAGTACAGATGATGAAGTAAGTCCCTTGATGAAAAGGAGACAGGGAAGAAAGAGGTTGACTCACTTAAGAAAGCTTTGTTTTGACGATGCTGGTTTGAGAAATGTGTGCTCTGAAGAGCAAAAAGTATTGAATCCAAAGGTTGATTGCAATATTGTGCCGAGTGCAGGATGTGCCTCCAGCAGCCTGACATTTTGGGATATGTGTCAATCTCATTCGACTGAAAGTATCGATAAAAGCACAGAAAAGAAAAGCTTGCAGACTTCTCATGGTGAAGTAACCTTGGCCAAAGAAGAGACCAAAATGCCAAATTTAATCAGTAGCCCAAGTGCGAGTGGAACTTGTTTCCCTCAATGCGACAACGTACGCTCAAGAACATCCAGTGAGACCTCCATGGATGCAGCTTACCGAGAAAAGATATCTGAGCTGGACTTCATGTTGGATGAGTCGGAGCATGTCCGAAATGTTCCGTCCTCTCTGCTGTCTGAAGACTTCTCTGACCTTGACCTCTCTTTAACAGCGGACTTGGCGCAGTGCACTGAACTTTTGAATGAAGCTGAGAAAAGATTAGAGCAGAAAATGCAACAAAAACAGCCGCAGTCTCCTCCCTTGGATACCAGGGACATGATTGCAAATACTGAAGGGCAAAATCTGGTTCCGTTGCCCGTAGAGCTTCCTGTTGCTTTAAACACTGCAGAAGAACCGATGTCTTCAGTAGAGCAAACCTCTTTTCAGAGTAGTTTTAGTTCCCCTTTTCTTTCCGTATCATCTGACCTGTCCAATTTGCAACAAAAGAAACCATCTTTGTGGAACAGCTGTTTAACACCTGAAAGTGAAAAATTGTTGGATGCAACCAATAGGTGCCAAGCAAGTAAAAGAAAACCACAGTGTTATGGCGAAGAGTTATCCAGTCCATCTAAATCACTGAAAAAAACCTTCTAAATCGCAACTCTGTTTACATTTTGAAACTATCTGATCATTGTCATAATTTCTAACCTTTCTTAAGTATCATTTAGCACAGTTAAAATGCACAGTGTAAGCAATGTTAATGAGTATAGATTTTTGGTTGCTGCATTCAACAGCCCATGATTTGCTACTTGTTTAATGGGCAGAAAAGTAAATGTTTCTGGGGATTGCAGAAGCAAAATGCCTGGCCTTGTTTGTCAACCACACATTGCTATGACTTGACTTTGTTTCTGATGTCATATTTGTCTCACAATAAAGTTACTTTGTTTTCAACTTTTAGGAGCCTACTCTGCAAGCAGATCAGTCCCTCTTCCATAGGTTTAAAAGTGGATTACAAATTACTTTAATATATGATGGATCTGGAAGGTTGTTGCAGTAAATGCAATTAAAAAGAACAAATGTGGTTGCAACAGCTTGGGTGATGTACCTCAAAAATAGTTGAGGAAATATAGAGGGATATCTAAATGATTTAAGATGGCATAATTGTCCTTTAGCTCACTGTAGCTGGAATGTAAAATGATGAGCAAATGCTAAAGATTGGCTGGGTAGAGGAGTGGAGAATGAGCATATTAATAAAATTTTTGTGTTCATTTATTTTGTATTTTGGATTTAGAAAGCTACCCACAGTATCACTTCAAGTTGGCAACTAAAAATTACCATTTTGTTTTAAATTTGGTAAAGTTCCAAACAAAATCTCCATTGTGTGGGTCAATCAGCTCTTTCAGATGTAGCACCCAGTGGAGTTTTTGATTTGAGATGTGGAGCTTGACAGTGCTTAATCTGCACCTCACACCTACCAGTGTGCTTCACAGAATGTAATTCTTAAAAGCAGTCAACAATTGCAACACTAGGCTAAATGAAGAGCAGCCTATTGTTTCAATTATGCTGCAAGCATCCTTCGTGTATAGTTTTCATTGATAACATGCAAAATCTGTTGAATCATATCAACTTTTCAGAGCAAAGAGATTGAGGTTACTTCATCCTTCAGTCAGTTGCTTGTGAAGTGCTATTGATGACGGTTAAAGGCATCTGTGACCCATCTGCTGATGATAGCTACATGACTGCACAAAGCAAAGGAAGAGAAATGGTTCTGCAATGTAAGGAGACTTTTTTCAATAAAATAGATTCTTTACAGCAGAGAAATGAATAAAAAAGTGATCTCTTGCTAAATTCTGTTTTCCCCCAGTGAAATACGAATGAATGTGTTGCGATACAGTCTGGGTTTTATTTTTTGGTTTATCTTTTAAACCATCACATGAAAATACTTGAGAAGGGGGAAAAAGTTGTTTAATTGCTGTTTGTCTTGTGCATACAAATAAATGTTCATTGACTTGATAACTGTTATTTCCTGTGCATTACTGCAACAGTAAATGAGAAGTGAGGGAAAATTTCCATATTTAACACTGATCTGGGGTTTGTACAATAAGGGTATTTTCAAAAATGCCAACACTGTCCTGTTTCAGATCAGATTTTCTCTCAATTCTTTCACTTCTTTTGTATCAAAAGAGGCAGTTCCCATAAGCAAGCCAACAGCTTATTTGTTAGCTCCTCCCTGAATCCTTACCCTGAGCGATATAGTATCCTATAATGCTAATTGTTAACCTGTAGCTGCAAGACAATTCACTCGACATCAGGTAGTCTTGTAAAGTGAGTAATGCCCCTGCCTCTGAGCCAGAAGCCCTCATTCAAGACCACCCCGAGACATGATGGCCAAAAAGGCATGTTCCTGGTGCGCTAAACAGGCTAGTTATTGACCTGTAAATTCTTCAATCTTCAATTCTTCAATCAAAGGCAGTAAACATGTGAGGGATTTCTGGTCAACCAAAGAAATGGAAGGAGGTATTGAGCCTCCATTATCACTGTTAACAGCAAATTATCACAAACCAAACAGTTTCTTGGACTTCGGGTCTCCTGTGACACATTACCACACTCTCACTGGTGTTCACCGTGTTTTTGTGTATATTTCAAAAGATCCTGTTCTGACAAGTTCATAACAAAACTAATAAATTTATAAAGTTAAAAATCACACAACACCAGGTTATAGTCCAACAGGTTTATTTGGAAGCACTAGCTTTCGGAGTGCTGCTCCTTCATCAGGTGATTGTCCACAACCTGATGAAGGCGCGATGCTCTGAAAGCTAGTGCTTCCAACTAAAAATGTTGGACTATCACCTAGTGTTGTGATTTTTAACTTTGTACACCCCTGTCCAACAACGGCATCTCTAAATCATAATAAATTTATGTAAGTGAGGTAATTAGAAAAGCAGAAATGCTATAAAATACTGTTGGTACCAGTAGTCAGAATAATCTTTTAAGATAGCAAGATGCTGCCCTTTAATGCTTACTTCATAAGTCCAGTAATGTCAAGTTTTTGATTGAAACTACCTTCCACAGGCATCTTTTATATTTATGGTTATAGTGTTATCTGTTGACTTCTGGGCTTATGCTGTGTTAAATGATTCAGAATTGCTACTTACTGACTGAACTCAGCTTCAGTAGTCAAAAATTAACTTGGTGTTTTAGTCACTACAAGTCTTGCATGCCACAAGTCTAACTTATCGCATGATAGAGAAGGGCAGGCAGTATTTTGTTCGGATAATTATTTATTCAGATAATTGAAGCAATGCCTCTCCTTTGGGACTGAGTTTTCTGAAGTTTCATTTCTCCTCGCTCTACCTGCTTTGGTCCCTCTCTTTGTCTCAGACTAGGCAGCACACCACTCGCAACTCCCATGCTCCCCCCCCCCCCCCCTCCAAAACCCCCATTGGGTGGTTTCAATTCACCAAGTTTCCAGCCATCAGATGGAGTGAAGCGGCCAGATGCCTCTTATCTCTTCTCTCCAATGGGACTCCAGAACACAATGAAGTAACGAAATGGCGATGGCATCCAGACAGGACACCAACAGCTGCTGCCTTTGGGGGTGAGTCTCAAAATAGCACACGCGCGCACACACACAGCCACGCACAACCTTTTACTGCAACTTTTTGATAAGTTCCCACTCTGCCCTGTACAGGGCAACGTTGGAGAGATTATCTTGGGAAGGGGTGTTTAGGGTACACCCCTGTGTTGAACTCCAGGGGAAGTGTTGGGAGAGAGGGTGGGAGTCAGTCATTTGGAGACTCTGCCTGGGTTCCCAACGATATCTTCGCAGCATTTCAGTAAGCTGAATTCACTTTTAATCATTGTAAACAAAAGACACAATCAGTATTGGTAACACCTCATTGTAATGTTGTTATCAGGATCTTGAGATCGTCTTTGGATAGTTCGAAATTCGGATTTTTGATATTCTGATAACAGAGGCTCCCTGAAAAACATATATCCTGAAAAACATGGTCGGTCCTGCTGTAACGCACATTTCTTCAAAGCCAATTCACGAACATGATTGAAGAATTTAGACCATTTTTGGTAGAAATCAAACTTTCTTTGTGTGTTGGCTATAATGCGATTCAGGTTTCATTGGTTTAAGTTGAGCTGCTATTTAGCGCTTTTCTTAAAATGTGGGACCGCAAGGGAATGTTGATCATTTTCATTCAGACTTTACTTTAAAGATTAAGATTTTTTTAAAATTTCACCAGCATTATTGTATTAATGTAGATTTGTAATGTTGTCGTTTTATTTGCTGCCAATACGCAAGTTAAAATCTTTTCGAAGATATTGGAAATAGCACGAGGGGAGGTTTCTGCAGAGCTCCAGGAAAAGAGGGGGTTGAGATTGCTGAGACTTTGCCACAAATGTCATGTCCTTACTTAGAGAAAGGCTGGCCAAGGATTGGGATTATAGAGCCTGAGTTTGCAGAAGCTGTGAGAGAGATGCCATGTACCTTTTCAATTTGCCTTGAAAATTGGGGTACCAGGAACAAATGAGGGACATTTGTTAGGTCTAATTTAAAAGTAAATAAGGAATACAATATAAGGCAGACAAGATGGGAATTTACACTGGCAAAACCATCAAGGAGAGTAAGAAGGCAAATCTGGGGAGGTGCCAAAATGAGGGTTTCAGCAGTAACAAAGGTGAAGCAAACAGTTTGATAATGGATATGGTGTCAAATCATAGCTCACTCCCGAAGTGACACAGTGGCTCAGTAGTTAGCACTGCTACCTCTCAGCACCAGTGACCCAGGATCAATTCCAACCTTGGCAACTGTCTGTTTGGAGTTTGCGCATCCTCCTCGTGTCTGCGTGGGTTTCCTCTGGGCGCTCCAGTTCCCCCTGCCAGTCTAAAGATGTGCAGGTTAATTGGATTGTCCATGCTAAACTACCCAGTGTCCAGGGATGTGCAGGCTAGGAAGATTAGTCATAGGTAATGCAGGGTTACAGGGATAGAGTAGGCGGGTTGGTCTGGGAGGGGTGGTGTGGGCTTGGGCTGAATGGCCTGCTTCTACACTCTAGGTATTTCTATGTTGCCTGCTAAACAGGTTATCTGGTATAGCAGAGAGAAAGGTTGGGCAGGTTTTATGGTGGGAATATCAAACTTCTTGGTGTTGTGTTGAAGTAAGTAGTATGAGGGAGCCAGCTGAACAGTGTACAGTTTGAGAAAGTGAGGTGCTTGTGACACAAGCGCCCCACCTTTGAGTCAGGCGGCCTGAGTTCAAGTCGCTCCTGCTCCTGAAGTGTGTCATAACAGATGCGAATGTTTGATTACAACTATCTATAATTTGACAAGGTAGTTCACTCAGAATTTTGTGTCGTGATGAAGGAAGTGCTATTGTGGCCTTTTGACAAGGAGTGGGTGAAACGAGCAGTAGACCTGAAATCTGTGGACCTTATTTAGATAAAACTCAACAATCACCTACCTGCTTATCTTTTTAACTCCTTCTAAACTCAAGCAGTAGTTTGAGCCAGTAGGATGGATATATAGGAATAATCACTGAGTGATATTTCAAACCATAAAACACTAGCCAGCATGTGATAGCACTGATGTGGAAGATGGCATGTTACATCTGTAGAATGCAGAAGTTTCTGGGCACCACTGTAATCCACAGCAGCCACATTTGCCATTTGAAATTTTTCAGCTAAAAATAACTAGCTTCAGACACAGATGCTTAATGGACGAAGAAAGCTATCTGGATCTTTTTTTTCCTCCATCGAGGATGCATTTATAATCTTTTGGCTTTAGTGCCTCAGGTTTGACCCATGCGACGGTCCAAAAGTAAGCAAGACAGGGACTGGGATAGGGATCCACAAGATAGCAGTGGAAGCTGCTCAGCACTTGCATAGCCAACAGCTTCAAGGTTTATAATAATTATTTTGTTTTATTGGTTTTGAGCGCTGCTGAAAAAAGGCAAACTTTGTTGAAACGATTTGTCTTGCACTCGTCAGGACGTTTCACAAAAATATAAAAGTCAAGAGGAAAACCAACATTTATGCTGCAGAAGAGTGTTTATTTGTTCAAGGTAAAGGCAGTGCACAATGATTTATGTGGCTCACCAATAATTGGTAGTTCTCAATTTAATGCCATATTAGTTCTGGCACTATTGTCTTTTTTTTTAAATCCACAATTGTGGGATTGTTTTCTTTCGCAACATTAGTGTTGTCATTTGAAAATTAAACCAGATAGTTTTGAGAATCCCGGAATTTGCAAGTTGTACCTCACACAGCAAAGTAAAGGGATGTTAATGATGTAGAGACTGTGTACACCTTTTATAACTGTGAGTTCTGTGCTTCAGTATCAAATAAATTTGGTTTGCCAGTCTTAGGCTGACTTGTTCTTTATTTCCCTAAGACTGTTAGAAAAAGCAATGGTTATGTAGCTTGGCGAAACATCACTCTTTGTCATCATGGGACAACTATAGGAGCCAAATCTTCATGAATTACCACAGCTGTATAGGGATTGAATCTTTACTATTCTGCTCCGTATCTTTCCAGTTAAGCTAACCAATCCCCAAAAGCTCATTCCATAACAATACGAGAGAATGGCTAAAGTACTATGAGTGAATTTTTTTTTAAAACGTTGGACCCTTGGAGGATAAGACTGGTAAATTAGTAATAGAAACCAAAAAATAGCAAAGTTATTACACAGCATTTTGTATCTGCCTTCACAGCAGAAGGATATGTAATATCTGTCTTTTAAAATAAAGGTTATTTTTCTTAGCAGCATTAATGTTGTAGTTTTGGAATCAAGCAAGGTAGCTCTGGAAATGTCAGTATTCATATGTTGTCCCTCGCACAGCTAAGTGAAGTGATTTAGAGTCCTGTAAATCATTATAAGTCTGAGCTTTTTGCTTAAAAAGTTAAATGAATTTCGTTTGCCAGCCTTAGGCTGACTTTTTATTTCCTTTCCTGATGGGATACCATTTTAGGGCTGGTTATTCATAATATCTAATGTAAAATAAATGAACAGAGAAGTATTAGCATAGAAACATAGCAAATAGGAGCAGGAGTAGGTCATTCAGCCCTTTGAACCTGTTCCATTATTCAATATGATCATATCTGATCATTCAACTAAGTACGCTATTTCTGTTTAGCCCTATACACTTTGATCCCTTTAGCCTTAAGAACTATATCTAACTCCTCTTGAAAACACTCTATGTTTTAGCCTCAACCGCTTCCTGTGGCAAAGAACTCCACAGGCTTGCCACTTTGCATGAATTTTCTCATCATCTACATCCGAAGTGGTCCGCCTCGTATATTTAAGCTGTGACCCTCCTCCCAGTTCTGGACTCCCTTGTCGTCAGAAACATCCTGTGTTTACTCTGTGTAGTCCGGTTAAAATTTTATAGGTATCTATGAGATCCACCCTGTCTCCTTCTAAACTTTGGTTCAGTGAGGATGATAGTCACTAATGTGTCTTTGTACATCAATTTACTAAGACTTACCAAAACAGTAAAAGAAAATTCATCTGCCAACTGAATTCACAATAAAACATGTTGCCCAAAAGGGAGTACTCAAACTTTTTACCCAGGAATTAGATTACTTACAGTGTGGAAACAGGCCCTTCGGCCCAACAAGTTTACACTGACCCGCCAAAGCACAACCCACCCAGACCCATTCCCGTACATTTACCCCTTAACCTAACACTACGGGCAATTTAGCATGGCCAATTCACCTAACCTGCACATTTTTTTTGGGACTGTGGGAGGAAACCCACGTAGAC
The DNA here is from genome assembly GCF_037043375.1 of Chiloscyllium plagiosum. Classification (NCBI taxonomy): domain Eukaryota; kingdom Metazoa; phylum Chordata; class Chondrichthyes; order Orectolobiformes; family Hemiscylliidae; genus Chiloscyllium; species Chiloscyllium plagiosum. The sequence continues at coordinate 32,944,778 of NW_028270144.1, read as the reverse complement.
ACGGGGAGAATGTGCAAACTCCGTACAGTCAGTCACCTGAGGTGGGAATTGAACCCGGGTCTCTGGCGCTGTGAGGCAGCAGTGCTAACCACTGTGCCACCCATTAATTATTTCCTTGTATGTCAGACAAAAGACAGGGAACCAACTCAGAATTTAATTAAGCCCTTGTTTGTTTTAACTTTTTAAGTACTAATACTCATTATGAAACATACATTTGTTGCAACATTTACTTCTTAATCATTTAACTTTAACTTTCTCTCACTTAGAGGAGTTGGGAGGTCAATTTGCGGCTGTACAGGACATTGGTTAGGCCACTGTTGGAATATTGTTTGCAATTCTGGTCTCCTTCGTATCGGAAAGAAGTTGTGAAACTTGAAAGGGTTCAGAAAAGATTTACAAGGATGTTGCCAGGGTTGGAGGATTTGAGCTGTAGGGGGAGGATGAACAGGCTGGGGCTGTTTTCCCTGCAGTGTCAGAGGCTGAGGGGTGACCTTATAGAAGTTTACAAAATTATGAAGTGCATGAATAGGGTAAATAGGCAAAGTGTTTTCTCTGGGGTCAGGGAGTCCAGAACTAGAGGGCATAGGTTTAGGGTGAGAGGGGAAAGATATAAAAGAGACCTAACAGGCAACTTTTTCCAACAGAGGGTGGTACGTGTATGGAATGAGCTGCCAGAGGAAGTGGTGGAGGCTGATACAATTGCAACATTTAAGAGGCATTTGGATGGGTATATGAATAGGAAGGGTTTGGAGGGATATGGGCCGGGTGCTGGTAGGTGGGGCTAGATTGGGTTGGGATATCTGGTTGGCATAGATGGGTTGGACAGAGGGGTCTTTTTCTATGCTGTACATATCTATGACTCTACTTTTACTTAATCCATATTTAACCCTAATTTTAATTCCATAAGTTTGGCTTGATTCAAATACTCCCCAGGTTCAAGTGAAGTGGCCAACTTTGTTCTCTGTGTAGCTGTCTCCTCATAGTTAATTTGTCGACTCTGAGGGTAACTTCTCAGCACATACTTCTCAAATGTTGGTCTTGAAGGCTTCTCCTGAGAAATTCCTTTATCGTGCTAACTTATCTCAAAATGTCCTTGATTTCCAGAACATTCTCTGGCACTCAGCCAATAAATTGATCAAAGCCTGATCACATTGTTCAATCCCAGCCAATGGAATTTACTGGTAAACAATTGCCAAATGTTTATGTCACGTTGTAAACAGTGACATTCCATGTTCTGTATAAAGTAAGATGATGCCAGTCGACCTAGATACACTGTGGCACTTGTCTTATTTAGTAAACACAAGAAACTGCAGGATACAACATGTCCTTGCTGCGGTTTTAACTGAGATCAGAGTTTAGACTCACTTGCCCAAAATTCCCAGCATGCCTCATTTTAGCTCTTAACCAGTCTTTTAAGCATTTCTGCTGGTCACCTGACCACAAATGGATGAAATTCATATGTGATCTGATGGCCAGTAAAGGGAGGTGGTTACAAAGGAACCAAAGCTTGGACCTGAGTATCCAAGGTTACGTAACATTTAAGGACAGGAAGCTCAAAAATGATGGTGGTTTAAATTTAATTAGAGAAGTCATTAATGTTTTAGTGGGTGATTACTTTAGTTCTGAAGTTCAAGACATATGCTATTTGGTGGCCTCTAAATCACAGTTTATATGAGAAAATTAGAACTGTATGTAGCAAGGACACTGGAGTGATTTGTCAGAAATGCCAGACCATTGGTGATACAGAGTAAACCTAATTAGTACTAATATTGTGGAGGATGAATTCTTGGAATGCATAAAAGATGGCTTTCTAGAGCAGTACCTTGTGAAACCAATTAACAAACAGGCTATTTTAGCTCCATAATTGTACAATGGAAAAGGGTATTTGATAAATTGGTGGAAAGGAACTTTTAGGTAACAGTGACCAGAAAAGGTTAGAATTTCATATTAAATTTGAAAGTGGTGGTTCAATCAGAATCCACGGTTATATGTTTAAAGAAAGGAAATTATATAGGTATGAAATCTAGATTGTGAAATTACGTTAAAAGATTTAGTACATAGTTTGCAGCAACAAAAAAGTTTATTTAATGGCTAAGAAAATCATTTATATTTTAGTAGCTTAAGAGTAGAGGCCTGTAAAGTTAAAAACAAAAATTATGTCTGAGGATTAGGATCATTTTAGAATTTGGAAAATGAAATATGAGAGTAAACTAGTGAAAAACACAATGTAAAAGCTTCTATATGTATGTAAAATAGGAGGAAAAATAAGCAAAAACAAATATGGTTCTACAAATGGTAAAACAGATCTTGAATGTTTCTGAAAAAAGCCAGTTTGTCAGTTTATTGTATTGCAATTATCAGGCCAGTTCACAAGAATACCAATTTAAAGGGAAAACCAATAATTAAGTTTAATGTCAGTGATAAGGAAAATGCTAGAATCTCTAATAAAGTTATGATAGCATGGGCAGAGTCAGCATGGACTTAAGAAAGGTGAATTATGTTTAACAAACCAGCTGAATTTTTTTTTCAGGGTGACTTTTTTTAAAAAAAGACAATGGTGGAAGCAGCGCATGTGGTATATCTAGATTTCTAGAAAGCTTCTGGTAAGGTCCTATACAAAAAATTGGCAAACAAAATTAGAGCACAAGAGTTGGTGGGCATATTCTGGCATAGATTGAGAACAGTTTAGACAGAAAACAGAAGGAGACAATTTTTCATTGCCCATTGGCAGGCTATGACTAGGGGTATGCTGCATGGATTAGTGCTTGGACCCCAGCTATTCATTATCTATAATGATTTGGATGAAGTATCATATTTCCAAGTTTGCAGATGTTATAAAACAGGTGGAAATGTGAGTTGTGAGGAGAATGCAAAGATGCTTTAGGATTGTTTAGAGAAGCTAAGTACGTGTATAAAAAATTGATAGATGGAATGCAATATGGAGACATGTATGGTAGTCCACAGTTAAGAAAAGAAACAAATATAGAATATTTATTAAATAGTGAGAGACAAAGACTTGTTTGCGTCACTGAAAATTAATATGCAAATACTTCAAGCAATTATGAAGGCTGATCATTACAAGAGGAATTGAGTGCAGGAGTAAGGATGTCTTATTGGAATTATATAGATCTTGGTTGAGAGAACTCCATGGAGTTTTGTGTGTAATTTTGGTTTTTTTACCCTGCTTGCGTGGAATGCAGTAATGGTTTGCCAAACTACTTTGTGGCATGAAAGGTTTGTCGCATGAAGAAAGATTAAATAGACTATTTCAGGAGAATGCGAGGTGATCTCATTCAAACCTACAAAGCATTTACAGGGATTGACAGGGTAGATGCATCAAGATTGTTTCTCTGGCTGGGAAGTCTAAAATGAGGGGATGTAGTCTCAGAATAAGGGGCAGGCCATTTAGGACTGAGATTAGAAACATTTTCTTCACTCAGAGGATGGTGAATCTTTTGAAGTTCTCTTCCATGATAAGCTATCAAAGTGCAATAATTGAGTATGTTTAAAACTGAAATTGGTAGACTTCTCTGTGTTAAAAATATCAACGCATGTACAGATTGTGCAGGAAAATGGTATTGAAGGAGGTAATCAGCCATGATCTAAGTGATGGTAGCTCAAACGTTAGGGCTGAATGTTTTGCAAGTATTTCTTATGATCTTAAGATTCCTTGCCGAGTTTTCTAAATTGACAAAATAACTGAGGAGACATCTACACAGAGAAAAATGTTGGCCACTTCACTTGAATCTGGGTAGTACTTGATTCAAGCCAAACTTTTGGAATTAAAGTTAGGGTTAAATATGGATTAGGTAAAAGTAAGGTAAAGTGAAGTCCATTCAAATTGGGGTGGACAATGCAAAAATGTGGGATATTTCTCTTTTCAATCCCTATGTCCTCTGTGCTGTGCAAGGGAATCCAGCAGTATTTTTTTTAGATTACCTAATGTGGATAGTTTGCTCCTTTCAATAATGCCTCCCCTTTTAAAAATAGAGAGTTAACATCTAAACTGAAGTCTGCTGGCAAATCAAGTTGGAAGAGTGCAGGAAGTACAATGGTAGAGTACTCAAGGCAGTGGGTATTCTGATTCAGTAATGCTGTCCTCGGAGGCAGGAAAGTCAGTATGTTGTAGGAACATTAATGGCCAGAGATTGGCCCCTGGAATTTGGTGGTGTTGGGGAAAAAGTGTAATAACCTCCTGTGACTAGTCAAGGTGAGTGACTGGTCATTTGTGCTCTGCATACCTCTGGCTGAACAATGCAACACACCCCAATTAAGTAACCCTCAAAATGGCCTGACGCTCAGGACTCAAGCCTGAAAATCTTCCATTACATTTCAGCAGTACGCACCTAACAATATTGTTAGTTTCTCATTGCCCTCTCTCTGGCTCCACGGAGAACTAGCTATGACAGGCATCACTTGATCAGATGGGAAAATGGGTTGAAGAGTGGCAAAAAGAACATAATTTACATAAATGTGAGCTGTTGCATTTTGGTAAACAAATCAGGACAGGACTAATACACTTAATGGTGATGTCCTGGGGATTGTTACTGAACAAAGACCTTGGGATGCAGGTTTGAAGTCCCTTGAAAATGGAGACACAGATAGATAGGATAGTGAAGAAGGTGTTTGTGACACTGGGCCTTTTTTGGTTAGTGCATTGAATACAGGAGTTGGCAGGTCATGTTGCAGCTCTACAGGAAATTGGTTAGGCCACTTTTTGAATACTGCATTCAGTTCTGGTCTCCATGCTAGTAAGAACGATGTTGTGAAACTTGAAAGGGTTCAAAAAAGATTTACGCGATATAGCCAGGTGTGGAGGGTTTGAGTTATAGGGATAGGCTAAATAGGTGGGGTTATTTTTCATGGAGGGTTGAAGGCTGAGGGGGTGACCTTAGAGGTTTATGAAATCATGGGGGGAATGGATAGGGTGAATAGCCAAGGTCTTTTCCCCAGGCTAAGGGAGTCCAAAACTAGATGGAATAGGTTTAAGATGAGAGTGGAAACATTTAAAAGGGACCTAAGGGGCAACTTGTTCATGCAGAAGGTGGTGCATGTATAGAATGAGCTGCCAGAGGAAGTGGTAGAGGCTGGTACAGTTACAACACTTAAAAGGATCTGGATAGGTATATGAATCTGAAGGGTTTAAAGGGAGATGGGCCAAATTCTGGCTACTGGGACTAGATCAATTTAGGATATCTGGTTGGCATGGAAGAGTTGGATTGAAGGGACTGTTACCGTGCTGTACATCTATAACTCTCTGACTGTGGGTGAGCGAAGCTAAACTGGCTTTCCTCATTTAAACCTCCTTGGATGGCTGCAAGCAAGATTGAAATTATTTGTAGCAGGAGGCTATATGTGTCTCCAATTAGAACGTAGTTAACTAATTATTACACTAGTGGTAAGGATCCAAATACAAGCTCCTCTTCGTGAAATGAAGAGAAAGTTCATTATTTGCTAACAGTATGAAAAATAATAAAGACATAATGAAATCATATAGGCAGAAACTTAAAAAGTGGAGAGGGTCTTGCAAAAATATGATAAGGATTGTAATTTAAAGAATTTTGGGTGCCTTAGAAGTTTAAGATTTTAGCCTCAGATCATAGTTGTTCAGATGGTATCTTGGATTATCATCCATAGCAAATATATCATCCATGGTAATCTATTTGAGTTTTTGTTGTTGTGATGTTTATAATTCGAAGTGTCACCAGTTGTCTTTCCTTCTTGAGAAGTAGAGACAAGCCCTTTTTACAACTCGTTTCAGTTCTGTAGTCAAAAAAATGTATATTTTGCCTTTGCCAAATGCATCTTCTTAAGATACAAGGTTGTTTGTGTATTTCCATGACTAAGTGCATTGAGTCCAAGGTTGACAATTATAGGTGTTCATTTTAACTCCAACATGTTAACATTCTCGTCAAGGTATAAGACAAAAATAGGAGATGAGTGTCTTTCCATGGGACAGAGAGATCAGTGGCGGGTGGTGGACAGAGTTTGACTGGATTCTTTGTTTTACATGAAACATTAATTTCAGTTCAGCTGTCCATGGTTTAAGCCATGTTGAAATTTAGCCACCAGTGGTTAGACAGTGCCATTTTAAATCAATGTTTTTGGTTCCCTTTTTAAAACTATTTCCATTCTTGATGTTACAGGTATTAAATTGAATGTAAAGTTCAAAAATCAATAGCCCATATATTACATTATCAAGACCAGATGCATTGTTTATGCAAGCCATTGAATTTCCCTGCAGTTTTCACAATTTGTTATTATGCATTTTTTCATGGTACATCCAAAATTACTATTGTTAATTAATGCAAGCTTATTCATTAACATGGAAGTGTTTTTATCCATTTGTTATTCTGAAACGTTTATAGACATTTAAAGCATATGCATTAAGCAGAATAATATTTGGGTTGAGGAATACAATATATGTGGCAGATGCAGCTCAATAAATAATACCTGTAGTTCTAAACATATAAAAGTTAGCATCTTCCTATAGATAATAAGTAGAATAATAGCAGTGTGGTTAAATTTTAAATGTGTATGCAGAGTTTTGTGAGAGGATTTTACTGCAGAGGGAACAAATGGACAATGTTGATTTTTAAAAACTGTACTGAACTCACATTTTCTCTAATCATCTCTGTAAACCTGCATATATGTTTTGCCAATTTCTCCACTCCATTCCTAAATGCTTTGCCATTGGGTGAAGTGTGCTCCTATGGGTATACTTACATTCTGACTCTGGATAAATACCAATTCCTCAAATGTAATCCATATGACAATGAACATCAGGGCGAAGATCAGTGATATCTTTGCCTAGAATCCCCATGCATTCACTTGCTAGTCAGGACAATTGGATTGCAAACAGAAATAGGATTCTTGATTGATTTGTCACTTTCCGATCAAAGGGGAAAGAAAGCAAATTGTAGCAAATCAACTGCTATCCTGGATGGAAACACAGTCTGAAAGTAAACTTCAGGTTTTCTGGTGCATAACAGCTCATTTACGGAGTGCTTCAGCTAGCTGAGCCATAAGAGAGGTCTGTAAAGCTTCTTTAATGTAAACTAATATTTTGCATCAATCTTCATGGTGGAGAATACGATAAAGATCCCAAAGATAACAGATAGACAGGATGCTAATGAGAGGAAAGATCTTGTAACAGTCTCTAACGCATGGAGCATAGTATTTGACAAATTAATGGGACTGAAAGCAGACAAGTTAACCACTGTTGGCCTGCATTCAAAGATTTTGAAGAATGTGGCAGCAAAGATAATGGAGGCATTGTCAAAATGTTACACATTCTCAAGCATTCCAGTGGATTGCTGATGTGTAAGAAGGGAGGAAAACAGAAAGCAGGAAACTATAGGCTCGCTGGCCTAACATTGATTGATGGGAAAATGCTGAAATTCATTATTAAGGAAACATAGCAAGGCATTTAGAAAATCTTTACACAATCAAGCAGACTCAACATAGTCTTGTGCAAGGGGAAAATGTTTGACAGTTTGTTACAGTTCTTTGAGAATGTAACAAGCAAAGCTGATAAAGGGGAACCAGTAGATGTCATGTATTTGGATTTTAAAATGGTATTTGAAAAGGTGCCACATAATAGGTTTTTGCTTAGGTTAGGAACTCTCAGTATTGGGATAATACATTATACATAATACATAATGCAGTAGCTAGCCCTGCTGCCTCATAGTGCCAGACACCCAGGCTTGATTCCCCTCTCAGGCGACTGTGTGTGGAGCTTGTAGATTCTCCCCATGTCTGCTTGGGTTTCCTCTGGGTGATTCAATTTTCTCCTACAGTCCAAAAATGTGCATGTTAGGTTGATTAGCCATGCAAAATTACCCGTAGTGTCCAGGGATATGCAGGCCATGTGGGTTAGCCATGGGAAATGTAGGATTACAGGGAAAGGGAAGGGCATGGGTCAAACTTGATGGGCCGAATAGCCTCCTTCCACACTGTAAGGATTCTATTAGCACAGATTGAGAGTTGATGAATACACAAAAGAGAATCTGGATTAATTAGCCTTTTAACGTTGGAAAGACTAGTGGATTGCCAACAGGATCAATGCTATGACTTTGAGCAGAGGGCAGAGTGTAATGTATCCAAATTTTCTGATGATACGAAAATAGATGAGGGAATATGCTGTGATGAGGTCATAAGGAACCTGCAACATGATATGCATAAATTGAGTGAGTGGGTAAAAGCCTGGAAGATGGAGTTTAATGTATGGACGTCTGAGGTCATGCACTTTGCCAGAAAGAATCAAAAGATTCTTTAAAATGGAGAAGGTTTCCAAAACAAAGCGTAGTTCAGCAGGATCTGGATGCTCTTGCACAACAAAAAACACAAGAGTGTTCGCATGCAAGGGCAGCAAATAATTAAGAAGGCAAATATATTTTGGCCTTTATTACTGGAAGGGTGGAGTTTAAAAACAGGGAGCCATGTTAGGACCATACAATGTGTTGGTGGGGCCACAGAAACCATGCTATGGACATTTATGATCTCTATCCTTAAATAAGGATTAACTGGCCTTGGAGACAATTTGAACGAGATTCAGCAGATTTCTGGGATGAAGAAGTTGACTAATTGAATGGTCAAGCAAGTTAGGCCTTTAGAGTTCGGGAAAACGACAGGTAATCTTACTGAAACATGCAAGATTCTGACGAAGTTTCACAGGGTAGATGCAAAAAGGTTGTACCACCAGTGAGACAATCTCAGAACCCAGGCATATAGTTACAGAATAAGGGGCCATTTTTTTAAGGTAAAAATGGGAGGACTTTCTTCTCCCGGAGGCAGTGACTGTCTGGAATAATCTACCCCAGAATATTGGGGAAGCTAGACTATTGAAAGTGTTTAAAGAGGACATCAACAGATATTTCAACAGTGATGTTGAGCTGGCAGAAAAAGTTGTTGAGGCCTGAGCGAGATCAGCCATGATCTAGTTGAACGGTGCAACAGATGCATGGTGGCCTCAGTGGTTAGCACTACTGCCTCACAGCACTGGGGTCCCAGGTTCGATTCCAGCCTCCGGCAACACTCTGTGGAATTTACACATTCTCCCCATGTCTACGTGGGTTTCCTCTGGGTGCTCCGATTTCCTCCCACAGTCCAAAGATGTGCGGGTCAGGTGAATTGGCCATGCTAAATTGCCCATAGTGTTAGTTGCATTAGTCAGAGGGAAATGGATCTGGCTGGGTTACTCTTCGGAGAGTCAGTGTGGACTTGTTGGGCAGAAGGGCCAGTTTCCACAGTGGAGGGAATCTAATCTAAACAGACAAAGGGCCAGCTGCAGTTCCTATATGTGTTCTTTAGTGCCTATAAGGTTTGTATTCAGAAGATGCAAAATGAAAATTTTTGACTACTTTTGTTTGTTTATTTGACGTTATTAGCATGATACTTCTGTAGCATATCCTTGTTTCATGCAACTCCCAGTGACAAAACAACAAACAACACTGGAAGTAATACAAGCAATAGTGGATAAACAAATGCCTACATGTGTTATTAAAATGGTCTAACTGTTGTAGTAAATTACAGAATTGGAATTGCTTTATTATTTGTTATTCTGTAGTAGAAAATGTTGGTGTAAGGCTGAATGTATTTCACCACTGAAAGCTGCATAATTTTCAATAGTGCAAGAATGAGCTTTCATGGCAAATAAAATAATAGGCTGCTGTTTTCTTTAGTATACATCATTTCATGAGTCTCTGTTTGGGAATTATTTTTCTAACAATTGCAGCCTGGCTTGTTGTACTTTGATTTTTTTTTTGTTATCATGCCAGCGTGTGAAGCATTGTCCCATTGTCCGAGGTGAGATACTCACATAGTGCTACCAGCAGTTGTAATGCAGTTCATATCAGACTTTGAGCATTCTTCTTGAGTACTGTGCCTGAAGGCAGCTGCTTGGTGATTATTTGCTTAGGATAAGGAGGCAGGCCACAAGTCAATCTCAGCCATAATGTGAACTGAACACCGTTCACCTGATCCACCTGCTTACTGTCTAACTAACTGAGCTAACTAGTTCCATACTTTGAACATTACCCAGACAAAAACAAAACTTTAAATGACATTTTTCACAATATCAGCAAATCTCAACATGTTTCATGAGTAATGTACTACTTGAGGAGTACAGTTAATGGTGTCATATAGGGAAGAAGGGCTTATGCCCTTCCTGAAGAAGGGCTTATGCCCGAAACGTCGAGTCTCCTGTTCCCTGGATGCTGCCTGACCTGCTGCGCTTTTCCAGCAACACATTTTCAGCTCTGATCTCCAGCATCTGCAGCCCTCACTTTCTCTCATATAGGGAAGTCCACTAGACAGCCAGTTATCTCTTTGTAAATGATTATCTGTTACATATCAGTTGTTGTATTTTTATTGTTTGTTTTATACAGAATTTAAAACAAAAACAGCCAACCAGTCCATGTTGGTATTTATGTTTCATCTGAGCATCTCATCCTTCCTCATCTAACCTGACATGCATAATCCTTGATTCCCTTTTCCCTCCTATGGCTATCCAGCATCCAATAAATACAATTATCATACTTGCCTCAGCAATCCTCTATGGCAGCAAGTCTCACATTCATCATTCTCTGATAAAGAAATTTTTCTGAATCCGACATTTGATTTTTTTTTTGTTGGTTGATTTTTTTTGATGGCCTCCAGTGTTTTGTTTTAATCATTCTTTCATGGGGCATCACTGACCATGCTAGTCGTTATTGCCTACCTCTAATTGCACTGGAGAAGTTGGTGGTGAGTTATCTACATGAGTCTGTAGTCTGGAGGTTTGTTGTGTGCACGGTGATGTTAAGAAGCAAATTCCAGGATTTTTATCACACAGTCAAAAGGCGTAGTGATATATTTTCCAAACTGGGATGGGTGGATGGATGTGACTTTATGTGAAATTATAGGTGATGGTTTTCCAACGCATCTTCTATCCTTGCTCTTCTAGGCCATGAAGTTGCAAGTTTATGCAGTGTTGTCAAAAGAGTCTGAGTATATAGTTGCCATGCATTTTTAGCTGGCAAACACAGTTACCACTCGGTTGCTTGTGGAGTGAGTGAAGGTGGAAGGTTAGGTGCCACTCCAAATTGATATTTTTTTCCTGGATGTTACAAGCTTCTTGAGTGTACCCGTCTTGGCAAGTAGTAAGCATTGAATCACTCTTTGACTTGCACCTTTAGTTGGTGGTCATACTTGGAGGAGACAGAAGGTGAGTTACTTCAGAGATTCCCAGCCTCTGATCTGCTCATGAGTCACAGTATTCATGTGGCTGACACAGTTCCATTCTGGACAATGATAAATGCCGACATGTTATTTGAGTGTAATTCAGCAATGTTATGCCATTGAATGTCACAGGGAGCTGATTTGGATTCCCTCTTGTTGGAAGTTCCCTCTTGTCGGAAATTACTTTCCATTCATAAGCACAAGTCTGGATGTTGTCCAGGTCTTTCTGCTATGAGCATGGACTGCCTCAGCATGTAAGAAGGGACAAATGGTGCTGAGCATCAATCAAATTTTAGCAAACATTTCCATTTCTGTCATTATAATTGAGAGAAGATCATCGATGAGGCAGCTGAAAATGGCCATGGACCGTTCCCTGTGGAACTGGGGGTTGTTGTGAGGTGGTGATAGTATCGTTTCCTCTGGGCCAAGAGGCCTGGATTCAACTCCCACCTGCTCCAGAGGTGTGTCGGAACAATAAACCTCAACACGTTGATTTTAAAAACAAAAAGTACCCTGAGGTGCTTCTGCAGTGTGGCTGGGACTGAGATTATTCATCTCCAACAATGATAATCATCTTTCTTTGTGCTAGATATGACTCAAACCAGGAGAGTTTTCTTTGACTTCCATCCATTTCAGTTTTGCAAGGGCTCCTTAATGCCAATCATGGTCAATTGCATCCTAGATTTCAAGGATGGTCACTAATGCATCTTATTTTTTGTTGTTGTTTATGTTTAGCCCAAGAATGTAATGGGGTGAGGAGCTAAATTGTCCTCACGCTGACTCAGAAAGGAGGTTATTGCTGAGAAATGCACCATCACTTTGCTGATGATTGAGAGCAGACAGAAGAGGCATAATTGGCTGGGTTGGATTTCCTCTTTTGGTGGAAATACTTCAGCAATTTTCCACATCATTAGGTATGGGCGGCTCAGTGGTTAGCACTGCTGCCTCACAGTGCCAGGGTCCCAGGTTTGATTCCTGCCCCGGGCAACTGTCTGTGTGAAGTTTGTATGTTCTCCCCATGTCTGCGTGGGTTTCCTCTGTGTGCTCCGGTTTCCTCCCACAATCTAAAGATGTGCAGGTTAGGTGAATTGGCTCTGCTAAATTGTCCATCGTGTTAGGTGCATTAGTCAGGGGTCAATGTAGGGGAATGGGTCTGGGTTGGTTACTCTTCGGAGGGTTGATGTGGACTTGTTGGGCCAAAGGGCCTGTTTCCACACTGTAGGGAATCTAATCTAATAAGATTTGTTATGACTCTACTGGACAGTGTGACCAGTGATGCAGCTAGCTCTTCAGACTATTGCCAATGTTTTGTCAGGGCCCATAGCCTTTGCCTTATCCAATGCCTTCTACCATTTCTTGATTGCATGAGGATTGAAACCTACTAAATACTGATATCTATAACGCTGGGGTCCTCAAGAGAAGGAGATGGATTATCCATTTAGCATTTCTGGTTGAAGGTGGTTGCATATGCTTCGGTTTTTCACTTTGCTTTACCATGTTCTCCCATAATTGCAGATGATGTTTATTTACAAAACTGCTTTATCTTGTTAGTTATTGAATTGTTCACTGCCATTCACAATTGAATATGGCAAGACTACAGAGCTTAACTCTGTCTATTGCATGATACTTGGCATACAAATAGTTTTACTAATTGAAATCTGCCATTATAACTACTCTATTGTTTGCAACACCGTAATCCCCTTGCAGGTATTCTCCTCTACATCCTTTGCACTAGTTGAGTGGGTATAGGCTACACCAAGCAATGTAATTACTCCCTTTTCTTCTCCAAGTTCTAGCCAAATAGACTCGATCTTTGATCCCTCTGAGACATCCTCTTTTGCAGCATTACAATGCTCTCTTTCACACATTCTCTTTTTTCTTTCCCCTTTCCTATTTTTTCTGAATACTTGTACCCAATTTCTGTCCAGTTCTGCTTTGCCCTTGAGCCAAGTCTTGGTTATAGCCACATTTCATCACACCATATTGCAGCTAGCACCTGTAACTTGACAATTTATTGACCACATCCCATGCATTCACAAAAATGCTGTGTAACTTAAATTTAAGCTCCATTTCTTTCTTCCATTCTGCAACACCAAGTATTAACTTTCTATTCTCTGTTTTAATGCTGTCTCTCCCAGTGCTTTTTGCACCCTATTATCACTCTGTAATATTGACTCCTAGTTCCCACCTCATTGCAGAGTTAGTTTAAAGCCACCCATTAGCATCAGCAAAACACCCAACAAGGAACTCACTTCTGGTTCTCTTCAATTATAACCTGTGTGGCTTATACAGGTACCATCTTCTATAGAATCTGTCCCAAGTTCCCTTCTAAAGCTAACTCTCCTGCACCCTCTTTGCAGCTACATATTTAGTTGTCTTGTCCTCCTTTTGTTGTACTTATTTTCATGTAGCACTCGGGGTAGTCCAGAGATTAATACTTGTAAATTTGCAAATCGCTAATACTGTCCTCCAACCATGAACCTTGCAATATTTGTCATTTGCTACAATTCTGCCCTTTTCCGCCCCTAGTTTTCAGTTCTCTCCCGATTGGCAGTGATGCTTTGAACCTTCTGGGGCCTAAAATTGAGAATTCCTCTTTTGAAAACTCTTCTCAATATCCCCTCCAACCACATACACCACTAACCCCACCACACCACATCCCAATAAGCTCCTTAAATTCTACCTTTTCGATCAAGGTTTTGGTCAGCTGTTGGAATATGTCTTTGTTTTGGTCAGCATCAAAGTCACAAGCACGGGGAATGTCACATTACTAGTGTATAGGTGGCATACCAATAGTCCTGAGAATAATGCTCAAAAACCAAAAGCCAGCCAGAATGACTAAAATAGGAACATGAAATTAGAGTACTGGTGCAGTGAAGACATACATATTGAGAAGCATACTGATGTTATTTTTGCATCCAAGTGTACTTAATGTGAACCTGGGTGCCTGAAATGAGCAAATATTAAATTTATTTTTTAAAAAATGTTTATATTGCCTAAACACTCTACACTTTTAACTTTTCATACATCCTTGATTTTATGCACTCCATATTTCTTTAAATGGATAAAATCTCAATTGAATCCCAAAGTACTTTATGGCCAATGAAATGCTTTTGAGGAACAATCACTATTCCAATGTAGGGCAGAAAGCAATCTCCACAGTCAGCAATGTGAAAATGACCAGATTTATGTGACGCTGTGGGATGACTTTTGGCCAGATCACTGGGAATAATTTTCCTGCTTTTTTTTTAAATAATGCCATGTACTTTTTAAAATCCACGTAAGAGGACAAATCAGTCCTTCCCTCAACTAAACGACAGTGGCTCTGACAGATTATTGTTCTCTGGCTGGAGTTTTGAGCTGAAATCCTGGAATGGCACTTAGAACCACAATTGGCCATCTCTCAGGTCAAAGTGTTACCAAATGAGGCATGGCTGACAGGACTGATAAATATATTGTGAACTTCACAGCTAATTACATAACGTTTGCATCTGTAATAGAAAGGTGGTAAGAACAATGACTGTAGATGCTGGAAACCAGATTCTGGATTAGTGGTGCTGGAACAGCACAGCAGTTCAGGCAAAATCCGAGGAGCAGTAAAATCGACGTTTCGGGCAAAAGCCCTTCATCAGGAATAAAGGCAGAGAGCCTGAAGTGTGGAGAGATAAACTAGAGGATGGTGGGGGTGGGGAGAAAGTAGCATAGAGTACGATAGGTGAGTGGGGGAGGGGCTGAAGGTGATAGGTCAGGGAGGAGGGTGGAGTGGATAGGTGGAAAAAAAGATAGGCAGGTAGGACAAGGCATGGGGACAGTGCTGAGCTGGAAGTTTGGGAGGAGGGAGAGGTGAGGGAAGGGGAAATGAGGAAACTGTTGAAGTCCACATTGATGCCCTAGGGTTGAAGTGTTCCGAGGCGGAAGATGAGGCGTTCTTCCTCCAGGCGCCTGGTGATGAGGGAGCGGCGGTGAAGGAGGCCCAGGACCTCCATGTCCTCGGCAGAGTGGGAGGGGGAGTTGAAACGTTGGGCCACAGGGCGGTGTGGTTGATTGGTGCAGGTGTCCCGGAGATGTTCCCTAAGATGCTCTGCTAGGAGGCGTCCAGTCTCCCCAATGTACAAGAGACCGCATCGGGAGTAACGGATACAATAAATGATATTAGTGGATGTGCAGGTAAAACTTTGGATGTGGAAGTCTCCTTTAGGGCCTTGGATGGAGGTGAGGGAGGAGGTGTGGGCACAGGTTTTTCAGTTCCTGCGGTGACAGGGGAAGGTGCCAGGATGGGAGGGTGAGTTGTAGGGGGGCATGGACCTGACCAGGTAGTCACGGAGGGAACAGTCTTTGTGGAAGGCGGAAAGGGGTGGAGAGGGAAATATATCCCTGGTGGTGGGGTCTTTTTGGAGGTGGCGGAAATGTCTGCGGATGATTTGGTTCGCATAAACCAAATCATCCACCGACATTCCCGCCACCTCCAAAAAGACCCCACAACCAGGGATATATTTCCCTCCCCACCCCTTTCTGCCTTCCACAAAGACCGTTCCCTCCGTGACTACCTGGTCAGGTCCACGCCTCCCCTACAACCCACCCTCCCATCCTGGCACCTTCCCCTGTCACCGCAGGAACTGCAAAACCTGCGCCCACACCTCCTCCCTCACCTCCATCCAAGGCCTTAAAGGAGCCTTCCACATCCAAAGTTTTACCTGCACATCCACTAATATCATTTATTGTATCCGTTGCTCCCGATGCGGTCTCCTCTACATTGGGAGACTGGACGCCTCCTAGCAGAGCATTTTAGGGAACATCTCTGGGACACCTGCACCAATCAACCACACCGCCCTGTGGCCCAACATTTCAACTCCCCCTCCCACTCTGCCGAGGACATGGAGGTCCTGGGCCTCCTTCACCGCCGCTCCCTCACCACCAGACGCCTGGAGGAAGAACGCCTCATCTTCTGCCTCGAAACACTTCAACCCCAGGGCATCAATGTGGACTTCAACAGTTTCCTCATTTCCCCTTCCCCCACCTCACCCTAGTTCCAAACTTCCAACTCAGCACTGTCCCCATGCCTTGTCCTACCTGCCTATCTTCTTTTCCACCTATCCACTCCACCCTCCTCCCTGACCTATCACCTTCATCCCCTCCCCCACTCACCCATTGTACTCTATGCTACTTTCTCCCCACCCCCACCCTCCTCTAGCTTATCTCTCCACACTTCAGGCTCTCTGTCTTTATTCCTGATGAAGGGCTTTTGCCCGAAACGTCGATTTTGACTGCTCCTCGGATTTTGCCTGAACTGCTGTGCTCTTCCAGTACCACTAATCCAGAATCTGTAATATAAATATTCCCATTTAGAATGCAGTGAAAGTCTACGAACAACATTTTTAGCTATAGGCACACAGGAAAGAGGAAAGACCACACAGTCATTCAATTCTGCTCCACCATTCAAACTAGATCACTGCTGATCTTCTACATCAATGCCAGTTAGAAGGCAGTTCAGAAGACTCCTGTGGCTATTCCTCTCTCAAACATAGTCATAGAGATGTACAGCACGGAAACACACCCTTTGGCACAACCTGCCCATGCTGAGCAGACATCCTAAATTATTCTAGTCCCATTTGCCCCAGCATTTGGTCCATATCCCTCTAAACCCTTCCTATTCGTACACCTATTCAGATGCCTTTTAAATATTGTAATTGTACCAGCCTCCACCACTTCCTCTGGCAGCTCATTCCATGCATGTACTACGCTCTGTGTGAAAACATTGCCTGTTATGTCCCCTCTCCTCAAACCTATACCCTCTAGTTTTGGACTCCCCCCACTCCAGGCAAGAGATCTTGTCAACTAAGCCTATCCATGCCCATCATGATTTTGTAAGCCTCTATAAGGTCACCCCTCAGACTCCAACACTCCAGGGAAAATAGCCCAGCCTATTCAGCCTGTTCCTATAGCTCAAACCCTTCAACCCTGGTAACATCTCCGTAAATGTTTTTTTGAACCCTTTCAATTTTCACAACATCTTTCCTGGAGTAGGGAGATCAGAATTGAATGTAGTATTCCAAAAGTGGTCTAACCAAATTTCCCACATAACTGCAACATGACTTCTCAACTCCTATACTCCATGCACTGACCAATAAAGGCAAGCATACCAAATGCCTTCTTTACTACCCTGTCAGTCTGGGACTCCATTTTCATGAAATCATGAACTGCACTCCAAGATCTCTCTGTTCAGCAACACTCGCCAGGCCCTTACCATTAAGTGTATAAGTCCAAAGTGCAGCATCTCATGTTTATCAAAATTGAACTCCATCTGTGACATCTCAGCCCGTTGGCTCATCTGATCAAGATCACACTGTACTCTGAGGTAACCTTTGTCTCTGTCCACTACACTTCCAATTTTGGTGGCATCTGCAAAATATCTAACCATACTTCTATGCTCCTATCCAAATCATTTTTATAAATGATGAAAAACAGATATTGTGTTTTGAATACTGTTGAAGGGAATAGTGTCTCAGGAAAATAGAAGTGGCAGTCAGATCTTGGGCACTAAGAATGAATCTTACCTTAAGCAGGGTTTGTAAAGTTGTTAAAAAATAATTGTTAGCAATTACTTAGCAATAAAAACAGAAAGACAGATGAGGATGGTTATGAATCGGAACAAAGCAAGTTAATTAGAAAAGGCAGACAAGAGCAAGTCAGAGAACAAGGTAACTGTAGAATTAAACTGCATTTATTTCAATATAAGGGGTTTTAAAGATAAGATTGATGAACTCAGGGCAAGCATGGGAACGTGGGACTGGGACATCATAGCTATGATAGAAACTTGGCTGAGGGAATGGCAGGACCGGCAGCTCGATCGTCCGAGTTGTAGGTACTATTGGAAGGGAAGCAAGACAGGAGGGGGAGCGGCATTTTTGATTGAGGAAAACATTACTATTGTAATTGGAGAGGATCTGTCTAAAGGATCATCTAGTGAAATTATATTGGTAGAAATTAGAAATAAGAAAGGGATGATCACCATGATGGGATTGTACTAGAGCTCCCTCCCCACCCCCCACCCCCAGTCCAAGAGAGAGAAATTGAGGAGCAAATATATAAAGAGATCTCAGTTTTATAAGAATATTAGGGTTGTAGTGGTAGGGGATTTTAAATTTCCAAACATTGACTGGGACTGCCATAATGGGACTGGGGCTTGGATGTTGAGGAATCTGTTAAAAGTGTTCATAAAAATTTTCTTTGTTAATACGTAATTGTGCCTACTAGGGAAGAAGCAACACTTGATCTTCTCTTGGGTAATAAGGCAGGGTAAAAGACTGAACTGTTCGTAAGGGAACACTTTGGGACTAGTGATCATAATTCTATAGATTTTAAAATAATCATGGAAAAAGATTAGCCTTCCATAAAAGTTAATGTTCTTTATTGGAGTAAGGCAAATTTTAATGGTATGAGATGAGAGTTGATTGAAGTAGACTGTTCACATGTAAAGGGCTGACTGACAAGTGGGAGGCTTTCAAAAGTGTGATAATTAGCATTCAAAAGAGTTATGTCTCTGTTAGAATGAAGGATAAGGCTGGCAACAAGATGGTACAATGGATGAATAAAGATATTAAGGTTCTAGTCAATAATAAGAAAGAATCATATATTAGATATAGACAACTGGGATCAAATCAATCTCTTGAAGAATATAAAGAGTGTAGAGGCATTCTTAAGAGGGACATCAGGAGGACAAAGAGTGAATATGAGACAGCCTTGGCAGATAAGGTGCAGGATAATCCAACAAGATTCTACAAGTATATTAAGAGGAACAAGAGAGAGAATAGGGGCCCTTTAAAGATCTACAGACCTCCGGAGATGGGATAGATACTAAATGATTAGCTTGTGTCAGATTTTACTGTGGAGAAAGAAATGGAAGCTAGAGAACTCCGGGAAATATATACTAATGTTTTGAAAACAGTTCACATTACAGACGTGGAAGTGCTCAAGGTCTTAGAAAATGTAAAAGTGGATAAATCTTCAGGACCTGATCAAGTGTATCCAGAACATTGTGGAAAGTTCAGGAAGAAAATGCGGAGCCACTAGCAGAACTATTTGTATCATCCATAACCAGGGGTGAGGTGCCAAAGGACTGGAGGGTGGTGAATGTTGTGCCTATATTTAAGAAAGGTTGTAATGAGAACTATTGATCTGTGAGTCTGACATCAGTAGTGGCTAATGTTGTGCCTTTAGTTAAGAAGGGGATGTAAGGAGAAGCCTGGCAAATATATTCCTGTGAGACTGACCTTGGTTGGAGGTGAGTCTGAAAGGTAGGATTTACATACATTTGGAGAGGCAAGGAGTGATTAGGGATAGTTCAGCATGGTTTTGTGAGAGAGAAATCATGTCTCACAAACTTGGTTGAGTTTTTTGAGGAGGTAACCAAAAAGATTAATGAGAGCAGAATATAGACATTATTTACACAGACATTAGTAACGCCTTTGACAAGATTTTGCATGGTAGACTAATTAGTAAAGTTAGATCACATGGGATTCAGAGTGAGCTTGCCAACAGGATACAAAATTGGCTTGACAGTAGGAGGTGCTGGTGTTGGACTGGGGTGCACAAAATTAAAAATCACACAACACCAGGTTATAGTCCAACAGATGTATTTGTAAGTACTAGCTTTTAGAACACTTCTCCTTTGTCAGGTAGCTAGTGTGGACCCGCTAGTTACCTGATGAAGGAACAGCCCTCCAAAAGCTAGTGCTTCCAGATAAACTTGTTGGACTATAACCTGGTGTTGTGTGATTTTTAACTTTGTCAGTAGGAGACAGGGCGGTGTTGGAGGATTTTTTGGGGTCTGGAGACCTGTGACCAGAGGCTTTCCACAGTGATCAGTACTGGTTCCACTTTTGTTTGTCTTTTATATAAACAATTTGGTTGAGAGTATAGGAGGCATGGTTATAGTAAGTTTATGGATGACACCAAAATTAGTGGTTTAGTGGACAGTGAAGAAGGTTATCTACGATTACATAGAGATCGTAATTAATTGACTCAATGGGTTGAGGAGTGGCAGCTGGAGTTTAATTTGCATAAATGTGAGGTGCTGCATTTTGGTAAACAAACAAGGGCAAGACTTGTGCAATTAATGGCAGGGTCCTGGGTAGTGTTGTAGATCAGGGAGACCGGGTTTCTAGTACATAATACTTTGAAATTTCTGTCACAGGTAAAAAGGGTGGTTAAGAAGGCATTTAGCATGCTTTCCTTTATTGCTCAAACTTTTTAGTATTTGAATTGTGTGTCATGTTGAGAATGTGGAGGATGTTGGTTAGGCCTCTGGAGTACTGGGCACAATTCTGGTCGCTCAGCAATAGGAAGGTTATTATTACAAGGATGTTGGTGGGAATGGAAGATTTGAATTATAAAAATGGGCTGGTACATTTTTCACTGGAGAGTAGAAGGTTGCGGGCTGACCTTATAAAGGTTTATAAAATCATGAGGGGCACAGATAAGTTAAATCTCAAGGGCCTTTTCCCTACAGTGGGGAAGATCAAAACTACAGGGCATATTTTAAGGTGAGAGAAGAAAGTTTTAAAAAGGATATGAGGGACAAAGTTTTTACAGTGAGAATGGTTTGTGTGTGGAATGAGCTGCTCAAGGAAGTGGTGGATGTGTGTACAGTTACAATATTTTTAAAAAAAATTTGAAAAGACATTTAAAACTACATGAATAGGAAATGGTTGGGGGGTATGGTCCACATATAGGCAGATGGGAATAGTTTAGTTTTGAAACCTGGTTGGTGTGACTAGTTGGACTGCAGTGCCTGTTTCCATGCTGTATGACTCTGCCTCTATATCCCTGGTTACTTTTAATTATAAAAATCTATTATTGATTTCCTTGATCAAACTCAACAACTCAACATCCCCAGCACTCTGGATAGATAATTCCAATGATCCACATTCACTGACTGGAGAAATAACTCCTCATCTCAGTCCTTAATGGCTCACCTCTCCTCCTTATGTAGCTTGAGAGGCAAGTCGCAGAAGAACACTCGCTGTTCACAGGAGCCAGAATTTGACAGCGGTATTGCTAGTGAAACTGTCAGTGTTCTCTGTCATGACTCTGCTAGAAGTGACAACAAAAGAGAGTGTACAAGCATAGAATAATAGAAATCTAGATGTTGGTGTCGGTGAAGCATGCTTTGAGACACCCCAGAATGCAATCAGTGGGAAATAAAGTGATCATAGAGTCATACAGCATGGAAACAGACCATTCAAACACTCCACACCATCCATAATCCCAAACTAAACAAGTTCCACCTGTATGCACTTGGTCCATATCCCTCAAACATTTCTTATTCATGACTTATTCAAATGTATTTTAAATATTGCTCTGTACCCACATCCATCACTTCCACTGGCTGTTCATTCCACACTCAGGTAAGAACATCCATTCTTATTGCTAGTCTCACGAGATAATGCTTTGAAAAACTGTACCATTTAAAAGGTGTTGTAACTAAGTTTTAAATTGCTATTAACTTCAGAATTTCCGTGAAACACCCGCACTGGCCTTCAAAAGCTCATTTTACATTTTCTGAAATGTCAATTTTCTATTTGTTGTAAGTTTTCACATTTTCAGAAGTAATTTTAAATTGTCTACCTTGGATTTAGGTAGCTAAAATAAATCCTAACCACTTATTATGATGCTTGGACCTTTAAATTCAAACTGAACCATTGTAACCTTTCTGTGTGGGAATGCTTCAAGATGTTGAATTGCTTACCTGCTTACTAACAACATTACTGTTATATGCCCTTTGACTTGGTGCCACATGTAAATGGGGCTTTGGGTAATGGATGAATCACACTGCAGACAGATTGGAAGATCATTGAAGTGGGCAACTAGTTCTGAGTTCCCTGCCGCTGAATCTTGCCTCATATGGTGGATTGTTTAATGTTTACATGGAGCTCATCTGAAAGATAGCAAGGACAACACTCCGTGAGTGTGACACTAAGGTAGACAGCAATAACTCGAGGTCACTCACTATCCTGACTTATGATTTGGAGATGCCGGTGTTGGACTGGGGTGTACAAAGTTAAAAATCACACAACACCAGGTTATAGTCCAACAGGTTTAATTGGAAGCACACTAGCTTTCGGAGCGACGCTCCTTCATCAAGTGATTGTCACCTGATGAAGGAGTGTCGCTCCGAAAGCTAGTGTACTTCCAATTAAACCTGTTGGACTATAACCTGGTGTTGCGTGATTTTTAACTCTATCCTGACTTAGAATGAGATCCCTATTCCTTCACGTCAAAATCCGGAATTCCCTCTCTCAATGGCATTGCGTGTCTAGCTGCAGCACATGGATGGCAGCAGTTCAAGAAGATAGCTCACCTTCTCAAGGGCCACTAGGGATAGGAAATAAATGATGGCTAGGCTAACGATACACGCATCTCCTGAATGAGTAATATTTGTTTTTAAATGTTAAACAAGGTCTGTTTAACTCAGTTTTCGACTCTGTTTCGTTCTTCCAGTGAGACAGTTGCCCGCATCGCGACCTCTTAAATGAGATTGCATTTCGAACACAATCGAAGCTTATATCCAGTTGTCGCGCCAGTGATTAGTAAATATGGAATGTAAAATTCACCCCTGGTGTAAATCCCACGGCAACTCTGCCTGAACTAAAGGGCTTCAGTCTCACGACGCGGTCTGTATGTAAGGGAGTTTCTGACATTTGCAGTGTCAGTCAAGGAACATAGAACTGTTTCCTCCCCCCCGTTTACAATTCCCGACTTGATGTCCTCCTGCTGGACAGGAAAAATGAACAATCTTCTCCGTAAGCCCTGACCTGTGTAAGAAAGCTACGCTCATCACCAGGGGGAGAAAAAAAACCCTGCTGAAATTGCATGCACTTTGCCTTCTGCAATGATGATGTGCTGGCGACTTATTTGCTGTTCACGTTTGCTACACAATAATGAGGATTTTGACTTCTTGTTTCAATTGCATATATCGATTTAAAGTGGTCTGCACAAGTGCGGTTGCAATCGAGTTTCGACATTCCACTTTCAAACTCAGCTGCTACGACCTATGGGAGCAGTAGGGAATTCTCGACATTATCTGGGTTTGGCAAAGAGGGACAGTTTCCTCTCCACTGCCGCCTGGTGGCTGAGAGTTACTGTCCGTATTCGAACAGTATAAACTCAAATGACATGAAGTGAGGTTGGTTTCAGGTTCTGCTTTGATATGTTAACTTCAGAGCACCTGCAGTGATAATCCACGGGTAAGACAATTTGTACTGGGAAATCTAAAATCTTGGGAAATCTAAATTGAAATCAACTCCATAAATAGAGGGGGTTGTGTACTCGGAAAAGGAATACAATATTTCGATTTTCGTCCGGGCCTCGCTTTTATTTGTGTCACTTAAGATTGAACTTTGTGACACCAAACATTTGTGACTGTTAGTATTAACTAAGAAATCCTTACTGCAGGTCGCTCCGTTATCTTATCACTGTCGAAAACGAACAGATCAATACGGCGTATAACTTTTTAAAAAGAACAAATTAATTAGTCCTAATGAATTAGCGCTTCATTTACTTAAACGTGGCGCAGTCCATGAATTAAAATTGCATGCAGTGATTCAAGCTTTGGTAAAAGGCAAATGATTTCGTTGGAAATTTCTAATAAATCAAGACCATTCCACTTCACGACAAGACAGCGGTTCTCAGAACGCTCTGAACTTGAAGTCGGGGTGATGGTGGCTCCGATTTCAAAGCTCTCCATTTGTGCAGGTTCCCCTGCTTTGTAAGCGGTAATTAGATAACAATAGGCATAGCAGGGTGTCCCATATAATCAGAACACCGGCATCCACAGCCCAACCAGGCGTGCTCTCATCTCTCCCTAGAAGGGGTTCACCAGCAAGCACCCTGGGATGAAAACCACAATTAAGGCTTTCAATATTTAATATTACAACGTTTTTCACTTTGGAGAAAATCGCAATTATCCCGGTCGCATAGACAGGGAGCTGGTCTTCACTGATCCAAAGGCATAACTTATATGACTGCTTCTGTGTAATTAAAGCCACCATCTCATTGTTGGTTGTATTTTGTTTTTGTTTACTAACACTTCAGCATTTGTAGGAGTGCATAACAAATCATACAATTCATCCTATTTCATAGGCACGTCAATCACAGGACATGTAGCTCTACAAAGTAAGTAGTCACTTCCAGCCTAGATGTTTTGCGGTGAATTGATATTTATGTACTGAATATACATATCCGTCTTTAAAGTCGGGTTCTGAGATTTAAATGTTGAGACAAATTGAAGCGCACATTGGTTGGACTTTGACCCCTGTCGCTGTGTTGTATTGGCCTGTTCATCGCTGATTCAGTAGTCGAGCGACCAATGCGAAAACAGACAGTAATTGGTTGGTTTCCGAGTTTGTGGAAACTGACCTGAAATTAATGATTGTGTGTAGAAAATATAGCTGGTACGTTCAAACGATTTTGCGTAAATCCTATATTAAATCGGCCGTATCTAACCGCGGGAAGGCTTCATTTTGCTTAAATTAAATATCATGAATTAATTTACCGCCTTTTAGAAAATGTTAATGTATTTTCACTGTACTCTGTTGTTATAACAGTCATAGGGTCATAGAGATATAGACATAGGTGTTTTAATGTTGTATACGACACTTAAACTAGTACAATAATGTACATGATCCAACTAATACACATTAGGGTCCTTCATACACAAAAATGGGAAAGCCACTGTATTTTATGAGTCAATATTGTTTTAAGATGCTTGTGACCAAGTAGAATTGCTGCATGTACGCAGGGTAGCGATATAGTGATCTATGCCTGTGTTATATGGACTGCAATACCTTAGCATTCAATGCATATCACGCCTATTTGCAATTTCGCTGGACCGTTGCCATTCAAACAAATCATAGCCGGCTATTTGTGGAAAACCTCTGCTAAGAATTGGTCAGAAGGATTTCTGCCTCGTTACAAAGAAAAAGAACAGTTCCAAATAATATCGAATCACAGAGCGAAATCACACATTCCTCCACATAATGCTCACGGGAAGCGTCATCCGCTGGATGTTTTAACAACAGTTGAAATCTGCCCTCGATTTTAATGCGCGTTTTGGTGGAAAGAAATCTCTGGGATTAAAACAGGATGTTATTAGTCTAAGAATCTTGATGATTTCATTAGGCAATTCAAAAAGATATCTGTCCCTCTATCCCACCAATCACCTCAATAGGGAAACAAATAAATCAAATGGCCATTCATTTCCTGTCTACAACGCTTTTAAAATTGAAAACATTGATTGTGTTTTCAGGAATGTTAGAGCAATGTGGGGATAGATTAGGTATCATTTTTCAAAGATGGGCTAGCCTGACGACCATTCGGGCTGAGGATAGTATTTATTGAAGGAAGTACAGAAATGTCAACATTTGGTGTTAAGGGAAGACAAGAACCAACATAAAGAGGAAAATTACCAGCAAAAATAATACGTTGTGTGTTAAGTGATTGTATCCCTCCATCATTATAAAATACTATTGCAAGTACATTTGTATAGCCCATTTGAAAGTATCCAAAATCCCTGGGGCAATTCACAGGAGCATTATAAAAGAAAATATGACCGCATATATTGAGGTAAGACAGCAGATGGGCAAAATCTTGGTCAAACATGTAGTTCTTACAGAGTGTTCTGAAGGAGCAATGAGAGGTCTAGAACTGCAGAGCGTATCTTCCAGAGTTTGTAAATTAAAGTATTGAAGGCCGATTAACGGTGGAACGATTAAAATAAGGGATGCTTGAGAACTATATGCACATAAGACTTGCCTATTGACCATCTGTCACCCTTCAAAGAGCCATTATTTGTCGTAGATGACAAGGAAGATGACAAAATATAAATATCATTTTTTTAAAACTGTAAGTCTGAAATTTGCAGCAATTACCATTGTCTTATAAATAAGGTATCTGTGTATAACCAGCTAGTCACTGTGGGCTGCCACTTTAGAGCATTGACTTTGTAAGGACAGGCAAAGTTAGAAATCACAAGAAAGACCCAGCTCTCAGCCTAGACTGATAAACACAAGAGCATCTAGTGTGCAGTACAAGATATATCAGCGCAGCTGAGTGTACACTGTTGACTGCCAACCGGGGTCTATTTAAGGGGAAGGTTGTTGTCCATAAGAAAACTCGTACACCATAGTCATCTTATTCTTCACCAAAAAAAAAGCTTAAGTGAAAGCAAACATACTGCGGCTGCTGGAAAGCTACAGTAAAGGCAGAACCAACAGGTCTGATAACATCCGTGGGGAGAGAAACAGAGTTAACTTCCCAGTCGAGAAAGATTATTTCTTATCTTCAAGGAAAAGTCATATTCGTTTCGAAACGTCAACTTTCTTTTTCCTCTCTCCACAGGGGCTGCCAGAACTGTCATGTACTTCCTGAACAAAACGTCTTTCTCCTACCTGCTTTAAATAGACAAACTCATTTAGTATTTCACTTTACATGTTTAATTACTCAGATAAATCAACAACATTTGAATAACACATTTGCTGTAATAAAACCTACCTCAAGGTAGTTTACGTGAACGTTGTCAAAACGTCGTTAGACAAGTGTCAATAAATCAATCTTTGCCTATGAGATGGGCGACATTCGCGTTATTGTTCTTACCGTATAGAGTTCAGGCTAAAGCTGTCTATATTGATGGCTAAGAAATATGTCTTTTCCTCCTTTATCAAGTATGCCCCTAATAACAATCTACTTAAGCAAAACCTTTCGGTGAAGCATTTGAAAATTCAGGACTTTAATTCGGACTCCACTTCCAAATGAAAACAGAAATGCACCGTTTTATTTTATGTACAATATTAATGTTCACTTGAGTATGGATAGGAGATTATATTCTCTGCAGTCATCCAGAACCTTTCGATGAGTTCAAGGACAGGCACAGAATTTTTCCCACCTTTTGCCAGTTTTAAGTTCAAATCTGTCTTTTAACAGCTGAAGGTTGGTCAATAATGACGCCCGAAGAAATCTGGACTTTGTTTTACATCGCACTCTCTAAGGTCGAATGAGGGAGTCGTGAATTACCGCCAGATTATGTTATTCTCAACTCGTGTTTTTTTTTTCACCTGAACAAATATATGCCACTGACGCAGATGCCTATTCGAAGTCATAGGCTGAGATATTTTGTCTGGGAACTCAGTGCGCAGACGTGTAACTTAGGTACAGGCCTCTGTTGGGAAACCTGTTGCAATCATTTTAAATGCTGAAGAGCTGTTGCTGGATACGTTTAATCACTTACCCGCGAACTTCGTGTGTTTTTTTTAATATAGGAAATATAGGAAAACTACGAACGAGGAAAGACCACTCGTCCATCAAGTCTGTTTTATACTGCCCTAGTTAACTCAAGACAGATTAGAACGCTGTAACATGCCTTCCCACACAATCTCCCGGGAGTAATACACACCGGTGAGAGTGCGAGATCCCACCATGACCCCGGCTTCTTTGACATAACAAGGTGGAGATTTTTTAAAAACGCTCATTTTTTTGTTCAAATTTTCCTGCTTTATTTATTGGGAGCGATAACAGTGTCTGCAGTTGCACGATTTTCCTGTTTTCTGCTTTTATACAGAGGAAAATAGCAAATGAAAATGCGAAGAGCAAGATCTAATCCATTGATTTTGGAAATGCATACTTAATTGGATGTTTCCTTCTGATGGCTACATGTTGATTGTATGCTTTCCATTTTTTTTTCTTTTGTAACCTGTTGCTCTTCAGTGAAATCTGATCCAAGCTGATGCATATTTTGCAGATCAGGTGCAATAGCATTGTACCACTGACAGAAGAAGGCTAAATACACTCTCTAGACCCGCTATTTACATTTCTATAACTGGCATAGCATTAACAACAGAAACTAAACAAGTATTCAGCTGTTGTGGGAAGGTGGCTTAAGGAAAACATTTTTTTTTGTTGTAGATGCAAAAACTTGGATGCCAAATTAGTTCGAAACTGAATTCATCTGTCAGGATTTATGTTAAGCACTTAATAGTTCACTAACCATTCGCAGTCAACAAATGTGAATACCTTGCACGGTCTTACAATAAAGTCTAGAACACAGACTCCGATATCTGAGTCGCTTTTAATTATGTCACATGGAAATTATCCCTGTGTTAGAACTGTCCAACCACAGTGATAAATGGCGACTTCTAGAAACGTGATAACTTGGTAATGTTTAATTAATTGGCACTACTAAACCGCTCGCAACTATTGAGATAAGCAGTCCGACGGATTTTTTTTAGCACGTGGTTTCTCGATTTTAGAATTTAAATGAAACTTTTTGGTTGTATTTTCCATTAACTGTAAAATAACGTGCGCACTACAGAATTGAACCTATTACAAAGGACATTTTCGAATACAGATAAATCAGATTACAATTGCACATAATTGAAAATAGGGCGCGATGCTAAATCGTTTAGAGTAAGACTGCTAACCTCTGTATACAATGTTTTTGCTGCTTCGCTATAAAATATAAATACATTCAGTTTTCAGATTAGACTGGACTTAATGTTCACAAACCACAGAACAGCCTATTTTATCGCATCCGACCCCATTCAGAAGGTCAGTCAAAAGTATTAAGGCAATATAGGCAGTTAAATAAAGGGGATTGTTTTATAAAAATCTACCAATCTGAGATCTACATAGGACTGCAAATACAACTTTTGTAATAAACGATTCAATCCCAACCTCTATTCTTGGAAACTGAATTCTACGGATCATATTTACTGTTATAGCTGTTGTGAACGTATATTACATGTGACCGTTTACTGTGGAATGGCACACGGTCACACATCATAAGTTCTATTAAAATTAAACAGTTAAAAGTTTAGACTTCTACAGGATTAGAAAAAAGCATCAGTCTCTTTTGTTTGCTGTGCAACACTGAATAATAGTAAGGATGATATAAAAATAAGCCTTGCGTTTAGGTAGCGCTTTTTGACCATTTTACTGCATTGTCTGTAGCGTGGTTAACGTTGTAATTCAAGAAATTGGGTCGTGCAAGTTATTTTGTTTGCTGCATACGATGTGGAAAAACGCATAGTATATTAAACACTTCTAAGTAACCAAATAACCAACTCAGATCAGTTTGTAAAGAGCCTTGTTAATTTTATAAAATGTTGCCGTTCATTCTTATTTCCATTCATGATTCCCTGTGTAAAAGTTTCCAGGTAAAATGCAGAATGATCGTACTAATTGAATAATATTCTCGAGGGTTGGAATTTCTAGACTGACATAGCTTCCAGTGGGGGTTAACGAAGATGAAGCTCAGTGAAGCTGCCTCTCCAAAAGGTACACGAAAAACATATATAATTACTTCTACACCATCAACTCCAATCGTATCCTTAAAATGATGAGGTGTTGCAATAGGAATACATTCCTACACTTGCATGTGAGAAGTGCGCGTGCGCATTCTGCTTGCTCCCCCACCCACTCGCCGGCGGTAATGTTTGTTTAATGGGCCTTGGAACATTTTTTTAAATGCTGGCAGAAGGCAGAACGCGCGAAGAGAGCCCGTTGTCTGCTCGATTCCCTTCCTGGAGGCGCCGTCGCTTTACTGCAAACGTGGGAGAGATGGAGGGGGAGGGAGGGGTGGACAGAACTGATCAATAATTGG
The DNA here is from genome assembly GCF_037043375.1 of Chiloscyllium plagiosum. NCBI lineage: Eukaryota > Metazoa > Chordata > Chondrichthyes > Orectolobiformes > Hemiscylliidae > Chiloscyllium > Chiloscyllium plagiosum. The sequence continues at coordinate 32,914,906 of NW_028270144.1, read as the reverse complement.
ATGGGCTGCGTCCTGGATGTGTTAAAACTTGTTGAGCTGATTCGAACAGGAGCTGTCATTACTCGCAAACGCATTTTTGTTTTGTCACGCGGAGGGCGCAAGGAGCTTCAGAGCATCTGCTCGGATTGCTCAGTAACAGCGGGAATCGCACAGTCTTCGGTCCACTTTTCAGATGCATCTGGGCAAGGCTCGGGAAGGTTTAGCGCTGTCAAGAGATTCAAAAGCCTCGATCGTGGACGCCGCGCCACCGTCTGCCCTCTGCAATGTTTGCAATCGCTTCCCGTGACTGGAATGGTTATTTCCCACGTGCTCCTGAACGGCTGGAACGGGAGGGAGGTTGTATTGTGGGAGCTGTAGTCTCCTTTCGCCTTCCCTCTGACTTTGCAGCCTCGTGGGGGTCCAGGGGAGGACAGGGGTGGGGACTGGGCGTTTGTCAATCAACAATGAAGGGTGGGCGAGCGCGCCTGCGCGAATCCCTCCACGGGCCGGTCCAATGGGCTGCGGCCTCCGGCGCTGGTCTCCCGGGCAACCGCTTGGCCGCACGCGCTGGCGCGGGAGGGACGCCCAGATCTCGCGCGAGCGCAGAGAGGGGGCTGGGCCGAGAGTGGGCAGCAGGTGTAAGCGGAGCCTGTGTGTGTCCCAGGCAGCAATAGGGAGGCAGCACTCACTGAGAGAGAGACATACATACACACACACACACACACACACACATAGAGCAGGAGTGTGCAACTGGCCTGCAGTTCAACACAGAGCTACTTATATCTCTACATGTTTGCAAGGAGAAGACGAAAAAAAATACGAATGCACACATATATGTAATATGTGCCCACAACTTTTGCGTTCTCTTTAAACACAGTTCCAGCCTCACTTCCTCTCCTCTTTCTAGCATCCCTATGTACAGTGTTCAAAATGATGTCCATGAACAGCAAACAGCCAGCCTTCGGGATGCATCACACCCTACCTGAGCACAAGTACACTTCTCTGCACTCCAGCTCGGAAGCAATAAGGAGAGCCTGTCTACCAGCGCCGCCGGTACGTACCTTTATCTCTCTCTCTCCCCCCCTCTCTCTGTTGTGAATATGGACTAAGTTGTGGCTGTAAGGCAACCGTCTGGCAAAATACCGCTTAAATGTTCTTTATCTGCTCGCTCAAGTCCGTCCATGCCTTTTGCAGGATTGCAACTCGTTTCTCAGCGTTCTTGTTGTAGGTTTAAATGTTTGTGAAGTGTTAAAAGTGACTATTCCCTGTTGAGAATTAGCTGTTGATCATGTTTATTTCTTTCTCCCTCTACCCCCCCTCTCTCTCTGTTTGTGACAGCAACTGCAGAGCAACCTCTTCGCCAGCTTAGATGAGACCCTGCTCGCCCGCGCCGAGGCTCTGGCGGCCGTGGATATCGCCGTGTCCCAGGGCAAGAGCCACCCGTTCAAGCCGGATGCCACCTACCACACCATGAACACGGTGCCATGCACGTCTACCTCGAGCGTCGCCCTGCCGCACCCGTCCGCCCTGTCCTCGCACCCCCACGCCCACCACCACCACCATCCCCACCAGCCGCACCAACCGCTCGACCCGGGGGAGCTCATCGACCACCTCAGCTCGTCCTCGCTGACCCTGGCCGGGGCCATGGCAGTGGCCGGAGGAGGGGGAGGAGGAGGAGGAGGAGGGGGGGACGGGGGTGGAGGGGGAGGTGGTGGTGGTGGTGGTGGGGCTGGAGGAGGCGGCGGGGGGGTGGTGTCGACCTCCTCCCACCCCCACGCGGCTCACATGCACGGCCTGGGCCCCCTGAGCCACCACCACCACCATCACCACCACCACCACCACCCTCACCCCCACCAGGCGGCCATGGGCATGGCGCCGCACCCTCACGGCCTGGTGGGCCACGGCGTGGCGGGGTCCGGCCTGCCCTCGGTCAACGACGTGGACGCCGACCCGCGGGAGCTGGAGGCGTTCGCCGAGCGCTTCAAGCAGCGGCGGATCAAGCTGGGGGTGACCCAGGCGGACGTGGGCGCGGCCCTGGCCAACCTGAAGATCCCGGGCGTGGGCTCGCTCAGCCAGAGCACCATCTGCCGCTTCGAGTCGCTGACCCTGTCGCACAACAACATGATCGCGCTGAAGCCCATCCTGCAAGCGTGGCTGGAGGAGGCGGAGGGCGCGCACCGCGACAAGATGAACAAGCCCGACATCTTCAACGGCGGCGAGAAGAAGCGCAAGCGGACGTCCATCGCCGCCCCGGAGAAGCGCTCCCTCGAGGCTTACTTCGCCGTCCAGCCTCGGCCCTCCTCCGAAAAGATCGCGGCGATCGCCGAGAAACTGGACCTGAAAAAGAACGTTGTGCGGGTTTGGTTTTGCAATCAAAGACAGAAGCAGAAAAGAATGAAATTTTCCGCCAACCACTAGCTGCAAGAGAAAAGCGGGATCGCCTCCCCCCCCCCCCCCCCAACACCACCTTTCTTCCTCCACCCCCACCTCCACCTTTTATTCCACCCTCACCTCGAACCCCCCGCCGGCAGACTCGATAACAGACAAGTTATTTTTCTCTCTCTCTCTCTCTCTTTGGGGGTGACCGAGGATAGTTGTTCCTCCTCACTTGGCTCCCTCCCGGACTTGGTCACAGTACTTTTTTTGTGTGTGTGTGTGAATCTCACTGTGTAATGGAGCGAGCGGAGGTCTGCAGACGAGCTCCTGACGAGGTCCAAGCGAAGTCATCGGTCTCTGAGGCATCGTGGTGTTTGTGTTATTTTTTTTCTTTCACATTATTGGTGAAGTATGCAAGTCACAGGTAATTCAGACCGCCCGGTTTCTGTGCTGAAATTTCTAGATTTTTTTAAGGGGAAACAAAACAACAAAACTGTAAACGTGCCAGACTGGCCTCTGTCTTGTTAACGGAAACAAAATGCGAAGAAAAGTTGATTGATGTTCAGTCACTTCGGTATAATTTCACTCCAGTGTTCCATTGATGCTGCTGTGCTCCGTTTTCTCGTCCCTTTTTGTCAACAACAACAAAAATCGTTACCTCGACAACTTTCTGTTATTCACCAGCCCATGGAGTCTGTTGCGTTAGGACATTTCGATTCTGACTTTTCAGAAGCCGATTGCTTCAGTTACAAAAAAAAGCTCAGGCACGATCGTCCATTGATTTGGTATGAGTACTTACTACTGGAGAGGGATAACGTTGTGGTTCCCCCCGCCACCCCCACCCCATGTAACATCCTTCCTTCAGTTTATCTGATAGAAGAAGCACAGTCGTGCTTGTGGATATTCTGACTTGATTTGCCGTTTGGGACAGTATTTATGCAGATCGTGGTATATAGCCTCATTATTAATTATTTTGAATTCTTAATAGAAAAAAAAGCAAAATATACAAAAAAAATCACAATTGACATTTTACAGTGATAATCGTTTCCAAAGGTCTGCATGCTGATCAGATCACGGTTTTGTTTTTTTGTCAAATGTAACGGGCGTTAGCTGTCGGCACTCCGTTTTTTGGTAATTGCACTAAAAGTATGTTGCAGAGTTTAGTATATCGTACTGGATGGAAAACATGTTAGCGTATTAAGGTTTACGATCAAAATTCAAGCGATTCTCGCATCTAAAGCTTGATACAGGACTACCAAAAGTTTGCGCATTAAATACTCACACGAAATTATTGATTCTGTTTTGGGTAGGAATATCTCCTTTAGCAGGCATCTAAAATATGTGCGCAGGAGTAAAATAACTGCATGAGCTGAGGATGGAATACCGAATTTGGCGCCTATGAATTTGATACAAAAATGTTATGTCTGCAGCGCAAACATTCTATGCATTTGGAACTGAAATGAGCACTATAGCGTAGCTTGATAGACCTTGTGGATAGTGTGATTTCACTGTTAACTGCCTGTTTTCACTAGACACAACATTATGACCCTGTTTATAACTGTATATAGGTGTTTATTGTAAATAACTTTTTAATTTGCGCACATGTTTACAAACTGCAACCACGTGTGCATCATACGTAAAAGGAAAAAAAGTTTCACTTTAAGTCGAGCCCTGTCCAATGTATATTTGCCAAGCTTTCTCCTGAATTGTGTTTTTTAAAATTTATTTACTTATTTATTTAATTTATTTCTGTAAGCCAAATACAACAGGGAGATATGTCCTAGCACATTTATTAATAAAAAGGGAAACAACTGTCTGTTTAAGAGTGCTTTTTTTTTGTTCTTAGTAAAACTGAGGTTTAAGCAGTTAGATGAAAACCCCCCAGAAGGTTGCGAACGTCGCCGTTATCATGTGAAGGTAGTCTATAAGTTCTCTGTGCATGCTCTAAACCATGAACACACGCGAAAGCATACACCGGATATGTTCACTTCAGAATTTGAACAGTTCGAACTCTTCGTTCTGAGTTTTGAAAGGAACTAATGATTTTAAGAAACAAAACATGCAAAAGGTATTTGCAATTATGCATTTTTTAAAAATAAAGAAGTCTCAAAATTCGGACAATGGTGCTTTATATCTCTCACCAGAAGAACTTATAAGTTAAATATATGTTTTCCCCGAGTCCCCTTGCTTTTACGCCAAAATGTCATTCAACCTCTCTCGTCAGGCGAGCAGTGAGTTGAGGCATGATGAAGTATGTGATGCCACCTACTGCACTACTAGAACAGTTTTCATCCTGAGTTTCAGCTAACAGGTTTTGGGTTAACTTTTGGATCCCTCGATCATATTTTCGCGCTTCTAAAAAATGGAAGCGTTGAAAGATCCCTAACAAAAGATAACACTTTTAAAAATGCAACTACACCTTTGAATGAATAGGAACATGTGCGGGTGGCTTACTTAGCTTCATTGATCTCGTTGGTGTTAGTTGGAACAAACGCAAATATTGAATGCGAAGTACCCGAACTATAAATGTTTTTTCAGCTCTGACAATATAATATCGTTGCGACCATTATTCATGAATAAAATTAGATAATTAGTAAGGACATCCATTGTACATTTACACAAAGATCGCATACTGTTCAAAACCCCAGCTGTGACCCAGGTAAGATTTCACATTCATGTAAAGCATTGAAACAAAATCTAGAGACAATCCAAAAATAAAATACGGGCGGAGGGTTAAGTTGATGGCATGTGAGACTTTCTCTCAGTATAACAAAAAAAAAGACAACATTTACATTATGTTAAATGAAAAAGGAACAGTAATACATTTTCATGAAAATTAGCCTTTGGAACACCAACTGGATTTCAAAATAATACGCTGACACCGGCCCGTATATGTTCTATATTGAATTTTGATATCAATGAGAAGTTAATTTTTTACTGCTACATTCCATCTTTATTTGGCTATAAGGAAATGTGCAGTGTGTACAAACCCGTATTTAAAATACAGCAAATCCCAGAAAATGACGGGTCACGATCCACAAGGAATAACGTGAGAATTGTGGAAATCGTATGTAGCACTTGTTCGGCAATTGGTATCAACTTATATTAAACCATCATAAATGAATAATAGACACTCACTGCCGTGATCCTATTGATTTTTCCTCCTGTCTGATACCCCGGCTAATTTCTCTGCTGCTTCAACAAGATAAACGCGCCAGTACTGCAGAGTTACCCAGGCTCATTCCAGAAACCTTGGGGTTTGCCTGAAGAAATCATTTTCGACATTGCTGTTAAAATAATTCCCTGGAATTCGGTTCCGCCGGTTATATGATCACGTGCACGTGTAGTCTGCTATTAAATTACTTTTAATGCAATAATCGCTTCTGAATTCGAATTAGATGACCCGGGTTATTCTCCTTCGATACAAAGCGTTTTATGATGTATAGAGGCAGTATTGAAGAGTTTGTCATTCGCACAAAGCAGGTCTGTTGGTCTTATGAAAAGAAAGGATTGGATATCATAATTATCCTTAAATAAAATTGCAAGTATTTTTTTTCATTATGCAAGTTACGGATTGTTATTAATTTTATTACTGTAAATTGTGGAAGTATGCAACACGTTAGACCTCGCCACTATTTGATAATCTAAGACATTAATTTCATTTTTTTTGTAATGCACAGCAAAGTAGCAGCCCAAATCAGTCTGACACAGCAACTACTGTCTGCAACACGAACATGCTCCCTTATCGTAATTATTGCCTTTTGCACTGTCAGATCTGAGAGGATTCTCACAAATGTAATTACGAATGCTTTGTAAATAATTCATGTTAAGAGATTCAACAAATTAATAAAGCGAAGGATGACAAGAGGCTAATTAAAACTTTGGTAATTGTTGTCACGACAGCTTTGTTGTATGCCACGCTGCAAAACCCTCTTTGAAAGAAAAATCTGCTTTGATAAGAAAAAATGTCCCAGTAGGCTTTTAAACACTTTGAACTTTATTTAATATACATTTATTTTTTAACTGCATTTAACAAACGATTTATTCCATTTCGCTCCTTCCTATATGACTTTTATTCTTGAATTGTTTTGACGCCAGGAATCACGGAAATACGGAAACTGCACAAATGAAGCGGTTACTTTATCTACTTTCCCCCCATCCAGTATGAAACTTCCTCGCCAAAAAAAAACAATTCAGCGAGACAACCAAACATCACGCCCGGCGCACAGAGCAAATGTAAGAATTTAAAAACAGTTGTTCAACTCTGGCTATTGCTTGGAAGTAAATAGAAATCGAAATACATCAGTTATTTTAAAGTGGCTGGCACGTTCTTTGTTTAGGAAATTTGGTCAATGACACCCAGATCAAAATGTTCGACCATTTCTTGCAGCAATAAACCTCGTACAATTATTGATTTTCAAACAAAAAGACTCGGGTTTTATTGTAATTATAAATGTGTTGCCAGTTTTTGACGGCGATTGAACAAAGAAAAAAAGCAAATGTCCGTCTATTGTGTGAATAATAATGTTAAATGTATATTGCCACGTAAATTTGCAGTATCCATTTGATGACCATTCAAATTCCGAAGCGGCATTGCAATCAACGACAATGCAAAAGCAACACTAGATGGCAGTGTCAGAGGTCAAGGTGGCGAGGACCACCTACAGCCGCACCAAGAATAGTGCAGTACCTGTCGATACCTTTGAAACTTCAACCAGAATGGCAGGGCACGTTCAGACACCCCCTCCCCCCATACTCATTATTTCGAAGCCTTCCGAAATTGTTCTTTCCTAAAGCCTTGTTTTGACCTGGTCTGTTGACCTAATCATATGTCTTCATATGCCGAATGAACCACACTGAACACAAGGTCTCATCATTTCTACTGCTTGCTCAGTCTATGGGAAACTCATTTACACAGGGAATTCTCAGGCAGTCATGTACTGGCAATAAACATTTAATGAAGCTTGAGACCTACGTGGCCCGGACTGTGTCAGAATAATTTAATTGGAACATTAGCATGGATTCTTCCACATGAAACCGGTGATCTCAGATTATGGGAGTTTAAAGGGTGAAAACATACCAAATAAAAACCCCAGCAACGTCGTATATTTTATCGGAACTGACCAGTTCAGTTCCGAACAGCAGTCATATCGGACTCGGAAAGTTAACTCCGTTTCTCTCTCCACAAATGGTGCCAGATCTGCCGCAGCATTTCTGTTTTTATTTCGGACTTGCAGCATCCGCCGTATTTTAGTTTGATCTCTTCTTGGTCACTGCAGCCAAATTGTTGGAATTCTTATTTTAAAATTTCATGAATATTGACATCCCAACTGTTCATTTTTCAATAAATGGATTCAGCCTATGTAGATATGATGCGCGTTTAAAAATGTTAAATGCAGTTAAATGCAACATTAATCGCCTCTGCTGATATAAAAGCAGTATTTTCAAGCAACCACCTGATTTTTTTTTCAGTGCGTTGAGGAAAAAAAGGGGTATAGCTGCAGTCATTGCCCAGAAAAAACCTCTATTTATTTCTATTGCCTGCCAAGACAAAGACATTTTAATGGGGTAAGGATTATTTACTTTATCTTAAATATCTATTATAGATCTTGCCCAGCTGCAAGGCTTGTTTCGTTACCTTCACCCTATTTGGGCACATTATGACCGTAAGATTTTTGACACAATACAGTAATTCAAACGGTTTCAATAAACAGGCAGTTTCATCAAATTTATGTCGGCGACAGAAACGCGGTATACAGATAGCAATATGTAATGAATATAAACGATGTTTAACGGGGTCAAATGTTTATGGGAATATAACAGGCAGCACCGCATTTAAGTTCGCAACTCGAGTTGCATAACGTGTCTTTCCAAACCCCTCTACGTTTCATCTGCTGTGAAATCGTGTGATGGTTCACCAGCCAACTCTCACCACCAGAGAGCAAAACAAAAGCCCGAAAGCCAACAAAGTAACTAAACGACTTATGAAATCGAAAAAATGTCTATCTTCTGCAGATTATGACAATTTCATCCCTTGAGACTGCCTCTTCTACGTTTACTTTTACCTGCGGCCGATCGATAGCGACAGTCTCTGATAATAGCCTAGATAAAAGTTTGCAAAAAACTTTTATCAGTCACTGGAAAATCCAATTGAATTCGGGGTTCCGCGCGACTGCTCATACATTGCACGGAATCATGCTATGTCAGGAAATTACACAGTTCAACAGTGGCTAAGATACTTTTTTTTCAACGACCCTGTAAAAACGTTACTTCGCAAGCTACAGTTTTAAGGGGAAAAAAATTACATAGCCTCCATTATTTCAAACTATCTGCGCGGTCAAAATGTAATGACAATGATATGGTACGAACTTATTTCATTTTCTTGGTCAATAACAAAGCTCGCTAAATTATAATAGCGGTATACGGTCCTCTTCTAATCTCGACATGATGGGCATTTTGGTGAATGGAGAACTTACAGTAAGGCACAACTTGAGTTGGACAGGAAACGGTTGTCTGAATCCAGTTCTTACTTAGATCTCATGACCAGTAAATTGCTGCTTAGCAAATTACATAAAGGCGCATAACTTACCAAATAGCTTTATTTTGGAACATTATTGATAAATATTCTGTAATACAGTGTTAGCGACTTTGCAAGGACCAGCGTTGTTAGAGGGGCGAGTAGATTTGTTTGTGCTGTAAAACCGAGACTATCCTTCAGATCGTTTTTGCTGATGATACACTGAAAATTTAATTTTAAGGAAGAACCAAATAACGTCTTTTTAAGGGTGTCGATTCGCTACAGCCAATTTTCGCAATTTCTGCTTTGTTTTGTTAGGTTGTATTGCAATTTGCGATACCAAAAGTCTTCGCTTAGTTTTAAGTTGATCGGGGTGAACATTACGCTTTTTCTTTGTAGAAACTAACATCACTGGATGTCAAAGACTCTGCTATGACACCAGTAAGGCACACGTAACAAACAGCGGGCGAGTGCAATCTAACATGGCAAAACAATTGCTTCGACTTGTTTAAACGTCTTTAAAGACCATGCTAGATAAATGCAACATTGCAGTCGTTCTGCAGTAACATCTCGAAACGTGGTTGCAGTGTAGTCGGATGCTTATTGACATGCTCGGTTCTTCTTAGATAAATGCACCATAAAATTCCATACTACATAAATTTGTGGAAAACATCAAGAAAACAAGCGTTTTGTAGCAGTGCCTCATTTGAAGTTTAAAATTCTACAAGGGGAGCTTGCGATAGCAGTTCTATTCATCTCTTTGAACCTCTATTTTAAAGTGATTTTTTTATATAAAAGGCATGAGAGCTGGGATCCCTTTAAGTATAAGTCTGTCATTGGCAGTAATGCATTATTGAAAGCCTATCAAACAGCTCTGTGCTCTGACTTTACGAGGCGTACAGAAGATGAAGTCTGACTGTCTGACGGCACAAAAGCCTCTAATATGTTAATCGCCGTAGGGGATGCCTTAGGTACCATTTCAAGCTGCTTCGCACACCATATGTCGGGCCGTTTGCCACATGTATCTATTAATCAAAAGGAAACACGCCAGAACACCAGCCACCCCACCTTTTCTAACCGTGCCAGCACCTCCCAAAACGATCACAGTATCTCAAGGAAAAGTCTGACCTTTTCAAAGAAAATAGAATACCCCTTCTAAGATGACCAGTGACCTTTAGCCTCCCTGTCTCCCGCCCAAATCAAGGTGTGTGACCAACTCAATACTTTCGATTTTCATTTGCACATGGAATTGATCACAAAAGCCCGAAGCTACAATTTTAATAGGATGTTAGTTTCCTTAAGTATTGAATGTTCCTCTCTGCAGTAAATACGAAGTCGTTAGATAATGTTTGGCACTTGACAATAACATAAATAATGGGCATTTAGTAATTCAATTATCTGTATTCTTACACAGATTACATATAAGGAGATATTGTTGTGTCGTCTATTTGGCAAAGTGCTGAATATTGTGAAACACTGTCGAAAAGAGTGGAATTATTTGTTACGAAATTGTAAAGAGCAAATCGGAAGCATTTCTCTAATTCAGACACTCATTTTAAATTCAGAATCCGAATCACGATAATATGTTTACTGCGTCATTGGACGAATGTATAGCTGCACCCAAGAGAAACTGAAATACGATTTTGTAAAGTGCCCCTGGGAGTAACTTCTGGTCAACGTGACCAAACCGACAGAGAAATTCAGCGCCCCTCACGTGTTTCGAAAGATCTGAATTATAAAGCGGTGTTGAAGTTGTTGTTGGGTCGGCCAAGAGTGACCTGTACTTTTATCCGAGTAAAAATTGTCTCATCAAACCCATTTTAACCCTCTCCCAAACAGAGGTCCGCAACGTTTACAACTAATTATAAAATGAATTCAGGCTAATTTTGCAAATTGCTAAAAGAGACTTATCCAGACCAGTGGTCACGTACGACCCATGCAAATGGCGACAATGATATCGCGGCCAAATGTGAAAACAAAACAGCGCCATCTTTCAGATTGTAAGATGTCCAGCAATATCAATGAAATTATCCTGAAACTTGACGTGGGATTAGTGTGGACAACTTCTGGTGTGTCTTACGACAGGCAAATTAGCAAAGGCGGCAATGGTAAAGAACAGGAGCTATTTCCCCGCTGTGTCCCGAATCCTAGCATTATTACATATTTGGTGATTCTTGGCTGAAATGTTAATATAAAGGCCTCTGAAGTGATTATAAAGTTTATGATTAAAACAAAAATACTATTGCGCGTCACATGGAGTTTGCGAAACCAATGCAAAGCAAAAGCAGATAGAGTCTAACAATACAGTTTCGACTTGTTTCTTTAGTCTATTGGGTCGAGTATGAGTGAAATGCCTTAAAATAAACACACACTCACGCTTCAAGTTCCCCGAGTGGAAAGAACGAGGTGCAAACTGACTGCCAACAAGAGACAGTGCATCCTTGTCTAATTTTCATGCACACAAGCATGCAGATTTTTTTTTGTTCAGTAAGAAAAAGCCCATATATCTGTCGATTTAGGTTTCTAAGGAATCGTAACTTAATTCCTTTAGGCTATTCATCAGCGCAGTAATTAAACTACCAAATGGATGTAAATAAAGTGAAATTGGTTTCATGACAGATGAGACGAAGAGGCCTTTTGACATCAGCAGGGCAGGACAATAATTATTTCTGCATGAGGCTATATAGAGAACGCCAGCTGGATTTATTAGGTGTTACATATTATTTGCTACCAGCACATCGGACAGGAATGAGCACGATTCAGCTGTCAGGTTTTTTTTGCATTTAGCAATCTGAAAGTACAGATGAAATATTTTCTTGGAAAGATTGTATGGTAACGGGGCCAAACAGGGGAGAAATTTCAGCATCACGGCCAGTGCCACGCTTTTCACTGAAAACAAACAGCTCCCAGCCAAAAACGAACTGTGTAGCACAGTTCCTGGAGTCGGATCAGCTGTTCAAAAATGGAGCGTTCGGGGAAAAGGGGCAAGCAGAATTTTGCAAATAAAGGTAACAGTGGGTTTCATAGCCACTTGTCTTCAAGCACTATGCTCCAGTCGAGTTGAGTCAACATTTCATAAAAGAAAAGATGATTTGGTAAATAAACTCACAAATTAAGCCACATGGCAACAACTTGGAGCCAGGCAAACAATTGGATAGTGAGGAGAAAGTGACCTTACTAAAGGATTATCTTAGAAATCTTGATTGTCTAACAACCAATACCACAACCATTAAAAACAGCATCGAGATTTTTAGTCATTGGATACCTCCAATTAATTAATGACCTGAAAGTTGTCAAATACTCTTTTACATACTATAGCCTCGTATCTGAGACACTGGTATCAATAGCAACCCTAGGAGGGGTAGCTGCGCGGTTCGGTGGAGGAATTATCAAGCGAAAAGTGTCAGAGCAGATCCCTAGAAATCTGTATTCATTTCAAAATCCTATTTGTTGAGTAATCTCAGCCATCATCACTAAATCTCGGGGCACTGATGTAGTTCGAGTTGTTGTTGACTTAACGTAAAAATTCAATCACTGGGGTTTTTGCATCAGCCGGGCTACTTATTTGTCTAATAAATCCGTCATTTTGTAAGAAAAATATTTGAGCAGCCGTACTTGACCTCTTGGTACCCAGAAGTCACATTTATTCCAGCAGGTTTGCAAATGTAGAATCCAGATGATCATTTATCGCCTGTAGGTGCTTGGAGATATTGTGAAAACGGACTCGAAACAGCTGCCAGGAGCTTGTCTTTTCAGGAGGTCTGACTTGCCCCTGTAGACATTGTACAATCAACAGCAGCCGTAAAGAGTCACACACACAATGCATATAATACAGCTAACACCATAAATATAACATGTTCAAACACAAGTCTGCATGTGCCCACGCAGTGCATGCTTTTGGGCATACAGCGACATACAGAAAACATGCACAGGCGCAAGCTCATAAAACTTGCATAGAAAAAGGTACTAAACATGCAAAGTAATAAACACATAATGCGTACATACACAGACGCAAACAGTATAAATTCAATGTATTGTATACACCAAGAGACGTTTAAATGTGCAGACACATAGCACAAATACAACTTACAATCTTTGCCTGGGCAAAACATATGGAACTGACATAACTGAATAAGCACATATATATAGATGGAACACAGAACTCGTGAACAGACAGGTATGTACCGCACAGAAAGACAGCGTTAAACATTCACCTTTCAACACACGCAGGCACACACCCAAGCAATGAACCTCTCACTTCTCTTAATATTTGAGCAGTAAGCAGGCTTCAGAAGACTTAGTCCATTGCATTAGTAGCACAGTCTGCTGATGTACAAGTTAAACTAAAGGACAAGACTGTTTACGGAAAAGCCGTTCCAACATGTGTTGCAAACACGTGTCAAAGTCGAGGTCAACAACAATCGCTCCCTAGTTTTAGAGATCAGTTGCCGATTACACTTTACTCTTAAAATTAATTAACATTGCTTCATTTTCGATTCATGTAAACGATGTCATTTTATAGATGACTGGCATTTCACCCACTCCCCACCCTTCAACATTTTCTGTGACTAGAACAAAGAAAGCCAGAAGTAAGAATTTTTAATGCGCAGGATAGATAGAAGGTCGATTATTAACCTTTATGATTTAAAAGCACACGTTGCATTAATAAAACACAAAATAGTTTATATAAACGTCATTATTAAGTTGACAACCACGAACATTTAGAGACGATGCAAATACTTCAAAGACTGAAAGATATACTAGTTCCAAGGACTGCGGTCGATTGTATAATTTGATGGTTTACATCAAAGAAACATCAAAAAGGTTTCGACTCAAGACCTACCAGCAGCTGGTTGGACGATATAGGTCAACGTTATATCAGGGATGCGCCACTTATATCTTTTTCAAATAGCTAAAACTTCTCAAAAACTTTTCTTTGGTAATCCCGAAAGCTAGCCACAGAAATTCAGATGGAATACAACACAACAGGTTGCTTATAAAAGTGAAATATTATTTCAGACTCTTGTTCATAACATAATTTTGGGTACAGTACATTTTTCTGTTTGTTCTTATCATTCACTGTAGGTTTTAAGATTGTAAAGCACACTTTGTTACAATTTAACCGAAAAAAAAGACCTGATTAGAAACCGCGCAGTAACCAGCGAAATGTGTCGACAGACAGAAGAATCCGTCCATCATTCATCAGGATTCTTAACTTTGTAAATGCAGAAAGGAGCATTTCCTGAAAGTTGAGAAAGACAAATCACACTTGGCAAGCTGTTGTTAGGGTGTTTTCCGATAACCCACTGCATCATGGTACAGGTGGATACTCACTGTGAAAAAAGAGTATCTAAGTTACAGCCAGACTTGTGTTGGTGATCTTAAGGAACAGAAAGATTTTGCAGACCATACCATGACAAATGATATGGTACATACTGGGAATTTTGCGTTCACTTCAATTGATGTGGATCTCACACCTCCCAACTTCCCACGTGGTGCACATGTGCAATAATTTGTAACAAGGTTTCCCACTTGTTTCGTGCTGTGGCTGTCAATTTTGGGAAAACTTCGCTTATAAACACAACTGGAATTGATTGAAAGGTATTTCATCCATGGCAATTTCTTGATTTCTTACTTTTCATCATTCTGCGTATAATATCCTATGCATGACCCTTCAGGAATTTAACTTCTAATGTTCACTTTTCTAACATTTCTCTGTTAGTATGGTCTTTAGGCAACTATTTTAAAATCTTTCTACATGTGTATGACTGTCCTTACGGTGTTCTCATATTACTCTTATGTTTTCTTTCAGTTCTTCTTGAAAAAGAACTACAAGAGGTCAGAAGCTGTTGTTCAATCAAAATGTTTGCATCACATTGACTCATTCATTAACAATTTGTTACATTAATTTCAGATTTGGGAGCATTATTTAAATATGCTATAAATTATGTATTAAGGAGTTTCATTAGAATGCATAGAAAATGGTTGGCAAATAAACTACAATCTTCATTAAGACAGATTCCTTCAAAACTGTAAAATTACTGAAGAAAACTCTAGACCAGCAAACTTTCTAACATTTATCTTTTATATTTTTCAAGACTGTTGAACCTGCATGTACAGTGTGACACTGATGAATAATCAATTCGCATCTTGATTTGCGAAGCACAAACTAATGAAACAGAAGCAATAGTCTAAACAGGACATTGATTCATTTCCACTCTATTCTGAATGCTGTTCTGGACACTTTAATAGAAGAACAAAATCACAACAGTTGACATACATCTCATAACCAGTCCAAGAGACAGTAAATGCAAAGTTTGTTACACTACAGAAAATAAAATGAAGATGGTAAAGTTATTAAAATACTCAAGACTTTCAGGGGAATCAGCTATTTGAATCTATGAAGTTGTCATAACTTAGAGACTGACCAACAGAATACGTCGGATGAAGTTCAGAAGAGGGAAGAGATTGGATACAGACCTTTCACGCTCAGAGTGGTAAATATGTAGAACATCAGTCATTTTAATGGGCATTGTATAGACATTTAATGACAAAATCAGTTACAGGACGTAGGCAATGATTTTTGAGTTCTGCATTATTGGCATAAGTGACCAAATGAGCTGAAATAATTACCTTTCTGCTCTTGTTCACATTATTATGTTATCAAAGTTGTTCATGAACTGTTTGAAAGCATTAAGAGTTTGTTATTACTGCTACTGTGTAAATGTATTAACCACCATCTATACACTCATAGTACAATGAATTGATTTTCCTTTATTGTTGGAGCATGCCATCATTTTACTCTTAGGATTATATATTGGCTTCATTATCACTCTAAAGATCATTCTACTGTGGACAAGTGTGGAAAATCCACAGAGACATCCTATAGTAAAATCAGTTTTGTAAAATTTATAAATTCTTTTGAAAGTAAAATGGTTGTTTTAAAATTATTATAAAAGGACATGTAGATCAAGCAAGAATATGCATTAGACCTGATGTATCAGGTGAAAATAAATATTCTTAGAGACTTGGTGGATCATATAACTTGTTTTTATGCCATAGTATTCTATTGCATTGTACAAATTATTTGGATTGAATAAAATTGAATAAAGGACATTAGGACAATACGAATGGTAGTGACCAATATATACACCTGTAGTACAGGACAAACAGGCAATGAAATGGCATAAGGAAAACTTAATTGATGACTATCATAAAGTCAGTAAGATAAAGTACTGATACACAATCATGTAGTTCATAATGCTGATGTTGATTATTGTTGTGTGATTTTAAATAAGAAAGACTGGATCTTTCAGAATGTTGTAGGATTTTTAACCTTGAAGTTCCATCACACTTCTTAAAGAGTTATGTCTGTAGACCATTGAAATATCCTTGAGATAACAAGGGGCCAGAATATGTCAAATATGATAGATATCTGGAGTTCATGATTGGTCTTAGAATGCACAAAATCTCTACATCCCATTTCTGAGAATAAAAACAATAAGTAGGCCATCGACTCTATCGTAAGAATGATCACTCACCAAATCCTGAGGAGATAAAGGTAAGAGAAAACATTGGCACACCAGATAGTTCCATATAAGGGAAGAACCCTGAAATCCTGAAAATAATATAGAATTTAAAAATAAATGTTTGATACCTATAAACAAGGAATGAGAGTAGAATCTATGGCATCTCTAGGCTGGTGAAGAATTTGAGCTATATTGTCCAGGAAATTGACTTTTCAAGGAAAATGGTGCAGATAGGTGTTGGAAGTGCTCCCATAATGGCATATGGGCCCATCGGTCTCATGTTAACTTGACTTACCAACATTGGTTGTACCAAGTTCCATTGGTGTCAAAACTGGATGGTATAAGTGGGCATAATCCAACAATAATTGTGAGGATTGCCAGGTCTTTCTTTGATTTGAACTTTGGTTATAGCTCATTTAATTAAAAGAAATAAGTAAATGGATCACTCTTCCAATTTTGACTATTAGATAGATAATTACTGAAAATGTTTAATGATCCTATTATCAAGAACTGAACACCCTCCTATATTGAAATAGCTAAGAGCAGAATTGTCACTGTTATTCATGAAATTAGAAACGCTGAAATTAGACATTTTGAAATTGTTGTTTGCTACAATTTCATTAGCAAGCCATAAATTATAAAGTAAAATAGTAATTCACTCTACTAATTTGAACTGAGGAAAATAAGACCCTCAGTAATTGAGCCATTATTAAAACAATGCATTTTGCTCATGAAAACACTTTGCTACTGTAAAGACAACATGTTTTTATTATGCATCAAGTTTCTGGAAAGATAAAAGAGCTATATTTAAAGGCTAAAGAATAAAATTAGTGCGTGAAACAAATGTTTCTCATTATAGCATTATATGACCACAGTTTAATGATGAAGTACAATATGGTGTAAGTAGAAGGCTTCTGTTTTGAAGTACCAGTTGTTTATTAAGCACTTCAGATTGTTTGTTCAGCTTCATTCACGTATAATGCAGAATTAATGAGTGTATATTAATTGAACACAGATGCAAGATAGTGTACCCCAGATTTGAAAATAATGTCTGAAATTTATATACAGGTACATCCTATTATACTTGAACATTTTTTGAAATGCTTTGCCTAAGAAGACTTATTTTGAAGTCCTGTGCAAAGAAGTATGACAGTCACATGCACAGTTCAATATTCTGCAACTGCACTTGATTACCTCTGATTTTGTTTTGGTGACATTGTTTGAAAAAGGTTTCTTGGCAGGGTAAAGCAAAAATCTCCCTGTTCTTTTCCAAATAGTGTCATAAAATTTCGAACAAATGCTTAAAAATGGTTATAGGGAAATGAGTTTTATTTAATCCTTCATCCAAAGCTTACTTCAATTCCAACATATTACATTAAAATGTCAGTTAAAATAATGTGCATAAATTATTGTTGTTTATGATTGAGAATGGGACTTGAGATAATGGAGCAAAGAAGACTGGAAGTGTGTTTTCTTTCAAATAGATACTAAAATTCATTACATAATGAACTTTATTGCTGAAGATTATATTAGTTGTCTGTGCATTTATGGCTTGTGACATACATTATCAGGGAGCTTATATAAGTGAATAACCATTCTTAACTGCCATGAAAACAATTGGTATTTGAATAAGTCAATACAACAACCTAAATAGCTCAAGCTGTAGGTATTATTAAATCATTAGTCATAAATGAAACATTTATAGTCAATATTAAATTGCATCTTCATATTGACATTTTCAGCAAAGCAGCCTTTGAACATACAGTGAAAAGGGTGATCTCATGATGAAGACTACTGTCTTTCATTATCACTGCCATATTGCCAGAGGATATCTACTTTCCAACCTGGTAATCAATGCATCAATTAGCATAACTATTTGGATTGTCATCTATATTAGACCTAATTAGACCATAATTATATTCTCATTTTTAAAATACTTCATCATTGGACACAGATACAATTCATGCCAAAGTGAAACACATACTATTATATTTTGCATGTATGAATGTGGTTTCACTCTTCTGTAATGTAGAATAAATGAATACAATAAGTATAAAACTTCAGATTGATCTTTGTTCCTATTACATTCCTTTAAGAGCAGAGGTATCTCTGCCATTTCAGTTTTATTTTAAAAAATCAAGCTGTTTTGTCAGGGCAAATGTAGATTCAAACTCAATACAGCAACAGAGGCATGCTACTGAGAATATCGTGTTCAGTTTTTTTAAAGTCTTTGAACTCTAATTAAGCCATCATAGTAAAAGCATTTAAAGCAACAGGATGTGATAATTGCTGCAGACATTAATAATTTACCCCTCGATTCATTGTTTTATGGGACACAAATGAACTAAAATGGAACTGTTTGTATTGGTGCTTTACTTGCTTGTGGATCATCAATTTATTGACAACTTTTACAAGCTTTGAAATCAGAGTGTATTCTTCTAAAATATTTTAACAGAAGCAGGGTAAGATAGTGTAAATTGCTGGTCATATGCTTTAGAGGATGCTTAAGATTCACTGTTTATATGGGAAGTATTTCCTGTGGTAAGAAAATTTCTTCCTTTTTCTTGCTTATTAGGAACACTAGTGAGCCAGCTATAATGAATAATTTGGCAAGATGTAATGCACAGTCTTGTTTTCTCAGCATTTTCAATAACTTGAAAAGTTCAATTTGCTGAAATGTTCCAATGAGAATTTACCACATAATATATTGCGGTACAGCACAACAGTTAGCTAAAGTATAACATATACCTATAAAAGAGATACAAGGTTCTAATTTGATAGGGTTGAAATCCAGATAAACTGTTTTGAAATGTAGATCAGAGTATTTTGTTGCCCATAATAACTTTGAAAATGATTCTTTAATTCTAATCTCCCAGTCTATCCTGGCAACATTTGGAAGTTTCTTTCTGATTTTGATATGTTTTGAGAATTACAACTCATGATGCATGACTTCACCCCCCTCCACCCACCCCCCCCCCCCCCCCCCCCCAACACACACACAAATTGCTGGCTGATTTGTGTCTTAATATTGGTATATATATATTGAGCTCACTATAATGTTTACAAAAAAAGGCCTTTCCAAAAACCTTAGTAGTCAGTATTAATTTAAATGTTTTTTTCCTTTTCTATGTTATAATGATTTCTCTGTGAGAATCAAGATTTGCATTATTAACACTGCTCACTTTATTTTCTCTTGCGATCACTGACTCTTTACTGGTGTAAAGTTTAAAGGGTGCCAGTCACACTCTGATACCTCCATAGGTGATCTTTACTCTTGGGAAGTATTTACCATGTGGTCAGACAGACGTTCAACAAAAGTCACTAGATAACAGTCAGGATTACAATGGTTGACTTTGCTTTTCCCAACCTACGGCTCTTCTCCCTTCCCATATACTGCCAGCAGAAACCAGGGATGGAATTAGGATCTCCTCACAGTGTTGAATCAACTTATTCTTTGCATAAACTCTGGAAGGCTCCTTAAATTATTTTTTAATGTCTAGACTTGTCCACGTTCTCAGAAAAAGGTATCAGTTGTCCTACTTGCACATGCAATAATATTCAAATATATTACTTGGTACGTAGTACAAAAGATCATGTTCCCCTGAAGTGCCCTCCTGTTTTTTTGTGCATTGCATAATTGAGGTACCAATTTTAATAAGTTTAGTAAGTTTGTGATCACTGTATTAGTAATATTAAATGACCATAATATAAATTTTCTTCATTAAGGTATATAGGGTATACATTTTATACCAGGTTTATGTATGCCAGTTAATTTGCAGGTTTTTTTCTGCAATTACAGAGAAAGTTTAAAGAGACCTGGTCGCATTTGAAATTGGGTCACATGTAAATAATGCACTCTTTGCGCTTCAACAGAGTTGTGATTGAGGGCATCTGGCGCAGCTTGAAACTGGTTTGAAAGTGGAAACTTGCTGCATATTTTTCCATTACCGTGATCATGTGCCTATAATGCACTTCTTTGCTGGTACAAAACCAGCCTTGCACAAAATACATTGGTTCAGAATCCACCGATTTCTTCAGCTAATCTGTCAGTTTTAATGAGATGAAATGGTTTGAGGAATTAGCATGACATGCACACATAGATAGGCAAGAAATGATACTTTTGCTAATTCTAAGGAATAGAAGAAATTATTTCGGTGGAGAACAGTTACAGATTTATTTGTGGGCGCTGAAATATCACATATCAATGTTGCAATTTTCAGATTTGTACAGTATTTAATATTGTAAATTAAAGTTCAGCCTTTATGCTGAATTAGTCAGTAGTTTATGGGCTATTTCTTTTGATAGCATCTCATGAAGAAATTCTTATGCTGTCTCCAGAATATTCCATGATTGGGAGTGGTGGAAATGGGGTGGGGGGGTCACTGCAGCTGGTATTTTTACCTTAACATAATGGGTCTAACATTTCCATGACATCATTGGGGAATCTGTATGGAATTCGAAGGATAATGAGGATGGTCATTCAGAATCAACAGTAAATATTTAATGAGGATTCACAGAAGAGAGAAAAGAAGGTGGTCAGAAAGGTGACACTCTTTCTCTTTCTCAGCTGTGTGAAATCTTGGTTCATAATATATACTGTTAGCTTAGTATCAGGTTCAAAAAAACATTTTTGCACTAATGAGCCTGCTTGAGAATTTTTTTTGTGTGGTTGGCTGATTCCTTTTTGAACATTTAATGAATGTTGTTGATGTAATAAATCTTAGTGCTGGGAATGATGCAGCACTCAAGAACTACCTTAGTGGTTTAATAATTAAACTGAATCAACACTTCAAAGCAATAGGATAGCTAAATAAATATAGATGTTACCACTTTTATAATGGTATTATATTTATTACATTTTACTTCACAGAAGTAAATAGAACATACTTAAAAATTGTTTTTTTTTCACCATGTTGACACCTTATTTAACATATTACATTATTGTAGGTCATAATATTTGAATTAATGTACATGAGCATAGGATTAAAGTAACCACATGATATCAGCATCAATCAGGATTCCTATATTAAAGGGGAAACAGAATTGACTTATCAAAAGACTGACTACTCAATGTAGTGAACTATTTCACTGCAGGCACAAGTCTTGAACCTTGTGTGGCATTTTCAGACTTCGAAATATTTCGGTTTCATTAATAGTGAAGCATGCTTTATCCTTCCTTCATTTAAAAAATAGTTTACACTCTCAGTTTTCCCTGTTCTTGCTTTGTTTTGAAATGGTGGTCATCAGTGATTATGGTAAGTGTGGAAACAAAACAAATGCAAATTTCTGTATTATTGATATATCTGTTTTCCCACAAAAAATATAGATTTGATATTTATCGAGAATTGATACTTTTCTTCCTTATCTGATGACATTGTAAAGACATGAGAAAAATAAAATAACCTTGCAGTTGCAATCTTATTGTTAGGTATAGTACCTCCATGCAGCTTATTTTCATTATGCAGTAAATCTGGCTTGAGCTTTAGTGTACAACACAATACGCTTTAGCCCTCTAATTATCATTTCCAATTTGCTTGCTCCATTTTTGTGTATAACACCAGTAAACAAATGCCACCACCATCCTGAAAAGGTTATCCAAGAACATCAGCACTCAAGGTGGTTGACAGTGTTTCAGTCTCTCAAGTGAGAAGAGACTAAATAAACATAATCAAAATTCTTACCTATACCTATTACTTCACTCATTGTGTTTCATTTATAGCCAATCTTATATAATATTCATAACTAAAATCAATATAGTGGAAAACAACCAGATACTGCAAAAAAAAATGTTAATGCTATTTCAACATGTCTTTTTCTCACAGTGTGCACGAATCAGAGACTTGCAATTAAAGTGACTGCTATGATCTAAAAGCTCCAAGAATTGTTTCCCTCAATGAAAGGTCGTTTCATGGAAAGCCATGTGGAGAGTGACAGCAACATGAAGTGGAATTACACAGATTGAATAAAAGTTCAATTCAAAGCTATTGCAAAGTAAAGCACATTTGTCTAACAAGAGGTTTAACCTTTTTACTATCTGCATTTTTTATGACTAGCATAGTAGCTGCATTGGATATATTTAAGTAGCAGGTAGCAATATTCAGTGTCTGATATATTTCACCTAGTTGTTGTATACTGCCCATGATGTGCAATAGTAACTGGTATATGAAGGTGTGCAGTCTGTTTATTTAAATTTGATGTGATTGGTCATAGCTTACATTAAACCAATAATAGACATTTTACCACAATGTAGCTGAATCTAGTTTCTTATCTAAGATTGGATATTTGCACTAATTCTTTCAATTATCTTGTAACATTAATGATTAACTCATAAATTTGAAAAGCAAACACTATAATATTGCATGCTGTTAACTTTTAGAAAAATGTTTGACTTAAATAGCAGGTGAAAGACATTAGTTGCAGTGATTTAACCAATTAATTTCTTTAAATGGACCATAAAAGAATAACTTACTGTATATACTGTAGTTAGATATCAAAATGTTATTTCAAAATTTTATTTTAGAGAAAATTTGTTGATTCTAAATATAAGCAAAGCTTGTAATTATAACAATAAATTATATATCTTCCTGTTGAAGTCATAAAAGTCCAAAGTTCTTCTCTGTTCACTTCTATACAGCAACATGGCTCTAACCTTCCTGCCTGACCTGAGTGCATTTGCAGTGGACTCCAGGGTTCAGAGCATCTGTCTACAGCTTTTCTGACTAGCCCCTCTGGAGGCCTGAGTTTTTTTTTCAAATTGAATATTATAAACCACACGGCAAGCCACATCCGAGTTCTGTTTCTCTTTGTGCCCTGGATTGTCTTACTGCCAATGACAGCATTAAGCACCTTCATTAACATCCTCCCAGTGTATTCAGGTATCAAAATATCACTTTCTAGATCCAATGACAGTGATACTGTATTCCTGCTCCTTGTCCATCAGATCAGCACTTCAAATGCATTGAATACTTAAATAAACTTGAGGATGGGAGATTTTGTTTTACTTTTTTTCATTTGCAGTCTTGTTTAACTCATGGGTAGTTTAATACAGAAAAAGAATCCCTAATCTGTGCACCTCTTTTATTGCATGTCAATCTTTGAGTTTTAAATTTCTACTAAAGTGGTGTGAATGTCTTTTATAAAACCAACACCTAATGTGTTTGATGTACAGCCTTAGCCTTCTAAATAGACTCAGTTTTTGCTATCAACCTACTTTCATTACAGTCCAGAATTGCCATTTTATCAGATATCTACAAAACAAAGCTTTTCAATCTACATTTAACTTCATAAAAAGTGTATTGTACGTGCTATTTGTAATTATTTAAATGCTACAGAATCCTTCAATACCAACAGACAGAATAGCTATTGTGAAATGTGAAGGCTGTATAACTTTGTTCTTTGAATCTATGTTTGCTCTTATATAAAGTTGATGTAGATCGACAGAAGTGCATCACCCTTTCAGGAACTGAGCTTCAAATCTTTACCTGTAATCATTATTACTTTTACTGTAGTAATGTCTCAGGGTTGAAACTGCAGTTTGCAATGGAATTAGAGAGCATTACAATCTTTAGTTTTACCTTTTCCCTTCAAATTGTTTCTGTTTGCAAGGTTTCGTCAAGTTCCTACCTCTCTGATGGATCAGATATTCTAGACAGTGGATATTTACATGAATACCTTTTGGCTATTTTGTCATCCACCCTCAGGAAGATGAAATACTGATTCCAAATTTTCTGATTTGCTCTTACACAGCCATTACCAAAATCTATACTGACTCCTGCTTCTTTGGAGACTTATACCAAAATTTCCTGTCAAGCTCATTTGCTCAAGGGGAAATGTGAATATTGGTGCAGCTCAAATGGAAATATAGAGTCATTAATAGGGTTAATAGCAAGGAAACTTGCTGCTTTCTGCCATGACATCTCACTCTCTGAGCAGCTTTCCTCTTCTATTCCAGCTCAGATTAGGAATTAATATCCAATGGAATGACACCTTCAGTTGTATAGTCATTCTGAATGTAGAGAAGGGGTTGCAGGAATATAATGTATTTTGGGTACTCTGCGACAAACTATACTTTGGTTAGGTAAGAAAAAAATTAAGAATGGATATCTAGGCATTGTTGACATCAAGTGACATTGGGCCTGCGTGGACCTATAATTTTCCAGGCTAAGTCTATATTATCATTTATTCAGGAATGCACACAAACTAGTATTTTTAATGGAGGGATACAACCTGGATGTAACATAATCAACCAAAGAAATTCATGTGCAGTTTCAGTGATTGCGGAAAAAGCTACATGCAGAATTATTTTGGAAACTCAAGTATAAATTTGCTTTCATGTCATACATATGCCAAAACTCTCCAGGAACTTAACAGGCTGTATTATGCAGAGGAGTACCATCTGCATGCAACCAGTGATCTGCTAACCTAATGTTCAGAATAAATGACACATTTTATTAGAGATATTGTAACCATTATCATAGCTATCATTATTAACATAAGTGATATCAATATCCTACAGTAATACTTCTTTGCTCACATGACACTCACAGGCAGCACACTGGATAGGGATACAAGTATACTCTTACACATTAAAGGTAAACTTTCCATAGTTCAACTGGATAACAGGACTGTTCTCTCATTAGAGTAAGATGACTGGTGGTAATTTAAACTGAGGGTCACCATATCTGAGGTAAGGGGAGAGACTGAAAAGGAGACTCCTTCATGGTAGCCTCAGCTGGTCTGGGAATTTTACATTGATCTCTTGCATTGATCTTTTCAGAGGAGGTAAAGAGATATAGCTAAGGAAGTTGTAACATAGAAATTTTAAAAATTCAATATACCATAGCATCATAAAATAATAAAACAAAGGAGATATTCTGCCTTTCATGCCTGAACTGGTTCTTTGGTGTAGCTATTTAATTAATCCCACTCCCCCGATTACGATGCACTCCAAATACGCAATTCCTAATGATGGTGAAATATGGATTTCAGCATGTGATTAAGCCACACCATTGAGTTACTGATCGCAGTTGTGCCACACAGAGGAGACTACCTGCTTCTTGATGGAGAAGAGAGTGAAAGGATACTACAAATAAAGGTCAAGAATGGTATTACCAGAAATCTGGGTGCTGCTCTCCCATTTTCTTTCTTCAACTGGTTGGAGAGGCAAAGAATTTCAACAAATTTTAAAGAAAGAGTGAAATAGTATCTAACCAAATATTATATGAAAAAATGATTATATACCAAAATTCTGCTAATTTGGTATAATAGATAAGTTGGAAACATATCCCACACTGCAATACTAATTCTATCACTCACATCTCTCCAAGTTACATAACATTTGTGCATGAGTAAATTTCTGGTCCAATGTTTGAAAAGGTGTCTAGAATCTCAGGTGTCAAATGAACTTGAAGCAACATATAATAAGTGGAGGGTAATGTATCATTTTAACAATGTCTAAAGTGTAATTACTAAGCGAAATGAAATGTTATGCAATCTGTATAATATCTCTGAAAAATTAGCTATTCAAGATGTGGGAAGTATTAATAGATGGTTTGCTCATAGTTGCTTAATATTCAAATGGTAAGGGTGCATAGCATTTAGTCTTTATGTTTTATTTAACTTGTGCTTTAAGTCCTTCCCACCCATACTTCCTGACCACTAGAGGGTCCAACCATTGGCTAATTTAGTGGATGCTATCATTGCTACTCTTTGGGCAATTGAGTAAAATGGCAACTTGCAGGAAGTAGGAAGAGTAAGTTTGTGCTCCTTTCCCAGTTGGGTTGGTTGAGACCAGTAAGTCAATCTCTTAAAAGCAATACTGAGTGTTAATGTCAGACGAAGTGCAAATGGAACTTGGATCTCTTGAGGAGAGGTTGACACTTTACTGTTCCCCATGATTTCATTCTTGAAATTAAGGTGACAGTTTGTATAAATATAACCAAAAATGCTTTCCAGTATGTTACTCTATTTCTTAAAATACAGCAGCATGAGGCTATCAGTAGAGGCTGGCTGCATTTAAATGTGGATTCTGTCAAGCTCTCATCACTTACTGAGAGCTTCACACTTTTAAAGTCATGGCAACATGTGACTAAAAAAAAACCACGAAGGCACACTTAACATTTATACTTGGGATTTCCAAGCTGGGCTGTGACAACCAGTTTAATGGAATTTTGCAAAATAAGCAGAAAACCAGTTGTGACATATATAGTGGCATGGCCTGTTCAGTTAATGTGCTTGAATTGTTCAGCATATGTCAACTCTGCAAGCGTAACTTTGTCTGGACAATTTTGAATTCAAGAATCATTTCGAAGCTTAACTCTATCTAGATGTAATGATGCCATCTAGATATTGACAGTTATAGGTAGTGATTTGTCATGGTTTGACTGACAGCTCATGTTTTCTTCAACCTATTGTGACTCTGGAAATGCTGTACTGGAATTGGCTTACATTATATGTATGCCATGCTATGACTGCAATAGATGCTACCACTGATATCAACACTCAAGTATAAGAACTTATTACCTTCACAGTTACAATTTATCAAGCAAATTTTTGATAGCATTGTATTTACTTGAGAATGTTCTCATTAGAATCCTTGGTACATGAACAGGTTTCTACATTAATCTGCTGTTCGTGCATTTAATAGAATTTGTCTTCTGTTAACTGTCTTATGTATTTGGACATAATTTCTTGTGATTAATCATTGGACCTCATGATGGAGCACTAAAATAATGCCAACAGCACTTTCATTACAACATACATAAGTTTATATATCTAGACTTTTGATGCAAATATCTATGTGTTTGGACACTATTATTTTGATGGATAATAGCACACATTTTCACTTGGTCTGCAAAAGCAAGGATTAGTCTTGCCTGTCCAATGGATATTAATGTCATTTGTACTGCAAGATCTTGAGTTAATGATTACCTCATTTGTGATGAGGTTAAGAGCATTTATCATACTGCCTCAAAATAGTGCATCATGCCCTGCTAGTGACCTTGTGAGTGCCCAGAGAGTCGTAGCAGTAACTTACAGCAGCAGTTACAATAACGCATAAGAAAGCAAATGGGACATGTACCTTGTGATTTGCAAGTATTCTAGTGAAGCATTATAGACAACATTATTGTTGTGGAACAGCTTAATCCCACTGTTACTCTCAATCATTAGCTTTTGTTCATTAAAATTCTGAAAACATTTGTGGCATAACATTATTCCATAGCAATTCATAAAGACAACTTCTGTCAAATATTTTCTTATCATCTATAAAGATATTCTATTTTAGTTTTGAGAGCTAACTAAGAAGACTACAAAGAAACCTTTACTTTCAAACACATACAATTATATGCAGTTATATGCCATAAATTCTGGAACATACATCAATTTTAATCTTAAATACTCAAAACTTATTCCAAAGAATGGGTTCAACTTTTACATCGAGTGTAAAGTGTGAACCACCAATGTGGGTGGTAGCCATTTTGAAATATGGGGAATGATATAGCCATGGTAATTCATTTTAAATTTGTGTGGTTTAATTTATTGAAAAAAATCAATTATGTACAGATGCTTTTAACCAAACTAGAGGCATTTTAAAACCCTCTAGGTTTGGTGTATTCAGAATCTAACACAAAGAGTTAATCTAATTCATTTGAGACACTTGAGTTATGACAATGTAGTAAGGATTCCATTTGGATAAGATTTCGTGTCTTCAGGTCAAAATCATCCTACCACAACAAATCATGTTTCTCTTCATCTATTAAATTGAATATTTTGCTGGACTCTGGGATTTCACCCTCTTTCGTGCATTCACACCCATTGTGTTGCTGGCGATAGTGAAATTATTTGCACAGTTTTTGAGGAGTTATCCCCATAAATGACATTGGCTTTTCCCGGCTCTTATGGCCCCTTTGATATTGAATATCGTCTTCAAGATGGATTCTTTTCTCACACTGGTTTTTCACCAACATTGAATTCTCTTGCTGCAGTACAGACATTTAACAAGTTAACAAATCTGGAGAAGGGTCACTCGGCCTGAAACGTGAACTCTGATTTCATTCCACAGATGCTGCCAGATCTGCTGAGCTTTTCTAGTAATTTCTGTTTTTGTTTCTGATTTACATCATCTGCAGTTCTTTCAGTTTTTATTTAGTAAATTTTCTAGCTTGAAACCAGTTTTATTCTTTATTATTTTTGCTGGAAGAATATTTTCTCATTATTGTCCACCAGTCTGCTTGCGCTGACATGTCTTAAACCCTCACATATCTTTGTAACATTGCTCTGATCACCTGTTTGATCCCTGTCAAGTTATAAGGTATGTAAAACATACAACAATGGCAAAAAATTAAAGCTGATGATTAATGCAAGTACAGCATTGCTGTGGCTGAAAAATTGTTTCAACTTATATAATGAGTGTCACAGAGTTTATGAATTTTATTATTGACTACAATCAAAGTATTTTTATGAGTGAAGTGTGTACTTTCTTACCCTTTTAATTTATATGATTTAAACAGTAAACTTTGCAAATTTAAAATAAAGCAGATTTATTGTTATCACAGACTTGTCCCAGAGGTTGTAAGTCAATGCATCATACTGTTACACATGCAAAGTCAGAGACAGACAAAGTTAAAAAAATTACCATTTTACAGTATCACAATTATTACAGTGCAGGAGCCTATCCAGCCTATTGTGCCTACACCAGCTCTAGTACCTAGTGCCAATCTCCTGCCATTTCTCCTTATCTTTACACACAATTCCTATCCAAAAAAAAATCCAATACCCTCTTGAATGCCTCAGTTGAACATGCCTCCATCTCATTTCCAGGTCGCACATTCTATACTTGACATACAAATTTTTTTTCCTCACACATCCTTTGTTTTCACATCACCTTAAATGTCCTCTCATTCCTCTTTTTAAAACAAGCAGAAACACCCTGCCTAATCTGTCCAACCCGTTCATGGTTCTGAAAATCTCTATCAAATCTCCTGTCAGCCTTCTTTTCTCCAGTGAGATTAGACACAACGTTTTCAATCTATCCTCATAAGTGAAGTTTCTCAGATCCAGAACCATTCTTGTAAACTGCATCTACACTCTTGCCAATGCATTTGTATCTTTTTTACAATGTGGTACCCACAACGAGAGGCAATACACCAGCTGAGATCTAACAAGTGCCTTGTACAAGTTCAACAGCACCTCCCTGCTCTTGTACTCTACACCGCTATTAATAAAGCTGAGAACACTATGCATTATTGACTACTCTATTTACCTGCCCTGCCACTTTCATTGATCTATGCATATATAGAGCCAAGTACCTCTGCTCCTGCACACCCTTTAGATCTGTACCACCTATTTTATTTTGTCTTTAGGTGTTCTTCTGACCAAAATAAGTCACCTTACGCTTCCCTGCACTGAACATTATCAGCCACCTATCTGCTCACTACACCAACTTTTCAACGTCATTTTGGAGTACCACACTGAAGTCTTCAAAGTTCACAATTCTTCCAAGTTTAGAGACATCTGAAGACTTGGAAATTTCCCACTGCACACTAAATTCCTGACCATTGACATATATATGTGTCACAAAAAGCACAGGTCCCAACATCGCCCCCTGGGGACTTCAACAAACTTTCCTCCAGCACAAACGGTATCCATTAATCATTATTCTCTATTTTCTTGTAATGATTTGTAATGACTTTCAGTCTGTTTCTTAGCAGGACTGTATTTCTTACATGTATTGGTGCTTTAACTGGAGTGGAGGCTTCGTAAAAACAGCCAAAGGGGGCTGAGAGATAAATGAGAGGGGGTGGGGCTGGGGGTGGGGTGGGGGGAGAGAGCTGGGAATGCAATAGGTAGACAAAGTTGGGGGTGATGATGATAGATCGGAACGGAGGGTGGAATAGATAGGTGGGAGCAAGATGGACAGATAGGACAGTTCAAGGGGCGGTGCAGAGTTGGAGGGTTGGATCTGGGTTAAGGTCAGGGGAGGAGAAATGAGGAAATTAGTGAAATTGACATTGATTCTGCGTGGTTGGAGGGTTACAGAATATACTAACAGTAATCCTAAAAACAGCTTTGCACATTTTTACAAGCTTACTTTTAATTTGTATGATATCTTCATGCCTGGATTAGTTTTGACATTGTGTATATGCAAATACATGATTCTTAGTGCCAGGAAAATAATAACTAGGATCAGGAGTAGGCCATCTGGCCCTTCAAGCCTGCTCCACCAATCAATAAGACCATGGCTGATTTTTCGTGGACTTAGATCCACTTAACCATACTCTCACAGTATCCCTTAATTCCTATATTGTTCAAAAATATTTATCTTAGCTTTGAAAACATTTACTGAAGTAGCTTCAACTACTTCACTGGGCAAGGAATTCCATAGATTAGAAACCCTCTGGGTGAAGAAGTTCCTTCTCAATTCAGGCCTAAACCCGCTCCCACTAATTTAAAGGCTATGCTCTCTTGTCCTAGCTTCACCTGCCAGTAGAAGCATCCTCTCCACTTCTACCTTATCTATTCCTTAGATAATTTTATACATTTCTATAGAATACCCCCCTTATTCTCCTAAGTTTCAACGAATATAATGCCAGTCTACTCAGTCCCCCCTCATAAGTCAACCCCCTCAACTCCGGAATCAACCTAGTGGGTTATCTTAGACACGGTTTTGACTTAACTGGCATCTCCTATAGTTCTCTCCATACACAGGAAATGTTTTCAGAGTGCCTTATGTTAAGTTGTAAAAGAGTATGATAGACAATGAAGGTACATGGAGAGATACATTAATGAGTCGATGTCACCAATCTAAGTTACATGCGTGTCAGCCACAAACAAATAGTATGTCTTGGCTTCTTACTCTAAAATGGCTGAGAACATTAAGTTACAGTTACGTCAATTTACCAATTTGAGACAAGTCGCAACAGCATTGGTTCCAATCAGGAAGTAGACATTTATCCTAATGAATGTCAATTACAATTCTCCTGCCCTGAAGACAACATTTAAAAGAATAAATGTTTAAAGAGCACAAAAAGTAGTGAAATAGCGCAAGAACTAGAGGAGATGTGAGAAAAAACGTTTTCACCCAGAGATTTGTGGGAATCTGGAACTCGTCTGTAGGGTGGCAGAGGCAGAATCCCTGATAATGTTTAAGAAGTGCACATTTAAGTGCACTAACCATACCAAGGCATACAAGGCTATGGGCTAAGTGCTGGTAAATGTAATTAGAATAGTTATGTGGCTGCTTTTGACTGGTGTAAATGTGGTGGGTTGAAGGGCTCTTTTCTGTGCTGTGGATCTCCACGATGTGAATAAGTTTTGAAAAATGTTGGGGAATTCCAAAGGCCATATTAACACTTTAAAAACCAGGCTTCACACCACACTGAGCTCATTTGCACTGTACATAGAGCCAACACAAGCAACCTGAGCCCACCTTTTCCAAGAGTTTCCTTCTATTTTCTTATTTTCTTATTCCAGTTCTAGACCATCACTGCAACTTATAACTTCAGTGTGAAGCCTTAATAAATGTTCCAAGGTAGACTTTATGTTCTAAGTGGAATGGGTATAGTAAACAGTGCTGCTCGGAGCAGAAAATGGAATGTCAGTAACTTTTAAAGGTATGTGGATGATTAAAGGGGATAGTACAGAATGGGACATTGTGAAAAATTGTGAAGCCTCAACATGCATCTCAAATTGTTTTCCATGGCTGAAAATCAATGGATTAAGAGAAGATAGAATTTGAAGAAAAGGTAAAGTCACCCTGAGATCATACAAGATGGCACAGCCCAGTATGTACATGCATTTTGAACAGTTCCTGAAAATGCTGCATGTGTTGATTGTGAGTAACAATCCTACATACCAGCAAGATCTTCCATGCTTCAATCAAAGTTAGGCAGTGGCACCCAAAAAGCATGCTTATCTCTTGGGAAGATGTGTCAGATTTGTCCAGCGATCAGGGGCAGCTCAGCTCACTGGCTGTGCATGCATGGATAAAACTATGAATCTCATTGTTGGGTGCACAAGAAATCATCAGCTCCATCATTGACTCATGCGGTTGAATTCCTTGCTGCCAAAGTTAAAGGGTACTCATTCATTCCTGACAAGCCACATTCTCAGAGTGGGCACCTGTAATTAAACTGCCCCTTCCAATCAGTTTGTTTCCTTTCCCTGGTCAACATGACACCCTTGGCCAGGCAGACTTCCACCCTTGACCAGCTTCCATGGCCCATGTCCATTACAAGCTAGGTCTCCCATCCTCAATACTGTGTGTAATTTGAACCATCATCACTCAAACTCATTCATTTCAATGGATTAAGATGAATGTCCTTCAAAAAGGACAAAGCAGCAGCTGCCCACTCCAAAGTCCAAGAAGATATTTACCTTGCCAGATGCACACAATTTATATCTAGTTGGCTATATTAATGTATGTGGTGTTGTTTACCCATGGAGAACTTCATAGAAAGGGGACCTTGATTTTTAGATTAGATTAGATTACATTACAGTGTGGAAACAGGCCCTTCGGCCCAACAAATCCACACCAACCCGCAACCCACCCATACCCCTACATTTACCCCTTACCTAACACTACGGGCAATTTAGCATGGCCAATTCACCTGATGTGCACATCTTTGGACTGTGGGAGGAAACCGGAGCACCCGGAGGAAACCCACGCAGACACGGGGAGAACGTGCAAACTCCACACAGTCAGTCGCCTGAGGCGGGAATTGAACCCAGGTCTCTGGCGCTGTGAGGCAGCAGTGCTAACCACTGTGCCATCGTGCCGCCCAGTATTGAGCTGGCCTTCTAATGAGAAGTCATGAGATGCAAATATATGGAAAAGGATTCCCTAATGGTCGCTATTGGGAAATTCCAATCACCTTTAAGTTTTAGAGAACTTTATTGATACACTTATCTTGTTCTCAGGCTTCCAAGTTTTAGCCTCTTGTTCAATTATCTATCCATTTTTCTAACTACTCCCTGGAGCAACACAAGTCTCTGCTGCCAGTTTCAAGTCAAAGTTGAACTTTCCTGACAATAGATAAACATGGCTCCTGCTGCATGAGAGCTACAGTTGGAGAAGGGCCTTTCAATAAACCACCTGTGATCCTATTTCACTGTTTCCTGGGCCTGCTATAGTATTGTGACAAAACAGAACACATTCTGGAAGAACAGCACCTCATTTTCTGTGTAGATGCCTTAAAGCCTCTAGGACTCTACTGAGTTTAATAACTTCAGAGAGTAACCTTGGTCTTGCATTTTAATTATGAACATCCACCCTTCTCTTTCCCTAGCCATGTCTTGTTAGGTCTTTCTCTCTGCAGAATGGACCCATTTTCTTTTCATTTACACCTATTTTACATCTCTATCTTTCATTAACCCTCCTTCTGTATTTTGTTCTGGGCAGCCTTACCATCTGTTCCACTCACTCTTCCTCCATCTTTGTCAACAGTATAAATACCACACCAACGTTTCAGCCCCTTTCAATTCTGCAGTGGAGTCATGCTGGTCTTGAAAAGTTAGCTCCGTTTCTCTTTCTACAGATGCTGCCAGACCTGCTGACTTTCTCCAGCATTTTCTCTTTTTATTTTTGCCCTGATTGACTCTGGGACTGGAAGGATCATGGCCTCTCAGTGGTCAGTATCTCTAAGTGAATGGATTTCATTCCTTGGAATAACATTTCATTCCTAGGCAGTCTAGTCACTGGCTATTTTAATGGTATTTAATACAATGGGCCTTGCTCAAAGGAGCTGACATGTGGTTCTTGCCAGCTCTCCAGAGTGTAGGCAAGGGACCTAACTCCTGGATTAAATTGAACTCAAGAATGTTATTTTTTCATACAGTGAGTTTTTATAACAGGCATCTTTGATCCTCTTTGGTCACAGGTGAGGTCTCAGAGGACTGCAGAACAGCTAATGTTGTCCCATTGTTTAAAAAGGATAATTGGGATAATCCAGGAAATTACAGGCCTGTGACCTTTAAGGCATTTGTAGGGAAATTGTTGAAAATGATTGTCAGGGACAAGATCTATACACTTATAGCAATTGGACTGATTAGTGATAAATAGCATGGTCTTGTGCAGGAGAGGTCGTGACTCACTAACTTGACCGAGCTTTTTGAGGAGGTGACAATGATGATTGATGAGGGAAAAGCAGTTGATGTTGTCTACATGGACTTTAGAAAAACCTTTGACAAGGTCGTCATGGCAGGCTGGTACAAACGGTGAAGTCACATGGTATCAAGGGTGTGCTGGCAAGTTGGATAGAGAACTGACTTAGTCATAGGAGACAGAGGGTAGCGGTGGAAGGATGCTTTTCGGAATGGATGACTGTAACTAATGGTGTTCCACAGGGATTAGTGCTGGGACCTCTGGTGTTCATGATCTACATTAATGATTTGGAGGAAAACATAGCTGGACTACTTAGTAAGTTTGCAGTTGATACAAAGATTGGTGGAGCAGCAGATAGCGGGGAGGATCGCCAGAGGATATTTCAGGATATAGAGCAGTTGGAAGCATGGAAAGAAAAATAGTAGTTAGAATTTAATCCAGACAAATGTGAGGTGATGCATTTTGGAAGGTCATGTAAAGTGGAAATTGCACAGTGAATGGCTCCATAGAGTCATAAACTTGTACAACTTAGAAGGAGACCATTGGACCCATTAGCACAAGCTGGCACATTATCCCACTCATTGGCTATTTGTTCACGTGGATGTTACTTAAGTCAGAAATCTTTAAAACCACTTAAATGGTGTGTAATAGCAAGATAGCTGTTAACCAAATCTAGTGCTAAATCAAAGGACTAAAATGATCCCTCGTTCTGACCTGGAAACCATAACTGGGTACAAAGAGGGCAATATTCTCAAGAGACAGAACTCTAGCTCATTTAATTGTTGGCTAAATTCCAGCACAGTGCTGAACAAACAATAGTGGGAAGATCTATTTCTCTTCAGCCTATACTATTTAAATAAGAATATATCATAGAATCATAGAATCCCTACAGTGTGGAAACAGGCCATTAGGCCCAACAAGTCCACATGAACCCTCCAAAGAGTAATCTATCCGGACGCATTCCCCTACCTATTATTCCACATTTACCCCTGACTAATGCACCTAACCTAGACATTCCTGAACACAATGGGTAATTTAGCACGGCCAATTCACCTAACATTAACATCTGCAATTCATCCAGCAATCCAAAATCCACCGAATCTTAAAGCTTAAATGCAGCCAGTCTGTGTATTTCTGATTTTATTGGGGTTGAGTGAGAAGGAAGATTACCAATCCACTCCAGAATGCCTCGCTCAGGAAAATGATTTAAGGAAAACTTCCCTCCATCTCCTCAATCTCATCCTGATTTCAAGCCACAAGCTTTTCCCAATTTGATCTTCACATACTTGGCCTTCCCAATTCGTCCATGTCTTTTCTCCTCTCTTTTCCCTTAGCTGCCTGCAACCCACCAGCTAGCAGCTTTTCAGTCTGGTTAGCATGACCAGGAAACTGGGATAAAATGTTAGTGGGGCAATAAGGATAGATAAGCAAGAGCTGACCCTTTGCAAAATCTTCCTCTACCATATTGTCCGTTGCTCCTTCCCTACCTCTCTGTTAACATTCAGACCTTCATTCCAGACAATCTGTGAGTAACACCATGGAAGGTTGAGCAATACATAATATACACAAGGAAAATCTGTACATTTACTCTAAGAACCACTAATGATATGCAAAACCAGCATTTACTTATAATGCTCTTACTTGATATTAATGGAAGCCACATTGAGTGCAAAGTTGGGAACTATTAATCTTAAGGGAACAAAGATAAATTATAGTACGCTGAATTTTCTTACTAAAAATGCATCTTATGAATCTAGCATTTATCCCTTAATTAACATCATAAAATTCAGATTATCTTGTCATTATCAGATTGTTGTCTATGGGAGTTTGCTATGCACAAATGGTTACTGCAGTTCTTATATGATAGCAAAGGCTGTACTTCAAAATGTTCATTAAATAGCTGTGTACTATTTTGAGACATCCTGATGTGAGAATTACTGTACAAATGCAAGTTCTTTCTTTCCCTTTTCTGTTTTCTTGAATAGAAAGATCTGTATATCACTTCTCTGATTTAGAAATACTAGATATATAGAATTTAGTCAAAGAATATGCATTTATGGATGTCAGAAAACATTTAAGAAGTGTTTGAACAATATTTTAGAAGTAAATGTTCAGTTCCTATGTAGACATTCTTCATCTGGGATCCTACATTCATAAATGTCCACTCCATGTGGCAGCTTTTTTACCTTGAGGTGATACTGACTTCTTAAAAGCAAAGAAAAAAGTAATTAACATTCAAAGAGGGCTGATGGCTCTTGTGCTTAACAGTATCGTGAGATGTTTCCTCTCTTATCGCTGCAGCTAGTTAGCCTTAACCTAAATGGAGCTGGTGGACTACAATTGGCTCCATGTTTCTTACATTGGTCAAGGAAAATAAATTACTTTCCAGCGTTCTTGGTCCTCTTCATTAGCCAGCATACCGTCTTGGAAGCATTGGCATAGAATTATAAATTTTCATGATATATCTGGGGTGGCACGGTTGCTAGCACTGCTGCTTCACAGTGCCAGGGACCTGGGTTCAATTCCTGCCTCAGGCAACCGTCTGTGCGGAGTTTACACATTCTCCCTGTGTCCGCGTGGGTTTCCTCTGGGTGCCCTGGTTTCCTCCTACAGCACCAAAGATGTGCAGGTCAGGTGAATTGGCCATGCTAAATTGCTCGTCGTGTTAGGTGGATTAGTCAGGGATAAATATAGTAGGGTGGTTTCTCTTTGGAGGGTCGGTGTGGACTTGTTGGGCCAAAGGGCCTGTTTCCATACTGTAGGAATCTAATCTGTAAAATAGTTTTATTCATGATCATATAAGGTTCACACATTAAAACTTTACATGTTTATAGAAATCGCATTCGTTGCTCTTGCAGCAAATGTATTGGAATTTTGTCCTTAACATTAGTTCTGAACTAAGATGGGTTATATTTTTATTCATACAATGTAACAAAAGTAGCCAAAATGCTAACATTTATATTTGTTTGTGTGTTCAATTAGATTTAGTCATTGAAAATGACCCAGCAGGTTTAACTTGGTAAAGAACATGTAGGTCTGTCAGCCCGGGTTTTCTGGCATTATTTCCCTGTATTTTTCAAGTGCTGTCTGTGCACGACCAGTATTGTAATACAAGGTTGTTATGTGATCCATCTTATTAATACTAAACACAGGGGAAGGAAAAGGTCAGAACCCCCTGATCTGAGTAATGTGCAAGAGATAATACACTTCTTTTGGAACAGATGGGAAATTTAATGACTGATTTATTTGTCTGCATTCCACTGAGTTTTATATGCAGAGAAACTGGAATAATTATGTTCATTCTTAGTGTGTAGCAATCTGTAGTTTAAGTGTTATAAATAGTTATTGGTGTGATTGATGTACTGTCTCATTTCTATTATCCTGACACAGTTTTTGCTAACACAGGAAATTACAACTGTGCTGAAATTCAAAAATGCATTGTCACATAAAAATAAAATGGCATAATTTGTGAAGTTAAGAAAAAAAGATAAGGTTGTTGCTCTTTCATCTTGGGGATCTTAGTTTGAATGTGTAGACTGACAATGTAGAAATCCATCTTGGGAAGTACTACAAAAACAGGCAACAATAGAACAAAGCATCTTCACTTCAATGGCAAAAGAAGCAAGGCAGAGTGTACCTAGCGGTGGATTCACTATTGCCCACTTTGCACTACCACACCACTTTAACATTGAACGCAGAGTCACTCCTCAACTCTTTTTTAGAATTAGAATCCCTGCAGTGTGGAAACAGACCCTTCAGCCCAATAAGTCCACACCAACCTTCCAAAGAGTAACCCACCCACACCTATTCCCCTACCCTATATTTACCCATGACTAATAACCTACACTATGGGCAATTTAACATAGCCAATTCACTTAACCTGCACATCTTTGGATTGTGGGAAGAAATCAGAGCAAACTCCACACAGATGCTCACCTGAGGCTGGAATTGAACTTTGGTCCCTGGCACTGTGAGGCAGCAGTGCTAACCACTGAGCCACCATGCCATCCCTCAAGGTTTATCTCAAGTTTTTAATTCAACCCAGTTTTCACTGACAATACACCCAAAACCAAAAGGATTTCAAAATGCAACATTAGGTTTTCTGAATTTCTATTGTTGGTAAAGAAATCATTGTATTTGTTGGCTGGTCTGATTGTGTTGAAGAGTGAGGGTTGTGGGTTTTCTCTTGGAGCTGCTTCATTCTTTGTACTACTTGCACAAATATTAGGAAATTCTAGATGTTAAGCCTCCATTGCTGGTAGAATAACAGTATACGTTGGTGTGACAGTGATGCGTTACTATAAGTCCTGTCCGGTTTTCCATTCTATTGATTTAAATGGGACTCCAAATGGGTGTCTAATGGGCAGATAATTTGATATTCCCCCTTTTAGACCACTACTCAAAGTTAAATTCCCCCATGTGTTAAATTCATTTTAAATGTATATTTCTTTTCTTAATTTAGCCTCAAAATGTTTTCAATGTCTCACTTTCAAAAGACATTTGAAAGGATGTTAACTTCTGCACTGCCAGTTCCTTCACTGCTGACAGCTTATATTGAAATAGATGATGCCAAATGCTTGGCAAAATAATAGCAAATCCAGCCTATCAGTCTAATAAAAGGATACTATTGCAATATGAAGGGCAGAGTGACTGTCTTTCAAAGGAACACACACCACTAACCGAGCTGCTGACATGCAACATATGATGAAAAGTCAAGAGTGTGAACTATTAGAGGCCATTATGGACCTCAGTTATGGATCTAAACTCCCAACATGAAACCAGTGTTGATACATCTGCTGATTGCAGTGATTGACTGTTGTGTCATATTATCTGCCTGACTTTCCTACCCCTGTTTCGTCAGGGGATACTAACACCACTAATCGTCAGGCAGGACTCAATTGATTATCCTCAAAAATTTGCTCCTGCTATTGACCATAATGGAAAAAAATTGTGCCTCTGAATTATTCAGAATGAAAACATACACAGAAGAAATCGATACCAGTGCATCTGATATTAAAGACAAATTAAACCAGGCAGGATAGCATGGCTGCAGGCAGATACAGTGCACTCATAGGCGCACTTTAAAAGATAAAAAGAAAAGATCCTTTTTCTTTGTCTGGTTGGTTGTTATGTTAGCTTTTTCTAGCTTTGAACTGTCACCTCTGCATTCCCACACAGGAGCTCCAAGTACTGCACATTGGAAATTAGATCATTTGAAAACCATCTGAAATGCAGTAAGTGGTATGATGACTGGGTGCTTGATAAGTTCGCTCTTTCTATCTGTAATTCTTCTTTTCCATTTCGTCTAACAAAACAGACCCTGCTGAAAAGTCTCCACTTCTAAATTACTCCATGAAAACGTCCTGACAATTCTTTATATTGTTGTCAGTTGTCAACCTGCTGGCGTCCTGTTGAAGCATAATAAACTATTGCCTATCTTTACATTTAATCCCTTAAATACTAAATTCCCAGAGGGGAGTTCTGTTAATTTTTAATATTGTAGCAGTGAAAGTTTTGTACGTTTGTGGTTGTTAAGAATGCTTTGAACAGAGAGTGGAAACCCATTTAAATTCATCCCTGATAAGATTGAAATCTCTACTTGGTACACCACAAGATGAGTCAATGACATTTTAGTAGCATATTTTAACTGTTGAAGCTCTGCTTTAACTATGACAGTAAAAAGAATTACATAAAACATCCCAGTCGGTTAGCATTTTCTTGAAGATAAATGCACACCTTGTTATATCATGGTGGATTAATTAAGTCACAACTATAAGAAACTAGAATTGTGCTCGGTGAGACCTTATTACTCTGTCATGGATTCATATGTCAAAGGTATGGCTTAAGCACATACTCAAGTTGATTTGCAGTTTGGAACTCTTGTGATAACTGCATATTTCAGTAGCAGCAGTTCAATATCTTTTGCTGAAGTTTCTAAGAATAGTTTGTATTCAAAATTCATGTGGTGTTAACTTTTGCCATACTGAACTATTTTGTCACTTACATCTATTCAGGTAAACATTCTATGTTTGCTTTTTTGTAATTATATTTCAACAAATAAATAACAAGCTGTTCAGATCAAAGTCAAATGTTGTGGGAAATTTATGGATCCACAAAGCACTTTAAATGTTTGCAGCAGAATTAAGAGGTTAATCAAGGTTGACCATTTGGATATGTTCCTGGATCAATTTTGGAGATGCTAACGGAAGGACTTTCTGTACTTGGATTCAGATTTTTTAATCTAGTGGTTTACAAAGCATGAAGTTCTTGAAGGGAGGCCTGAACTATAAACTTTACAAATTGGTAGGTGCAACCCAAGGTTTGCTGAAATCCCCTAAATTCTGCCTCATATATTTCAAGTTACCTCACAACCAGTCAAAGGATGATCAGTTTTTGGCTACTGTATATTGTTTTTCAATGCAAGATTTTATAACAATAGGCTGAGTTCTTCACTATTTTATTAGTGCTCCTACACATATCCCTTCTTAAATGTAGATCCTGTGCAATGACATGCCATAGCACAGCATTGACTATATTCTCTAGATACTGCCACATGCACCACAGTACTCTGTCCATCTCTAAATGGAAAGGAGGAAGGGTAAGGTAACAGTATCCCTGTAATGGTGAAACATGAATTATTAATGTTCTGCCTAGTACAGCCACAGCATCATTTTCCACTCCTCACTTTGTGTCACAGACTTTTGAAACAAGGATGCCCCTTTTACTGTAATTTTCATTTCTCCTCAAAAGCACAAGTGGTCACATTTCATAGACAGTTTATTTTCCAGGCTGTGTGACCCATGATTGAATGTTTTTAAGACTGTTTAATAGGTGTACAGGTATATATGTATGGAATATCGATGCTTTTTATTGTATAGACAAGTCTTGACTGATGCAGTGGCACAAGCAGGTTTGATGATATTGTTGTTTTGAATGAAACAGGGATCAGAGTTTCTGTACTTTTACTTTAAGGTTTTTGTGTTTAGCACTCAAAAGAACCTACCAGTAAGTGTTGCTGCTGCAGGGCACAGGATTATAAAACTCATGTAGAATTGTGTTTTTGGCTGCTTCCATATTTATCCTACAGTTTGCAAATGGTGACTAAAGCACCAATGTACTAGAGAATGCTTGGTCATGCCGTTGATGTACTGAGTCCAAAACAATTAGCATGTGCCCTTGCATCCACCTAGCTGCCAGATCAATGGTAAAAGTCTATGTATGTGCACAACTGGTGCAGTCATGTCACACATAGCATTGCTGCAACTCTATCTTTGGCACAGTACAAATACCAAACTCATCGTTGTAAGTTTCTAATCTGAATTATTTCCAAGCATTGTTAGAGTTGTGTAACTTCAGAACT
Organism: Chiloscyllium plagiosum; assembly: GCF_037043375.1. Lineage (NCBI taxonomy): Eukaryota > Metazoa > Chordata > Chondrichthyes > Orectolobiformes > Hemiscylliidae > Chiloscyllium > Chiloscyllium plagiosum. The sequence goes on along the minus strand of NW_028270144.1, from coordinate 32,873,045 downwards.
AGGACCACATACAGGCATACTGGCCTGTGCTGAGATGGTAATATTATGAATTGATCAAAGGTACATCACTGCACTGTGAAATTGCAAGAACAACGCAGCTTGTTGGAAGACAAGTATGACAATTCTCCAAGTTACAATTTCAGTCAACCAATAACTTCTATGCATTTTTACTATCAACACTAAACAAATACAAGAGTTAATTAAAAATGACCTGACTCCTTACTAATATCTTTTATATTTTTCATTCTGATTAAAAAAGTCATAACAGCAAGAAAGGCCATTTTTATATCTGTAGGGAATGTTTGTCCTTACTGTCAATAAGATTTTAAGCATCCCTAATTCTAAAAGCAAGAAAAGAGATAGGTTTTCAAAAGCAATTATGTAGTCACAGATAAATGGCCCCTGTAAGTCTGTCTATTTTTGAAAGACTTCTCGGCAGCAGCTTAGTAATCACTCATAAAGGCTCCAGTTCATCATCAGGTAATTAGTATTTTCATTAACTTGCTTATTGTCAAAGAAAATGAACCTTGATCAGCTAATTTTTCCTCAATGAGTTGAATATTGTAATGTATCTATAATTAATGTGCTTTATGCCACAAACCCATAATGGAGGAGGAATCTGATCCTGCTCCCAGCAGTCACTGTCAGTAAATGTTTGATGAATAAACAGAGACTTTCTAATGGGAAGTGGTGGCAACTTTTCTAAGTGTACACAATACAGACTTAATTAGGATTCCCAAGATATAATCTAAGAGTGAGAGACAAATGTAGTGTTGCCATGTCAGAATTACATCTACAGTGAAGTAGAACCCCCAAACATTGTGATGAGAAAATTGCAGATAAAGCTTATGTCAGTTATTGGTTTTGTGCTTAGTGGAGAAAGTAAAGGGGCGTGTTTTGGGATTGAGTAGAAATGAAACATTTTCACCATGGCAACGTCTCACATGTAATTGGAATGGAGATGGCTGAGGGCAGATTTAATTGAAGTGTATTAAATTATGAGGGGCCTAGGGACCTAGAGTGGATAGGAAGGACCTATTACCCTTTGCAGAGAGGTCACTGACCAAGGGGCATAGATTTAAAGTAATGGGCCTAAGCATCAGGGGGGGATTGAAGAGAAATATTTTCACCCTGAAAGTGGTGGCATCCGGAAATTAGTGCTTGAATGGGTGGTAGAGGCAGAAACCTTAACGATGCTTAAAAGAAATATTTGGATATGCATTTAAAATCCCAAAGTGACAGGACTATAGACTATGAGCTGGAAAACAGGAATAGGCTAAATAAATCTCTTTAGGTCAACGTAGACATGATGGACCAATTGGCCCCTTTAAGTGCACTAAATACTCTGGTGTTTCTAAAGTACAGTGATCATTGTATTCTACTTATCAACAAATAAAGAACAAGACGTTGTAGTTCATCTTTTTCATAAAGATATTCTAGGACTGTGTTTTCTCAGCCAGTGACCGGAAATCACTGACCTTACCACAACCATACTGGTCTGACTATCTTTCACCAATTTACATCTTGATATCCTGACATTTATTGTAAAACCTCTGAAACTAGTGACTTTGCAGATATTGGTATTCTTGTCACATTAGGTTTCTTAAAATCTATGGAACAGCACATATCAATGTGTCCACCATCTTTTTACTGTCATGGAGGCTACACTCCATGAGCTTCAACAAGCTATCTCACAAAATGTTATGCTGTTCACTTCATTTCAACTCTGCATTATTGTCTGCTCACCGTTAGTGGAAGTGCTGACTACTGCCAAAACCTTGCAGGACTTGAGTCATCTAAAGATCAGTCGTGCACCAGTCCCATTGTTGTCTGCCATGAATAGAACTGCACTATACATATGGTGAATAGGAATAGAAATGTAAAGGCTTCCAAGTACACACATGATATCAGTGACACTTCATTGCAAATAAAAACTTAAGTCCATAAACATATTGCGATTTCACATCATCACCTCTCTAATCAATTGTCATTGTAATTAAGACTACAAGAATCCCTGAATAAAGGGCCACTATTTTTTTCTCTCATGCCCAATATAGTATAACATCTTATCATTATTCTATCTGAGAGCATCACATGTTGAAAGTCTTCAAACAGTTGATCTTGATCCTTCCTTGTCACTGGGTCAAAATCCTGGAACTCCTTTTCTAATGGCATTGAGAAGGAGTTATCCCAAATGGATTGCAGCAGTTCAAGCAAGTGGCTTATCAGTGCTTTCTCAAGTACAACTAGAGATGGGCAATAAATTCTGGCTCATAACTTTTCTGTATTTTCGTGAGTCAATTTTTATTGAAAAAAGTCAGAAGCAGATAAAAACAAACAAATAAAAAGAATTGTGTTTGCCTCTGGGAGCAAACAGAGCCTGTGTATCTTTCGAGCAATACTAATTCACTGTCAATGAATGATCACTGCATCCAGCTCACATCTTTTGGAAATGGGTATCAATTAGGTCTCGTGTAGCTTGTTGCACCCACTGAGACCCTGCTTTATCATACCAAAAGGTGATGTTCCCCTGGATCTATGCCCTCATTTTCTTCCTCAGAAGGACATTGCTGCTCTCCTGGCTCATCAGCGTCCATAACATCCCCTCTTTTCTTATTCCAGATTTGCAGGGCACAACTTGAAAGGAATATGTAGCCCACTCTGTCTGGACTGTACTTCCCAAAATCAATCCAAGCATTGGAACTACACCTTCAGGAGGTTAATTATCTGCTCAGCACAGCATTAAGGGAGAAATGTGCTACATTTTTTCCATGCTGGCCCTCAGTCAAGAACTTGTCTAATGGAGTCATCAGCCATGGTCTGGAGGGTAGCCCTTGTCTCACAATCATCATCTTTGTAACGCCTTCAAGCCTTGAAGTGAAGCAGGAACATGAAAGATCTCAAAGATATAAACAATTCCAGAATATCTGGCACAGACGTCAAAGATATAGTACTAATGATCATAGATAACTTGTACAATGAAGGAATGGAACCATACTCTGTTGCTGAAGTTAGCCGGGTTATGATATGACCTAGCATGCACAGCACCCCAAGGAAAGCAAGCTACATTGGCAGAGCCTACCGATTGGATTGCAGTACTGACTTCATCCAGGGGAAATGAAAGGAAGGATGTGACCTCACACAGAATGAATTGGTAATAATCGTGACACATTTGAGAGTTGAGGATTGAAAGATCCAACACAGATCCCCAGAGGATCCTTGGAAGCATAAAGATTTAGCACAACTGTCACCTTGATGGACACCAGGACAGGACACACCCCATCATACTGGAACTGCTCTATGATGGTTTCCTGGGGCAACCTCACTCAGCTGGAGGAACTGACATTGATGACAATAGACTCCGCGCCCCCTGTACTTTGTCTGCATTCTATGTGGTTCTTCAGCTGCAGTTTCCTCTTGTGAAGACTGGAGGTAGTTGCTGGTTCTGGGCCTTCTGGAGCACCTGTTTCTCTTCAATTTCTTTACACCATCGTAGCACCATGATCACAGAGGCAATGATCCCTGCGAAGGCTGGATCCATTGGTCATGGTTCAACAGAACATGAGGGGGGGATATCAGAAACAGAAGAAGTTCTTAGCAATTTCAGAAGTCAGCATTTACATCACAACACGTGATGATTTAGCATGATCCTCAATACAGTGGGACGGGACGACTTTGACAAGGAAGGCCATGGGATGCCTCTACATGGACCTTTGGCACAGGGTATCTTACTTTGATGTACTCAGTACGAACCATGTCGTGCAAATATAGCAGGAGAGTACAAGTGCAGTAGGATTACTGAAACCTTGTCCCCTCATCTCCACTCCCCCATATCACTCAAGAAAGATAGCATTGCATAGAATTGCACATTGGCAAATACTTACAGTTGAAGGTGAGAGGGAATCAGCATTCTGTGCCTTTGTCTAGCCTAAAAGATAGCACGGTGGTTCAGTGGTTAGCACGGCTGCCTCACAGCACCAGGGTCCCAGGTTCGATTCCAGCCTCGGGTGACTATCTGTGTGGAGCTTGCACATTCTCCCCGTGTCTACGTGGATTTCCTCCGGGTGCTCCGGTTTCCTCCCACAGTCCAAAGATGTGCAGATCAGGTGAATTGGACATGATAAATTGTCCATAATGTTAGATGCATTAGTCAGAGGGAAATGGGTCTGGGTGGGTTACTCTCTGGAGGGTCGGTGTGGACTTGTTGGACCGAAGGGCCTGTTTCCACACTGGAGGGAATCTAATCTAATCTAAAAGGCCTTGGAATGACTTTGTGAATTGTGGCCCATAGATATTCACCTTTAAGGTCACCTGTAATCATTGCTGCTTCTACAGAGTGACTGATCAATCTGTAACAACCGATTACATGGTCAAGATTGCTTGTGACTAGGACTTGTATCCCGCATAGTTGGACAATGCAGACATTACCCATGCAAGGAACTATGGTTACAGATACCTTCAACCTGTACTGTGTAAGTGCGGGATTAATGCAATTGCCCCTTGAAGGCCCTCACAAGTTACAAGTAGAGCTTGCGTGCTCAGACAGAAAAAACACTCCACTCAGTCGGAGTAAGCCTGCAGCCATTTCCTATTTCAATTTTTCATTAGCAATTCAGAGCAGGATGGAAAGCAACAAGATGCCCTTTGCAGAGTGTGTCACAGGTGAAGCCTTGTAATCCAGTGGCATCCTAAATCTTAATACTCCTTTCTTCCTTGCAGTCCCTGTTGACCCCATCAGTTCTGAGCTTCCACATTTCCAGCCAACTCTTTCACATTTTCATCTGTCAACATTACCCATGAGCCCCTGACCCTACAGCTTAACCATGCCATAAAACATGTTGCACTGTCCACTATGAAATCAGGATGGTCTGTGATTCCCCTTCCTTCAGTAACATGTCTTCAAGTGCACTATCATCTTCCTTGCTTCCTTTCACAATTATTGTCTATCTGCATCTCATCACTCTGTTCCAATCTCCAATCCCCACAGTTGGATTTCCCAACTTCCCTACTGCCATGATGGCTCCCGATAATGCTCCCCACTGACCTTCAGTAAGCAGACCCCTAGGATTGACTGACTGATGAGTGTCTGGACCCACTGACTGACATCTGTGTAGCTCCCTGACTGACTCACTAGACTGTTTGCATCAAACCAACAGCAAACCCTGGAAATCCCTTGGCCCTGGTTACCCCAAGTGGCCCAATTGACTGTGTCAAAGTCCCTGGACTGAGATCAGATACTCTTCTTGATTGACTGACTCCCCATTGACTTGGCTGAGAACTACTGCCCTAATATTTAGAGACATGGTAATTTGGCTGAAACACATTCTGTGTGTTTGCTGCATAAATTGTTGGCACATGCTGTAGGTGTGACATTGATGTAGCACATTGCCATACAATAACAGGTTCATCCCATCAATGGATCATTGATGGCAATCATAACAAGCTGGCTGGATTTGTATCTGCATGAAATAACAAGGTTAGACAGAAGTACTCTGAGCCTTTAATTCCTGAATGATGTGAATAAACGCAAATTGACAAGATATGGCAAAGCAGAGATGCTATGAACATCAAAAGGAAGTGTAAAGTGAGTGGGCAATAAGAGAGCAAGAAGCTTTAAGATGCACTCTGATCCAATGCATGAGATGGATGCCACTCCTGACCACAAAATGGGAGCAGCATTGCAATGGAAGGTGTTGGTGCACGATGAATTGCAGCATTGAAGTGAACAACAGTGCTCCGCATTAGTCCAAAATGTGCCATGATGATGTGGTGAGTCTGGTATGTATCCTATGTCATGGCCTAGGGGTGAGGTATTTGGCCATTTGCTGCCGTTAGATCATACCCTGAGATGTTGGGTCTGCTATCCAAGATGGAGGCCCAGAGGAGCAATCAGCGAGCCGGACTCGCCATAGATTCACTCTGACTGTTATGTTGAGAATTGTTGCTGTCTTGATTCTCAGCGGCCTATGAGGGAAAAACAAACTGCATATAAACAAGGTATAATTCGGTATTAATGAGATAAAAATCGCATGTAAATAGGTCTCCCACCACTCCTTCGCAAGATTCTCACCTTGTTGTTTAAAGCTTGGGTCAAAAATCAGACTTTTATTTCTTGATATTGAGAATCTCATATTTCCAATCTCATCATATTTTTCCAACTGACTCATCATTATTCATATCATTCAGGGACTGAGAGTGTCTAGCCCACAGTCTCTTTGGCAGTGTATACCGTTGGACTGATGTCTCATGTCATTGTTCTGTTTTACTGTTTCTCCTTCCAAAACCCTCAAATACACACACTGTTCTTTTTCATAATGCAACGTTAAAGAAAATAGTGAAGTGGATTATTTAGGTTTTCCTGGTTCTTCCCATCTCTCTGAAGGTATCCTGTTGAACATCGTCATTTCCAACAACTCCATCTGAAAATGGTGAGAGCAAATATGTGTTCCAGACAAAATGATACATTAATTTCTCAGAGATGTGGAGAAAAAATCTGATGTGTAAATGTAAGCCAGCCACCTTTCCGTCTTGCCACTTGTTTATTTATTAGAAATATTTATGCAAGATATTCCCAGTTAAGTTTAAAGGCTTGTTTTCAACACTTCTTGCCCAAGGGCCACTGACAGCACAACAGAGCACCAGAGAAGAAATAGCTTCAGCATAGATCAACAAGCTACAACCTCTAATGTTTCAGATTTGCACAGTATTGCATTTCATTTTATGATGTTGTCTAATCTAAAAGATTCATCTCATCATGCAGAGAACTATGAGAATGCATGAGCCAGCTGACAAATATGTATATGAAGGAGGACACATTAGAAAATTAGATGGTCATTTTTATCTCCCTCCCCCCCTAGATGACCGGCACAACACCATTAATTTCAGCCTTTAGGGTTAAACGCAGTGTGATTGTCAGTCAAAGCTGGATTTGAACTTGCCTCTGCTAGTTGAGAGACCAGCAGCTACTGAGCTATACCAAGCATCCATTTGTATTTCAACTATTATTTATTACATGAGAGACAAAATCACAATTTTTGCTACAAGACAGGTTAAAACATGAAAAACCGAGGAACGCAAATCATGAAAATAAATTCCATCTCTCACCAGTGAAAGGTTTTGCTTTATGTTTTGAATGCACCTTATGAAGGCTAACATGTGACATTGCACACATGAAGTGATATCCAAATTTGTCTGAAGCCAAACAATGGCCTATGTCTTACTGTGGTTGATAGCAATACAGATTAAGTCACAACAATATTAATAATGCATTATAAAGCATGTCTCATTTAAAATGATTTTGTGCATTATTTTGACATTGTTGGTGGATAAGTCATCAATGTTAGGATGTGTACCTCAACTGCCTAGCAAATAAATTTTACAATTAAAATTGAAAATTAATTAGCAGCTTACTAATATCTCTTTTGTTAGTTCACCATTTTGCAGGTGAAGATACTGAAGCTTCATATAATTTTTGGAAACAATGAATCTCCTTTCCCAGTGTCTGGAACTCTCAATCACACCTGATCCTGATTATTTCAATATAAAAGATCTTTAAAAAATTCATTAAAAATGACACATAAGAAATGAGTATACATTAGATTTGCGTAAATTATTGTAAGTGTAACATCTATTTGCATTTTTATTTGTTCGACAATACAACAATGGGTAGAGAAAAGAGGTTCTGGAGCAAGCACTTTTGATGAATATCATATATATTTCTGAACCTGAACAGTAAGCAAGACAGACTTGCATTCATAGGTATTTTAATCAATCTGTTCAGCTAGAACCCCAGAACAGGAGTAACTTGAATCTGACCCTACTGGCTCAGAGTTAAGGACACTACCACTGCAGTACAAAATCCTTTGACTTACAACCAAAAGATCGTAAAATATCAGAAGAGAATTAGGTCATTTAGTCCATCAAGTCAGCTCTGCTATTTGTTCATGGCTGAAATCTTTCTCAACCCATTCTCCTGCTTTCTCCCCAAAACCCTTGATACCCTTACTAATCAAGAGTCTATTCAGTGCTGTTTTAAATACACTCAATGACCTGGTCCTCATGACCTCTGTGGCAATGAGTTCCACAGATCTGAGTATAGGAGCTGGGAGGTCATTTTGTGGCTGTATAGGACAGTGGTTAGGCCACTTTTGGAAGACTGCATTCAAATCTGATCTCCCTGCTATAGGAAAGATGTTGTGAAACCTGAAAACGTTCATAGAAGATATATAAGAATGCTGCCAGGGTTGGAGGGTTTGTGCTATCGGGAGAGGCTGAATAGGCTGGGGCTATTTTTACTGGAGCATCAAAGTCTGAGGGGTGACCTTATAGAGGTTTATAAAATCTTGAGAGATATGGATAAGGTGAATAGCCAATGTTTCTCCCTCCTTGGTAGGGGAATTCAAAATTGGAGGAAAGGTTTAAGGTGAAAGAGGAAAGGTATTAAAGGAACCTAAGGGGCAACTTTATCATACAGAGGGTGATGTGTGTATGGAATGAGCTGCCAGAAGTAGTGATGGAGACTGATACATTCACAATTTTTAAAAGGCATCTGGGTGGGAATACAAATAGGAAGGGTTTAGAGGAATATGGGCCAAATGTTGGACTAGATTAATTTAGGATACCTGTACTGCAGGGTCTGTGTCCAAGCTTACATTTCTATGATTCTATGACTCTATAATTATGCTCTAGCTGAAGATATTCCTCTTCATCTCAGTTCTAAATGGTTGTGACATCAGTCTGAGGCTGTGCTCTCAGGTCCTAGTCTCTCCTACCAGTGGAAACATCTTCTCCACATCCACTCAATCCAGATCGCTCAGTATTCTGTAAATTCCAAATATATCCCCACCCCCATCTTTCTAAACTCTATCGAGTGCAGACCCAAAGTCCTCAACCACTCCTAATGACAAGGCCTTCATCCCTGGGATCATTCTTGCAGATGTCCTCTGACCCATCTCCAACAGCAACCCATCCTGCCTTAGATGTGGGGCTCAAAACTGCCGTCATTATTCAAATGTGGTCTGACCAAAGACTTGTACTCCAGAGACTGTATATCTCTGCTCCCATATTCTAGCCCTCTTGAGATGAATGCTAACTTTTTAACTGCCAACTGCACCTACATATTAACTTTAAGGGAATCCTGAACTCAGACTCCCAAGTCCCTTAGACCTTCAATTTTCCAAAGACTTTCTCCATTTAGAACAAAGTCTGTGCCTATATTCTTTCTACCAAAGTGCATAAACTCTCATTTTCCCACATTATATTCCATCTGCCAATTCTTTGCCCACTTTCCTAGCCTGTTAAACCTTTCTGCAGCCTTCCGACTTCCTCAAGCCTACCTGCCCCTCCATCTATTTTTGTGTCATCTGCAAACTTAGCAACAATGCCTTTGGGTTTTTTTTCATCCAGATTGTTAATATATTTAGTAAATAGTTGTGGTCCCAACATTGATCCCTGTGGAACTCCACTAGTCACTCGCTGCCAGTCAGCCAATCCTCTAACCATGCTAGTAACTTGTCCCTAACACCATGGGCTTTTATTTTATTTATTAGCCTCCTGTGCAGAACCTTGTCAAAGACCTTCTGGAAATCAAAATAGATAACATCCACTGGCTCTCCTTTATCTTTCTTGCTCATTACTTCCTCAAAAAATTCTAACAGATTTTTCAGGTATTATTTCACCATGCACTTCCAAGTACTTTGAAGTCTTATCCTCAATAATGGACTTTAAAATCTTACCAATGACCAATACAACAACTAGCATCCAAACAGTATTATTCACAACCTTACATTGTCATTTAGCACTTTACAGCCAATTAACCACTATTCATATGTAGTCATTGTTGTAATTAAGAAGCACAATAGCACATGACAAGATCCCCTCGACAGAAGAACTATACAGTCTTGGTTGGAGGATAATTATTGATGCTGGAGAACATTTCTTCACTTTTCTTTTTAAGTATTGGCATAGAATCTTTCCCATCCATTTTAAAGAGTAGCTGGGTTTAACATTCCACCTGAAGTGCAACACTCCCTCAGAACCATACTGTAGTACCTGCTGAAATGGTGCTTTCAAGTCTCTGGAAAGTCTCTAGAATATAACCTGTTGACTCAGATGCAATGTGCTATCAGTTGAGCCACAGCTGACACCATATTGAGATGAATGGCATGTCAGAAAGTGTTCTTGAAAGACCCTTTAACCACTCTGAAAGCAATTGTAATGTCTGTTCAAAACCTGATAGGAAAATTCAGTTGTTGGAAAGTATCACTATCTAGAAAAGTCTCAAGACATGTGCACATATATATGTGGAGGCTGACCACTAGCTTGAAAGGGTTGAGGAGGCAAACAGCTATGGCTTTATTGATGTCCATGCTGTATGAATATCATTTGTCATGAACAAAGTTGATTGCAATCCTACTTTACAGTTGCCCTGAGAGTGTTGGAGGAACTTCTGGGTCCTGCTGTTCAACTTCACATTTTCTAATTGCCTAATAACAACTAATGGTTCTCCTTCTTGAGGGGAGTTAATTATATGTCTCATTGTAGTCAAGACATAATATGCAATTGGAGTTTGGAACCAAATCAATTGGAGGTGTACTGCAGCTAGGTTTCTATGCAATAAACAATGGACATCCTGAAAGCCAATTGCTGGTTAAGTTTGAGAAGTACCTGTGAACTTACATGGTTTTAAACTCAACCATCAATATATAATTAATAGCTACTATACCATAGATCTTTCAAAGTCTACTGTGCCACACCTCAGGATGCCCTCTCTCAACTAATATAGCTACCACTTTCTTTTTTTGAAACAGGAACAGCAGTAGGCTATTCAGCCCCTTGAGGCCGTTCTGACATTCAATTAGATTACACCTGATCTCTGTCTTTATCTGCCATACCTTGGTTTCTTGTTCTGTCAAACAAAAATCCGCAAAGATTCACAATTTACTTCACAAAAATCTGCAAATCTCAGTTTTGAAATTTTGAAGTAATGTCAATCTCAACAGTTCCTTGTGGGAGAGAGTTGCACCATTTCTCTAAACTTTGATTTGAGGCAATTGAGATGTTTCAGGTATGACAATCCAGTATCTATTCATGACAGTGTCTAATTATCTACAAAGTTAGCATTTAAACATAAGAGATTTTAAAAAATGAGCAGATTCCAATTACTTCATTTGCATTTTTAAATTATTAGACAAAACACTTTTTTCTCATTTTTTTTGAGAAGAGGAATACTCTGTTATTGAACTTTAATGGTGTCACTGTTAAAAGTTTCAATTTTTCCGGTCCATGAATTGGATCACTACATTAGAATTCTATCCAATATCCTCAATTCAAGAAATTTGTCTAAAACATCTTGGGATTAACATTTCTGTTTAGTTTGGATAAAGCACAGTGAGCTCAGACTACTTCATTCTTTGCACAACTGCATGTACAACAACTCTCTTGGAACACTCTCTGATATCCTGTGACCTCTGGTATAACATGCGTTGTTTATGCCTTTCATACTAATAAATAAACCATAACACAGCCTGTCTGCAATGTATCAGTCACTGCACAGTGAGATGGTTTTGATGTATTTTCCATAGACAGCATAAACACATATGATCTTTATATGGCTCTCCATATTAAAGAGATTCCCAGATCTGTCTAAATCAATAGAATAATGGGGTTCACACCAATACAATTAAAGGGAAATCAGCATTAAATTTAATCAGTTGGTTTTAAAAATGTCATCGTAAAAGTCATTACATTTAAGAGCTAGATATTTTCAGATTTCTTCCATTTTCTTGCATTTATATGTTGTCATTTTTAATTGAAGTCTGTTTACTTGTTCAGAGATAAGATGCACCTGAGGGATAACAAATGTGTTCATGTTAAAGAAAAAAAAATCGCTGTTTTGTTGAATGGTATTGAAATACAGCACAAGGAAACATTCACAGCTGGCATCAATGAAATCAAAACTGCAATCCCTTCAGGATAGTTTGACAGATACTGACATCAGTTAAATTCAATTGATATTTCCCTTCTGTTGAAGTATCTATCCAAGTGCTGAAATATTAGTGAACTATACACCCCTCTCAGATTTGTGCACTGATGTTTCTTTAATGTACATGAGCAAAGCTGCAAAACATATTTCACCAAAGAAATGTCTTTGTATAACATGTCATGTAAATAGTCTCAATAAAAGTACAGTAAAGTGAAGATAATATTCTGCCAAAAGGAATAAGGAATAAATGGGGAATTGGGGAATACACAGTGGCAATATTACATTGGGCTCTGACGGCGTACTATTGAAGTTTAAGGTGCCTATGATGAACACTTTGGTGAGTTTTTCATGCTGCCAGGCTGTCCTGAAGGAGTGAAAGGTTACAAAAGGAGTGAAAAAGATGCTCTTAGATCATTTTCACACACTGCTTTTTGGTTGGGAATAGTAAGAATCACAACGCAGATATAACATGTTGCAGGTAAATAGAATGGAGGAAAGAAGATGACAACAATTTGGGGGGGGGGAGAAAGGAAAGCAAATCCCCATTAACTGTGCACATCTGTATATTATAGTAGACATCATGTTGTAGTGGCTTAATCAAAAAACAAAGGCTCCACTGCCAATCATGTTTGGAATCTAGAAGTACTGTTCATATAATAAAAGTTAACATTTGTAAACAAATGTTGCTGATCAAGTTGTCGCTCAGAATGATTTTTGTATTATTTTGATGAAAACAAATAGAATATTTTTAATTATGTCTATATTTCAGAAAAAGTTAAAAGAAGGCTGGAGAAAAAATAAATCATGACAGTATTGAAATTCCAAGTCACTTTTCTCTTGCTTTAGCTCCCCCACATTGATTTCTGTCACCACAGTTCCGCATTCGCTAAAGAGGAAGGCGGTCTCACTTCCAACTGCTTCGTTTATTTGATGTTAATAGTTTAATTGTGTGATTGATTGACAAAAGAATGGGGTTCCCTTGAATTCTCATGGGATATATTTAATTGCTTCAAAAAGCCAAAAAAAAAAGACATGCTCTGTCTAATTTGACCTCACAAAACTATCGGTTGTAAGCTCAGTGGTATCATAATGTGATTGCTGTTTAGCTATGGCCCTACACCTCAAAATAAAAAGAAAATGCAAGAAATCTGAAATAAGAATAGAATGTTGGAGAACTCATAGGACAGTACATGTGTAAAGACAAAAGACTAGTATTTTAGGACATTTCATGCGTTTATGTTTTACACAAAGCCAATACACTATGGGATTTATCTTTCTGCAATTCAAAAGACCTGTTGTGTATTTTGCACATTGCTGTTTCTAAAATCTGGAATTGGAATAGTACTGTCTGCATATTTCTTATTAACTGTCAATTGTCCAGAATTCTCTTTTGCCACAGGTGTGAGATATACAATGAGAATCCTTGAATGGGAGACGAGAGAGACCACACCTGTGGGAATGTTGAGGCCTTCATGTCCTAGCAACCAAGTAAACTTCATTGCAAACTGCTGCACTGCTCTCCAATTGCCATCACTGTGAAAATATTCTTAAGATATCCAAGAATCTACGTTTCATATTTATTTACTCTATAGTCTTCTACAGGCACTGGGGTATCCCTCAGTCTAAGGCACTGAAGACAGCAACCCCTCCAGCAAACATCTTCCCATCCACCTGAGGAAAAAGGCACAGAATTCTCAGACTAAACACTGGCAAGGCTGTCTCCCGCACCTCTGCCAGCTCAGATCGTGACAACTTGGGGTGGGGTGGGGTGAGCAGTATTAAACTTGTGAGGACATTCTGGTGAACATGTCACTGACACATTGAATCACTACAATGTGGAAACAGGCCATTAGGCCCAACAAATAATCCTCTGAAGAGTAACCCACCCGGACCCATTCCCCTACCTTATTCCTCTACATTTACTCTTAATTAATGCACCTAATCTACACATCCCTGAACACTATGGGAAATTTAACATGGCCAATTCACATCTTTGGACTATGAGAGGAAACCGGGGCACCCGGAGGAAACCCATGCAGACATTGGGAGAATGTGCAAACTCCACACAGAAAGTCACCCGAAGGTACCCAGATCCCTGGTGCTGAGAGACAGCAGTGTTAACCAATGAGCCACTATGCCACCCCACATCTCTGTAGCTGGCCAAGGAAGAAACACCCCAGATCGTTGGCATTCAGAGGACTGGCAGAGACCAGACAGCTGCTCAGTCCCAGGACAGGAGAGCTCCCTATGGTGTCAACCATCAATGACTTTGTCAAAATACACAAGCTGACAATGAAGCAGAAGACAGGTTTTTTGGAGACACTCAGGATTAAGGGTTGGAAAAGTTCATTCTTGCCATTTATACCATGCTGGCTCCAGCATTCATGCAGATGGCACTCCTAAGGATAGGTTGGTAGCAGCCAGGAGAGTCAGGTCCAGCACACAATGTCTGTTGCATATGTGCACAGACTTGCACTTCATCAACTGGATGAGGGATTTTGATCTTATTCCAAGCTCCCCTTCCTCACAAGAGTAGGTAGTGTCAATAGGCACTCAGCCAGAGGAGGGATTACATATATTTGCCCCAGAAGTCTTATCTCTGGACTCCAGAGATATGTAGCCTCTCCACCTTTACTCTGCCTGTTATCCTCTACCTGGTGAAAACTCCAGTTGAGTAGGGTGAGCCTGCATCTTTGAAGGACACTTGCACCATGTCTGGACCTTCTTGTCACAAACACCCAGGACTGACCTCTCAAATCTCCAGTGCTAATATTTTCCACTACAAGGTAGGCCTCCTCTACTGCAATTGTGGACCCTTGGACTGAACCTAGACATAATAGAAGAAAAGAGGAAAAGAAAACCCCCAGTATATACATGGAATGTTAAAACTTAATTGAAAATAGATTGCCACATTTATAAATATGTATTCAATTTTCTTCATCAGTTCTGTAATCAGTAGTCACTTTGGCTGAGCTAGAAGAATAACAACTATCTTTAGCACCATGTGACATTTTGCCCCATCAAAACCATAACGATTTTTTCTTTATTGCCAACGCTAGCATGAAACTTTGTAATGACTCAGTAAGGAAATATAAGGTGTTGTGAAAGCTTCCATCAGTTTGTAACCATAATTTTTATTAAACAGGAAAAAAGTGAAGACAGAACAAACTGTTAAACTGCATTTACAATTGAGATTAAAAAGGGATGCAAGCTTTTGCAGCATCAAAAAATTTACAATGAGTGAATGATGCTTTCAGCCAACACAGTTCCATTGAATGTCATTTCCAAACAAATGCCTTGGTTGCTACAGGCGACCTTGGAAGACAACACAAATAGCATTTCATGGGTTGAGTCACAGACTTAGCCTGTCAATCTCGATGACCTCCCAAACCTTTATGTTCCTTTCTATCTTTGTCTTCCCTGACCACCCCATCAGGTTGGATCTTTGTCACATTCCCACCCAACTCTTTGGCGTAACTTTTCATCACAACAGATTACCCCCGAGCCGTAGGTTTCTTAGTTATTCCAAATATTGTTATGCATTGTGACCCCCAAAGCCAGAGTGGTGGTGATTGTTGATGATTCCCCTTCCCACAGTACCTGGTGTTTTATCCTTGTATGTTGGATCACTACTCCCACCCCATCCCCCCCCCAATAATTACTATCCTACCTGCATCTTAACATGATGCCTTCAATCCCCAAACTTCCCAACAACAGCAATGGCCTCTGATAGCCTCTCTTGACTTGTGGTGAACCGACTCCCAGGATTGACTGCAAACCACTATCCTGACTGATTCAATGACAGCACTGACTGATGATTGATATTTGCACAGGTCTCTGACTGACTTACCGCTAACTCCCTGACTGGTTACAGGGTTGGCTGAAAACAGACACCCAGTCACAGAAGCATCTCTCAATCATCACCTTCTGCCTCACAATCAAATTTTGATCCAATGCACAACTTTGCTTTGGATCTCATCGGCTCTTACTTTCTTAACCAGCCATGAGATACCTTTCAAAATCCTTGCTAAAGTTTATGTAGACACCTTAAATGCATCACTCACATTAATATTCCTGATTCACTCAAAATTTTTGATCACATTTATGAAATGCAACCCTCAATTAACATGTTCATGATGAATATCTCTGATTAATCCACGTCTCTCCAAGTGCAGCTACATTCTATCATTCACAACCCTTTTTAAAACTTTCCAACACTATGGTTAAGCTGACTGCCCTATAATGTCCTGGTCTAAGTCTTCTGCCTTTTTAAAATAATGGGACAATATTAGCTGCCCTTTAGTCTTGATACTTCATGTGTGGCCAGAGAGGAATTGATAATTACTGCTAGGGTTCCCTTGGTGCCATCAACAACCTGAGATGTATCACATCTGGGCCTGCATATTTATCTACATTTAAAGCTGTTAAACCCCCTGGTACCTTTGTGTCTATTTTAATACCCTCTGATATTTCACAGCACTCCACCTTGGATGTCTATACCTGCATCATTCTTTTCCATTGTGAGGTCCAATGAAAAGTATTCGTAGAGGAATGTCCCAACTTTTCTTGGACCCACACATAGGTTACGTCAATGGGCTGGATTCTTTCCCTAGTTATTCTCTTGATCGTTATGTATTTAATAAAACTCCTTTGCAGTTTCCTTTATTTCACCTGCCACCGCTTTCTCATGCACTCTCTTGTTTGCATAACTTCCTGTTTAAGTTCCTACTTGCACTTTTTATATTTTTCTGGGGACTCGATTATATTGAACCCTAAGAGTCGGCCAATTTTTTTAAATTCTTAAACCTAACCTTTAAGTCCTTTAACATCTAGATTTCTCTTTGTCCCACTCTTTTGCAACTTGGACTTAGCCAAAACAATGTATCAAGTTTTTTGAAGGGTTTGTTGTCTGAAGCCTCACGAGTTTCTCACCCTATTTTAACAAACTTTCCTCATTATTTACCCACTCTGCCTCACTGGCTTCTCTCATATCTGATTTCTTGGCAATATGCCTTTCCCATAACAATGCGTCATTCAGTGGATAACTGCCAATAGACTGGCATCCCTTGTGCCCATACCATTTATACCTGGATGAGAACTCTTATTTCAAGGCTGTCCCATTCATCAACAGCCAGAATCAGAACATGTTTACCCTCTACTCTCACTATTTCCTCCTTTAATACCTCCCACTACTTTATTTGCAGGCAGCTGCTCCCATTCTACTTGGGCCAAATTCTACCTTCACTTAGTGAAATTAACCTTTCCCTTGTTTAGAACTTTTATACTTGGCCCATTCTTATCCATTTCCATAATTATCCTAAATCCTATTGAGTTACGGTCACTATCTCAAAAATGCTCCCGAATTGATAGGCTTTCCACCTGCTTATTTTTGATAGTTAGGGCTAGAACTGCCCCCTTCCTTGTTTGGTTTCCTATGCATTGGTTAAAAAAAATGCAAGTCAAGAATTTTGATTCCCCCCTGACCTTGTATGATAAAACTATCCCATTGAGTATTTGGGTGGTTACAATTCTCTATTACTGCCTTATTATTCTTACACTTCTCTGAAATTTGATTCCACATTTGATCCTCTATCTCTCCCAGACTGTTTGGGGTGGGGGGGAGGGGGGGGTTTGGTTTACCATGATGACCACTTTTGTGTTTTCTTCTTTTACCCTTATGACTTTCTGCAAGTCTAAGTTCAAAATCTAAGTGACCAAAAGTAATTTAATGATCCTTCTAAGATATCATCCCTCCTCACTGCAGTAGTTGATTACCTGATCAATATTGCAACCTTTTCCTTCTTTTCTATTCCCCTCCGTCTAATCCAAATATCTTGTAAACAGGAATGCAGAGCTTCCAGTGCCACCCAATTTTAAGACATATCAGAAATGCTTGAACGACTGGTTTTACTATAACCCCATAAAAGTGTTAATTTGGCAGACCTTCGAAAGTGTCAATTAACAGAAGCTTCAAATGCTTTGCACCTCTTAATATTGCAAAAAATGGAGAACAATTTGTTAATACTACTTAAAGTTCTCAAGCAAAGTTAACGATTCACTTCATTAAGAATACTGGATATCCATGCTTTTATTAGACTGGACTCTTAGCCAAGCATTCAAAATGAGGCCAGGTGGAATCTCAGTGCATTTCCAACGCATAATGTATCTGTTTTTCCTGTCCACTACATTGAAAGCTTTGGTGCCTGTGTAGCAATGAGAAAATGGGGACAATGCCATCCAATTTCAGGACGAGCATGCCTTTGAGACATCAGGTATTTTTCCATGCAGCTTTCAAGGAAATGCAGCAGAGCATGATGGCAAATTCAAAATGTGAGCATACAAAGATCATCCAAACTGTACAAAATTCAGAACAAAACTGTCCACATCTGAATCCAAATTGGAATGGAACTTGAGGATTGCCTATTATCCTCAGTGAACTGCTACTCACTCGGTCCATAAAATGATCAGAAATTTCAAATTAATAGGTCGGAATGAGTGTTATTACCTTATTGGAATAAAGTACACATTGATCAAACTGGAAAAAAACCAACATTTTTCCATGCGTAGGTAGCTTGATTTTAGACATGGTTTATGTTGCTAATTTTTGTCAGTTAAGACGGACAATGTTTGGTTTGTCCCTCCCCCACCCCCAGTTATTTAAAGCAAAATGCATTAAAAAGTAAAATAAATAAATCGTCTCTATTATGATTATTGCTGTTACTATTTAATATATCACTAATATTATGCTGTTCTATATCCATAATTGCTTATGCATTGCTGTGCTACCTATGCATTTCATCTTACACAATGCAGTTAAGCTGTGTGTGTTTCAGCAAACTTGCCAGTTCAATATACACATAAAAATTTATTGCTTTCATAAAGTCCACATTGAGGTGCTCAAGCCCATAGCTGTAGTCCTCCTTTGTCACCGCTACAACCACAAAACTCTGACTTGATTTCACACAGGATTATACAAGAAAACCTGCTTATGCCACAGATCTGCCAGTAAATGGACATAATATTAAATAATAAGAAAATAATAAAAGTAGTGGAAAATATTGCTCCAATTGAAATGTTCTTTTGTTATTGAAGAACATAGTCAAGCACCGAAAAACCTCTCTATATGTACGAATACCAGAAACACCCCATTCTGTTTTAAATCCTACTGAATAATTAATTATAATTATCATGGTGCAGTTATTATCTGTGATAACAATATATCCTTAAGGTGAATGCAATATTCTACTACCAAGTACAGGGCAGTACCTAATATGCTAAAGAAATATTGATACAAGATAATTGTCTGGATTATCCTCTGATAAATTGTCTTTCATTCAGAATGATTTTATACTCTTATTTTGGAGCTGAACTGAAGAAAACAGTCACTCATTTGGCACCCCAATGTATTACTAAAAAAGTGTATGAGAAATATACAAATTATTAGTTAATAATAGTGTTGCATAATTAAACATCACTCTTAAAATTCCAACAGCAACAAATTGTTATTGTAAATGATTTTCATGTCTTCATGTTTCACTTTAAAAATATTTTTAACAATGGTATAATTGGGGGAACTAACTTTGAAAAGGTTGTCAAATTGAGTGTGTGATAGCTGATTATAACATATTTTTCACGATGTTATTACTGAAGTGCGACTATTAGAACTTTACATTCTCAAATCAGCTTCTCCCATTCTGGCATGACCACTTTTTAAAAAAATGTTAATTTTTGTTTGTGTTTGTCCAAATGTAGATTATTAGTGTTGCAAAACAGAATGATTCTCCATCTAGTGTTCGTCATCCAGTGCCAGTGGCAAATATTTCTTACTCACATTGGATGCAAAGTATAACTCTTGGTTCGGTTATAAACTCACACTATCAAAGACGACAATACACTACCAGAACAAATCTTACTTTGTATTTCTTATAACATCTATCCTTCTTCCTGTTTGAGTCAGATCTATGGTCGTCCAATTCTCTCAAGGTATGTTTTCTAACATGTAGAATTTTATTTTTGCATCAGCTATATGTTATGAGCAAAATAGAGATCACCAACTATAGAACTTGTCTTGCTGAACAAGTATTATACAAAAGAAAACAAGAACTGCTCATGGCAATCTGAAAAAAAAGCAGAAAATGCTTGTGAAACTTAGCAAGTCTGGCAGCATCTGTGGGAAGAAAGCAGTTAGTTTTTCAAGTCTAGTGACTGAAAAGGAGTTATTGCATTTGAAACGTTAACTCAGCTTTCTTCACACAAATGTTGCCAGACCCGAGTTTAAACAGCAATTTTTGTTTGTGTGTAAAAACTTGTCATCATTTTCAAAGAGTTAATAAGCTTCAGAAAGAGTGCTAGCTATTTTTGGCACTGTTTATAACACATCTGATATTTATATATTGAAATTATTATTTGTGCAAACTAATACCTTAAAATACATTATAGCAGCAATGTTGAATACCATCTTTATTTGAGTGGTTCAACAGATTAATGTTTAGTTTTGCAGCCCTTTCTGTTAAAACCAGTTGGAGAAGAATGGCAGTTTGAAATCATAAGGTGATGCTCTCTTATATCACTGGAGGGCTCTGGCACAAATGATACTGATAGGAAGTGACATTTGTGCCTGTTGTCACCAATTTATGGTAATTAGTCTTATGTCTTAAGTGGTACCAAGACTACAGCATCCAAACATATTCCATTAACATATTGCAGCTGTCATCAGCAGGGAAACATAATGGAGTTAGTAGATCTATGAAACACTGCATACCTTGGCTCAGTCAACTAAACTGCCCATAATGGGGTCATCAGGGATGGTAGGAGAGAATCTGGATTCAAGCCAGTTAGTACTTCTCTCGGTCTACTTGGTATGCATTATGCATTGACTTCAAGGTCATTCTGCCTCAGAATCAAAATATTATTTCATATATTCACAAAGATTACCAAATCTCACCTCTTTCATAACAGGGTTCGATCAACATACACCTATCTATAGTATATTTTTTATTCAAATACCTCACAGATAGCAATAGCTTTTTAAAATTAGGTCTAATGATGGAACTGTCAACCATGGTCAGTTTACACAGGTCAATACAGATCTGACTTTCAATAAATAAGTCACATTCCTTCTAAGAGGACTGATTATTCCGTGAGGCGACAGCTCAAAATATGTTCCTGATAAATAGTTTGGAACAGACCTTAGTTCTCAACTGCATTATATATTTTTGGTTTCTTGACTCTTTCCAGCCCAGTGCAGTACTGAGGGAATGTTTCTCTGTTGGAGAGCATTTACCATAGGCACTGGCCACATTGGTATTTGACCAGCCTCTAAGAATTCTCATGACACATCTCTGATCCACTTACAGGACACTTTTGTATAGCAATATGGCATCACCTGGTTGAGTTGAGTTGTTGAGTCAGGTTAAATCTCACGAGATCTAAGGAGAGCTAGCCAATTAGATACAAAATTGGCTTGATGGTATAAGACAAAGGATGGTGGTAGAGGGTTGTTTATCAGACTGCAGGCCTGTGACCAGTGGTGTGCCTTTGGGTCCACTGTTTTTCATCATTTATATTAAAAAATAGATGAGAATTTAGGAGGTAAAGTTAGTAAATTTGTGGATAAAAGCTTGGATTGGTGGTATAGTGGACAATGAAGAAGGTTCTCTGGGAATGCAGCAAGTTCTTGATCAACTGGGCCAGCAT
Organism: Chiloscyllium plagiosum; assembly: GCF_037043375.1. Classification (NCBI taxonomy): domain Eukaryota; kingdom Metazoa; phylum Chordata; class Chondrichthyes; order Orectolobiformes; family Hemiscylliidae; genus Chiloscyllium; species Chiloscyllium plagiosum. Next base: position 32,851,366 of record NW_028270144.1, on the reverse strand, counting down.
GTTCAGGAATTGCAGATGGAGGTTAATTTAGATAAATGTGAGGTGTTACATTTTTGTAAGGCAAACCAAGTCATGACTTACACAGTCAATGATAGGGCTTTAGGGAGTGTTGTAGAACAAAGATGTGGGATTACATGTTCATAGCTCCTTGAAAATGGAGTCACAGATAGACAGGATAGTGAAGAAGGCTTTCAGCATGCTTGCTTTCATCGGTCAGAGCATCAAATATAGGAGTTGGGATGTCTTGTTGCAGCTGTACAAAACATTGGTGAAGCCATATTTGGAGTACTGTGTGCAGTTCTGGTTGCGCTAATACAAAAAGAATATTAAGCTAGAAAGAGTGCAGAAAAGCTTTACCTCTATTGGAAGGTTTGAGTTATAAGGAGAGGTTGGATAGGCTGGGACTTTTTTCCCTGAAGTGTTAGAGACTGATGGGTGGCCTTATGGAGGTCACATAAAATCATGAGAGGCACAGATAAGGTAGATAGCCAAAGGCTTTTCCTCATGGTAGGAGAGTCTAAAACTAGAGGGCACAGATTTAAGATAAGAGGGGAGAGATTCAAAAGGATCCTGAGGGGAAATTTTTTCCACACAGAAGGTGGTGAGTGTATAGAAGGAGCTGCCAGAGGCAGTGGCAGAAGGGAATACAATTTTGTCATTTAAGGAAAATTTAGACAGACAGGGATAGGTAGGAAGAGATATGGTCCAAATACAGGCAAATGGGGCTCGTTTAAATTGTGAAAACTGGGCAGCATGGGCAAGTTTGGCCAAAGGGCCTGTTTCCATGCTGTAGACACTATGACTGTATGATCTCGTGTTGCACAAGTATCTGTAATTGAAATATCACAACAAAGAAGTTTATGCTCAGGGACCCATGCCTAGTTTGTGGGATGGATAAGGCTGCATTTCTGAGCTCTTCACTCACTGTCACAGTACACTTACTTTGAACCTATTTGAATACTCTCAGCATCTGCATCCCTGCTGCCTTGCTTTGCTCTGTTTTGGCTTTGTATGCTTTTTTTCTTCTGTTAGGCTCACGCTGAATCTCTCTTGCCTTGCCTTGCCTTTTCATGCATGTACAAAAACTTGAAGTTTGTCATGATTGTAAGCAGACCTCAGTTAAGTCAAAGGGAATGCCTTCATTCAGGGGTGTTCCCAGCACAGCAAGTCAAGGCAAGCCTCCAATGTAAGTCCAGTAACTTGGACACAATTAGTCAACCCCTATGGGCAGTATCTGCGTAAGGGATGAGGAGCTGAATGTTGGGCAGCCCAACTGTTTGACTGTTTTTATCCTATTGGAGGCTGCGTTCTTCCTGGATGGAGAAAGAGGCAGGTATATGGAAAATAAAAATGGGTGGCACATCTGTTACTTTTGGTGCACTCGGGGAGATGTCCAAAGTGAGTGACTAGGAAGCATGGAAGGCAAACAGGGTTTGGCTGTTGGAGGGGGATGGGTGAGATTGAGTGAGGGAAGGTTTTGCAGGAAATAGTGAGAGGAATGGATGGAGAATACAATTTGTTGGGAATGATAGCAGAGGTAGAGTGAATGTGAGGTATCTGAGAGAAGATGATGGCAATTCTGCTGAATGCGTGGAGAGGGTGTTGACTTCCTTTTAGCATTGCTGGGCATTCCTCCAGGTGGCTACGATCACAGTGACCCACAGAACAAATTCAGAGCAGGTCTGGTTTGGTGTCATGGTCTCATCTGCTGATCCTCAGGGAGGATAAAGTACTGCATCTGCACCACTCCATCCAGCTGCAGCTCCAGGTCCCTGCCTGCAGGACAGCAATTTTCCTCTGTCTGCCATGTTCAAGATTTGTCAGGACCATTCAGGGAGGCTCCTGACTGACAGTGCTTTGGTGCACAGCAAGCTTTTAAAGTTGACACTGGTGCTAGAACTGCCTGTCTTTTGTGAGGATCCACTGAGTGGCAAGATATTCTGGGTCAGGTGCTTAGTAAGATGATGCTAAAGGTGGACATGAGAAACACAATAGTGGCAGGGTACTTAGTTAATGAGGTGAGTTTGGTAAGGTTGGCAAGAAATCCTACTATGCCTCATGATGTTAAAGCTTTCCAAAAAATACAGTGCGACTGGAACTTAGCCAAATGAGTAAGATTCAACCAGACATACAATCCTTGATCTAAATTAATGAAAATTAAGCGCTTTTTCATGTCCTATACCTTACTTTACAACTCATCACTGACTTACATGTTTTTAATGCCATATAACACAAGGAATATTCCATACTCTCATTTACTTCTATAAACAAAAAAAAATTATAATGTTTTTAATCATAAATTGACTCAAACCAAATTTTTAAATGCTCTTCCAACTTGTCATATCAATAGGCTCCTTTTGAGGATCTCTGATAATTCTTTGGCACATTTGACAATTGGTGACTTGCATCAGCCCATGTTATTTTGGGAAACTCTTTGTGAATGCATTTTATCCCAAAAGAAAACTTATTCATTATGCACTCAATGGGCAAACCTTTCTCAGATTGACCCTTATATAGAATTTCCTTTTGAATATTTAGGCTATTGTTCCTATAAGTACCAATGATGCAGCAGTGAAGTTACTTTGAACAACCTTTTTAATTTTAACAGACAACATTTATTATTTCTTTCCCACCAAGAATGTGATAAATTCTGCCATAATCAGACAACCATAGAAACATATGAATCAGGAGCAAGCCATCTCGCTACTCAAGCCTGCTCTATGGTTCAACAATATCATGACTGATGTGAATACCTCCCATTCCCACATATCCCTGACAGCCTTTCACACTCCCGCCCGACCTTGCTTACCGAGAACTTCTATAATAAAATTAACTGAACACTCTGCTTCCAACACCTTTGGAGGCAGGGAGTTCCCCGACCCTCTGTGAGATACAAATTTTCGTCATCCGTATTTTAAGTGGGACCCTTAGTTTATAAACCATGGCCCTTAGTTTTAGATTTGGCAAGAAGTGAAAACATCCATCTCAGCTATTACTCTGTGATTTATTTCATACTTTCCATGACTAAAGGGACTTTCAGCTGTCCTTTTCATTGCTGCAATATTCATGTTTGCAAATATCCCCAAATTCACTGCGTCCTGTGATAGAACTCCTCTCTTTTTTAAAAAAAAATGTATCACATTTAATGCTGAACTCTTCTACAAGTTCAGTGTACTCCTTGTTCCCTGCATCCTTCAACTGGATTTTTACTCTGTTGGAAGATGGTTGGATGTTATTTTTAAAGTAATTAGCCTGCTTTTCTTTAAATTCCTATCTCCGGATGCAAATAACAACTGTTTAATATTTTGATTAGATTTGATTAGAGAAGTTAGAGCTTGTTAAGGGAATACAATGATGTCCAGAGTATGGAAACAGTAAATCTGCTGACTTTGTCAAAACTATTGCCTTATCATGTTCAACGTTCAGTTTCATTTGAGTCTATTTCATAGATGGCTGCTCAACAGAAAATGTATTTCTCTTGACACTGTCCATGCTGAATGGTTTCCTCCTTGCTATTTTACAGGAATCATCAATTTTAAGTCAGAAGTTAAAAGATACCAGGTTATAGTCCAACAAGTTTATTTGAAATCTCAAGCTTCTGGAGAACCGCTCTGAAAACTGGTGTCATGTGACTTCTGACTTTGTACCTCAACATCATCACTCTTTTAGTGGTTTCAGCATATTTTCAACGCAAAACTCGAAGCAGATCGACCTTTCAAATTCCTTACTCTTACTTATGTCCTTATTGTTTAAAGAATCTAGGTTGATAAAGTGTGGCGCTGGAAAAAGCAAAGCAGGTCAGGCAGCATCAAAGGAGCAGGAGAGTTGATGTTTTGGGCAAGACCCTTCATCAGGGCTGGGGAAGGAGAAGGGAGCTGAGAAATAAATAGGGGGAGGGGAGTGAGGCTGGGCAAAAGGTGGTGGATGGCAATGGGTGGATGCAGGTAGGAAGTGATTCTGATTATGATAGGTCGGTGGAAAGGGTGGAGCAGTTGGTGGGAAGGAAGATGGACAAGTAGGTCGGGTCAAGAGGGCAGTGCTAAATCGGAGGGTTGGATCTGGGATGGAGTGTGGGGTGGGGAGATTTGGAAACTGATGAATTCAATGTTGAATCTAGATAAAATTTTAACCAAACCATGCTGTGTTGTGAATGTACATGCACTGTCCAACAGAGCACAAATGAGAGAGAGCGCAAATAAAACACTTATTCCTGTGCTAAGGCTTTTCATAACTAGTTTAATGCCCTTTGACTGATCAATATCATAATTTTCCCTTTTTGAATCTTTCATGTACTGAGCAATTTTGAAAACCTTTTTATTCCATTTTGGAGGATTCTTTGCTTACTGGAATTTTGAATCACATCTAGGACAACGTTGACCACACCCTGGACACCCCTGGGGTTCATTCATCTGTTATGATCCCTCAATTCCTGTCAGTTGTATTAATCATCAAATTGGTTGGTGGTTATAATTCTGCTATTGTGTAGACTCTGTGAGTATGCTGTATCTGGGGATGAGATGGAGTCAGTTCTGCTTGAGCAGCTCCTTGCCCAACAGGGAGACTCACCCATAAATGAAGACTTCTTAGTGTCCTATTAAATGGACCCCCTTCCTGCTTTGGACCATCTTTGGCCAAGCCCATCTCAGTGAAGACCTGGCAGACAGGGCCCCTTGCAGGCCTGGCAATGACCACATAGTGGCACTGCTGGTACTGGAGAACTGCTGGCCGCTGATTGGACGGCAGTTCTCACAAGCTCAATATCTGCATTGAGTGCAGTGAGGACGCTAATACCAAACAGACATGCCAGAGAGGTTGGGGTAGAGTGGGAGGCTTAGAGTGACTGGTACAAAGTAGCAAATGATTTTTCAACTGGTGGATAGGCTGACAACCATTGCCATCAAATTCTGCTGTGAAATATCTTTAGCGAAGGGTTGTTAAGATCCAGAACACATTACTTCAAAGAATGTTGGGATCAAATTCCATGGGAATTTTTGAAAATGACAATTGGTTATGTTCCTGAAAAGGAACAATTTGCAAGATTGCAGGGAAAATGCTGGAATGTAGGGTCTTTCAATGAATTCTAAGGCAGAACAAGAGGAACAGAATCATCTGCAGTTGCCATTTAAAGCAATGCAGCATTCTGACTTGGAACTATATCTCTATTCCTTCTCTAGCATTGAGTCAAAATCCTGGCACTTTCTCCCTAACAACATTGAGGATATCGCTAAACCACGGGGACTGCAGTGTGGTTCAAGAATCTGGCTCACCACCATTCTCAAGAGCAATTAGGGATAGCCAATAAATGTTGGCCTAGCCAGTGATGCCCATGAAACAATTATAAGAAAATGATTCGATGTTTCTCCTCTAAGTTCCAAATTGAGCTATGTCTCAGAACTATAAATCACTGATCCAAATGGATACTTCGTCCTTATAAGAAGTCAATTCAATGAATTGTATAAAGTTCATTGAGCCAAATTGTTGAGTTACAGGTCAACCTGCAATCCTATGCCAAGTGGCAGATAGAAGACAGAAACTTTTCTCCAAAGAAGAAGCAAAGAAAAATCCCTGGCCTGCTTTAGTTTACCCCTTATTTACCAGTTAGAGTTGCATTGGAGGGGGTGGGGGGGTGGTGGCAGGGGTAGAGTGACTCAGATGCCTGGCTTCTTGGCTGCACAATGCAAACAAAGAGTAGGAAACAAATAATAAAAGGAAAAATAAATATATTAGGAATCAGCCATAATTTTCACCATTTGACATAAAACATTTTGAAAACCTGTGAATCAAAGTGTTACTGAAAAATATCACTCCTCTGCAAACTTCAACAGTTCAGTCAAGATAAGAAAAATTCTTATTGTTCCTGATGTAAAAATTATGTTCAATATAATATATTTGTGAAAAATCTTTTACTCCTTTCTATGGAAAGAGCAGAATTATACATTCCTAAATGTATACTGGCAATGTACATGGTTGTGTGCATTGATACATACATAATGATGCATGTAGATATATCATTTAAGTTACACAACTGCTTATTTCTTGTGTGTAAAACAGAAATGTTGGAAATGAATGTCCCTGCCTTTGTCTGAATATATTGATTGCGTCTCTGTAGCATATGGTAGTGTAACAGGGTGACTTAGTGTCATAGGGCTAAATGTACTGCTCCGCTGGTGGGTTAACAAGCAGTGAGGGATGGTTGGGGGGAGGGGAAGGGAAAGCATTAAATGGCATGGCACCATTCCCACCACCTACACTCTCATCCCCATACCTGCTGTAATTGGATTAGTGGCAGGAAAGACATCAGGAGACCCCACTGGTCTGTGGGTCAATTGATAGATATGTATCTCAACACATTGATTTATGCAGTAACGGGAGAGGCCTTTGTAAAGAATGCTGCGCAATTTACACTATGAGGACTGGTGGAAGGAAAAGGGAGTACCTTCTTGAAGCCTTCTTTGGGTCAATTGGAAACTTCTGCCATTTCCATTCCCCTTCTTCCCTAACCTGTCTACCTCCCCCTCTTTCCCCCTTGTCGTGCATGCCAGCCTGGCCCTCGAGGGGCCCATTGACTTAACTCCACTCCCAGCTCCCACGCAGCCATGCCTCCTTGTGCAAGTATTGTTGCAGTACCAGTAGTGACCACTACTTCCCGTGGCACTGCTGATACTTCAGAGCCTCTGATTGGCCAGCAGCACTTTAAGGTGGGACTGTCTCTTGCTGATTGGAGAGGCCCCATCTCAAACCAATTAACAGCTGTTGGAAGATGCTGGGAGGTAGACCCATTACTGGATTGTGTAGTTGGAGCAGGACCACTACTATCACCATGAAACTCAGTCCACAAAATCACTTCTTCTCTTGAGATTTATAAAATAACATCTCCGTACTTTCATCATTCCAACATTATGGATTAAAATGGGAATCTTATTTAAAACGCTTATTTTAATTATTAAGTAGCTGAAAATGAATAATAATTATATTTTTCTATTTTTGAATCTATTTTTGTCTATTTCTGTAGTTTTTTTGGTGGGAGGTATGGGGCAAGGAAACATTATTGCTTGAAATGTACCTATTAACTTCAAAGATTTGGCTAGGAAAACGTATTCAGCCTGACAGAATGAAAGCACTGATTCCCTATCAGTAGATATTGCTTTAACTGAAATTGCATTAGTTGTGGAATAGAAACTCCTTCAGTGGACAGCCAGACTCAGGAAATATTATACTTCAATACAATGTCATTAAACACCCAAAGTCATTGCTTTGAAAAAAAAAAGTTAATAAAGATACTTAAACAGTCTACTGAAGAAAATCATAATTTTTATCAATTGTAATTCTTAAAGAAAGGGATTGTTGGTAGGGCACTAAGTTTTAGAAAGTACACTATCAGCTTTAATTGCAGTTGCTCAGTTTTTCTTCAGAGAAGTCTGTGCTGGGGACATAATTAAAAGGGAATGGGAGTAAGCTAATTAGGTTTAAAAAGTTTAAAATTCTGCAAAGGCAACAATATCAAGGAGACCAGTACCAAATATTTTTTTTTCTGGCTGATAGAATGTCACAAGAAGTGTGTCATAGGGATTGGAGCTGGAGCCTCAACATTTCAAAACTTTATATAAATAATTTGGATGGAGGGATCGAGGGTTCAGTAATTAAATTTGCCAATGAAACAAAGCTAGGTAAGAAGTTGAGTGATGAAAGGAAAGAAGCAACCTACAAAGGGATATAGCAAATGGAGTACAATGTGAGAAAATATGAAATCATCCATTTTGCTGCAATGTGTAAAAAAAAGCATGTTATCTAAATGATGAGAAGTAACTGAGCTCTGAGATGCAGACAGGTCTGGATACTTCAGTGCATGAATCACAGAAGGTTAATATGTAGGTACAGCAAGGGGAATTGACAGAAAGAAGGTTCACTAGGTTGATACTAGGTAAAGAGGGAATGTCATTTGGGGAGAGGGTGCGTAGGTTGTTCTAAATTCCAATAAGTACAGGTTCAATGAGAGGCAATCTTTATTAAAATATTAAAGATTCTTAGGGTTTTGACAGGGTAGATACAAGGAGGTGGTATCTCTTTGAGGGAAGAGTCTAGAACCAGAATAAGAGGTTGCACATTTAAGATAGAGATAAGGAGGAATTTCTTCACTCAGAGATTAGTAAATGTGTCAAATTCTTCACCACAGAGGACGTCAAGGCTGAGTCATTAAGAATATTCAAGGCGGAGACAGATAGATTTTTAGTCAAAATGGAAATCAAGGGTTATGAGGAAAAGGAAGGAAAGTGCAGTTGAGGATTATCGGATCAACTATGATCTCATTGAATGGTGCAGCAGACTTGATTGGCTAAATGGTCTACTTCTGCGCTTGCATCTTATGGTCATATTTAGGGAGGAAAGTTATGCTTCAATTTTGCAGAGCATTGATGAGACTGCATCTTGTGTACTACAAATGTTTCTGGCCACTGTACTTATGGAAGGACGTTAATGAATTGGAAGCAGTTCAGAGAAGGTTTACTGGACTAATATCTGGAGTGAACAGATTGCCTTTTGCAGGACAAAGCAGCCCACTTGATTGGCATCCAATCCATCACCCTCAATCTTCACTCCCTTCACCATCAATGCAATGTGGCAGAATGTGTACCATCTACAACATACACTGCAGCAACTCACCAAGGGTGCTTAAACTACAGCTTCTAAACTTCGTGACTTCTATCACCTTGAAGCACAGAGGCAGTAGAAACATGGTAAGTCCAAAATCTACAAGTTCCCCTCCAAGTTACAGACTTCAAAATATACCACTGTTCCTTCCCTGTGATTTGGTCAAAATCCCAGAACTCTCATCCTAATAGCACTGTAACTGTTCCTACTGCAACGGTAGTGAAATAGCTTACCACCACTTTCTCAAGCCCAAGGGAAATTAGGGATGGACATTAAGTGGTGGCCTAGATGTCTCAAGAACAAATAAAAATAAAATCTTAATTTGAGTATTTAGTCAATAAAATATATTTGTCATTTTCATGTTTTCCTTTAAGGTATCCTAAACAATCATCTTAAAAAGAACTAAGAGAGCATTTTCAGTCGGAATGTACAAGTTCGCAGAGATTTTTTTATTGAATAATCTCACTAGTGATTAAGTGAAAGTTTAAAGTTACACTGTGACACACCAGTATTCAATTGCTTGGTTCATTCTTTTGAAATCCCTCTCAGCTATATTTGTGGAGGTGTTAAACCAATGTACATTAAAAAGGTTGACACATTAAAAGCAGAAAATGCTGGAAATACTCAGCAAATCAAACAGCATCTGTAGAAAGAGGACAGAATTAACATTTTAGTGTCATCAATCTGAAACAGTAACTTTGTTTCTCTCCTCAAAAAGTTGTCTGACCTGTTCTGTATTTCTAAAAATTTCTGTTTAGATTTCAAATTTCCAGCATCTGTAGTAATTTGCTCAAGTAACACTTTCAAAACCAGCGGATGGACACAGCAGGTGGAATTTCTCCATTTTCAGTTGAGATGCTTTGCTGATGAGATTTATGGCATCCTGTATCATTGCAAACTTTCTCTTACAGTCTTCTACTCTTTACTTCATTAACCTCTACCCAACCTCTACAGCACCTTTCTTTTGGAATTTCATGGCAGGAAAGGTAGAAATATTCACCACTATTGGGAATTGGCAGTGTTCACGTGACAGATCCATACTTAAAGCCCATCTGCATACCACCTCAGCTGCTGCAAGCCACAAACTTGCCCTTGCCTCTCACCCCATGACTCCACGACACCACCTCCCACACAAAATGCTGCCCCTTCAGACCTGAAAGAAAAAGACTTACCTTCTAACACTTGGCCTCAGGTTAGCTGGCAGCTTCTGGTGAGGCAAGACTTCAATATCAAAGATTGTGATTTGTCGAGAAGCTCACCAGACAGCTCTTTACAAGCTGATTGGACCTTGGCCTGGGAAGTTTTCTCATTGGTTGGAGCTGACAGTCAGTCACCATTGCCACACTGCCACTGCTACAAACTGGGAAATCCCAGCCAAAGGATCTGTGAATTGTTACACAGAGGCTGGAACTTCCTGTTCACTGGAGTGGCATTGTCAATGGTGAGAAAGCTGGCAAAAGTGATTAAATCAGATTCCCAGTGGAATGATAGATATTTAGATTTCTCCCTTAGATCTTGAGTGGTGAGTGCTAAAATTCACTAATGAGTGGCGATTTCCTTTATTCAAGCATTTTAATCTCAATGTTAACTAATGTCTCCTCATTTCTGTGTAGCTTATTCCCATTATCCTTTCCTTCTCTGAGAAATTTGATAGTGCCAATTCCCAATATGAAAATCTGAGGGGGTGTCTCACTTCCTGAGCCTTCGCTCAACTCTACCGTTATCACCATGGACACTGTCCTCTTCTACCCTTCATCTACACAAGTGGGCTTTGCCCAGCCACCAACCTCACCACATCATCACACTTCTTTCAGATCAACTTGTACTCACACACCACTTCAGCCGTTCAGGACTTCATTTTAGAACTCAGGGATACTTATCACTGCATGCTCCTGCCATCTTGCTTTGTTGGCAAATGAAATGCTGGCTAATGAGATTAGACATATTTAGGATATCTGGTCGGAATGGACAAGTTGGACCGAAGGGCCTGTTTCTGTGCTGTACATCTCTATGACTCTAAGTCCAAACCTAGCTCATTCCTCCCGGAAGCAAGTTTCAATCAGGTTTCATTCACCTTTGAGCCTGCACTTCAAGGAGCAACTGGAGATCTGTGTGGCATCTCCCAATTCTTGACTCATAAGTGTATCAGGCTTTAAGTGATGAAATTTTCTCAGAACAGCAGGGGTCTTCAGATTCTTACCCTTTGCTGATGAGAGTCAAGAAGCCCTGGCATTAGGGTTCTTTACCACTGATGGCTTCCCATAGATGCAGTGACTACAGACTATTGCTGTCACCAACCAGTCAAGTTTGCCAACAGAAAAGGCTTCCACTACATCCAAATACAGTCCATCTGTGACCATCGATGTCACATTTTGGAGATGTGCGCCAGATAACTTGAGAGCTGCCATGCTACTTACATACCAGATATCTCATAGGTTCTTTCCTCCTTCCATGGTCCTTGGGTCATAAAGGGCTGTTGGCTGGAAGACAGGAGGTAACCCATCCAAATATGGCTGATGACACCTTTACAAAATCCTCAGACCGCATATGTTGGAGATATAGTACTGCCATGTTTTTGCTAAGCTTCCTTCAGTTGAGATTTTGATGTTTGAGCCAATCTTATGAGAGTTTAACCCAGTATAGCCCAGAAAGGGTTACACATCACTGCAGTGAGATGTGCCTTTCACAATTGGAGTTAACAAAAGGGAATGTCCTGAATGTCTAGCATTCTTATTAGGATTAGGATCAGAATATTGATTGGGAAGGAAAGCATAACAGACACACATCTCAAGTGCAAAAGGCTACAGAAAATCTGATTGAAATGTGCTTCTGGAAGGAATGAGCTAGGTTTGGACTTAGAGTACAGCACAAAAACAGGCTCTTAGGTCCAACATGTCCATTCCAATCAGATATCCTATATAAGTCTAATCTCATTTGCCAACATTTGATCCATATACCTCTAAGCCCTTGCTATTCATACACCTATCCAGATGCTTTTTTAATGTTGTAATTGTACCAGGCTCCACCACTTCCTCTGGCAGATCATCGCACACATGCACCACCCTCTGTGTGAAAAAGTTGCCCCTTCGGTTCCTTTTAAATCTTTTCCCTCTCACCATAAATCTGTGCTGTCCAGTTTTGGACTTTCCCACCTCAGGGAAAAGACCTTGTCCATTTATCCTATCCATGAACCTTATGATTTTATAAACCTCTAAAAGGTCACCCCTCAGCCTCTGACACTCCAGCGAAAATAGCCCCCAGCCTATTCAGCCTCTACCTATAGGTCAAATCCTCCAACCCTGACAACGTCCTTGTAAATCTTTTCTGAAATCTTTCAAATTTCACAACATCCTTCTTATAGCAGGGAGACCAGAATTGCTCACAATATACCAACAGTGTCCTAACCAATGTCCTGCACAGCTGCAACATGATCTCCCAAATCCTATACTCAGTGCAATCACCAATAAAAGCAAACATATCAAATGCCTTCTTCACTATCCTATCTATCTGTGACGCTACTTTCAAGGAGCTATGAACCTGTACTCCAAAGTCTCTTTATTCAGCAACGTTCTCCAGGATTTACCATTAAGTATATACGCTCTGCTCTGATTTGCCTTTCCAAAATGCGGCACCTCACATTTATTTAAATTAAACTCCGTCTGCCACTTGTTGGTCCATTGGCCGATCTAATCAAGAGCCAGTTGTAATCTGAGGTAATCTTCTTTGCTGTCCGTCACACTACCAATTTTGGTGTCATCTGCAAACTTACTAATTACACCTCTTATGTTCACATCCAAATCACTTAGATAAATGACAAAAAGCAGTGGACCCAGCACCAATCCTCATGGCACACAAGGCTCCAGTCTGAAAAGCAATCCTCCACCACCACCCTCTGTCTTCTACCTTCGAGCCAGTTCTGTATCTAAATGGCTAGTTCTCCCTGTCACCTTGTTAACCTTGCTCATCAGTCTACCATGAGAAACCTTATTGAATGCCTTACTGAAGTCCATCTAGATCATGTCCACCACTCTGCCCTCATCAATCCCCTTCATTACTTCTTCAAAAAACTCAATCAAGTTAATAAGACACAATTTCCCACACACAAAGCCATGCTGACTATCACTCATCAGTCCTTGTCTTTCCAAATACATGTAAATCCTGTCCCTTGGGATTCCCTCTAATAACTTGGCCACCACCAATGTCAGGCTTACCAGTCTATAGTTCCTTGGCTTTTCCTTATCACCTTTCTTAAATACTGGCACCACGTTAGCCATCCTCCAATCTTCGGGCACCTAACCTGTGACAATCGATGATACAAATATCTCAGCAAGGGGTCCAGCAATCACTCCCCTAGCTTCCCACAAGATTCTAGGGTACACTTGATCAGGTCCCGGGGATTTATCCACTTTTATGCATTTCAAGCCGTCCAGCACCTAATCTTCTGTAACATGGACATTTTTCAAGATGTCATTATTTATTTCCCCATATCTTGCACATCCTTCTCCATAGTAAACACTGGTGCAAAGTACTTGTTTAGTATCTCCCCCATCTCTGGCAGTTCCACACATCGGGGGAACTGCCGATCTTTAAGGAGCCCTATTGTCTCCCTCGTTACCCTTTTGTCCTAATGTATTTGTGGAGTTCCTTTCACTGTGATACTCTCTCCTGGTATATGGCAAATAGCCTTTGGTTCAACCATAGAAAATATGAATCTGGTTATTTGTGCTCTTCTTGAACTGTTTTCTTACCCATATGATTATATGCTTGGTATCTCTGGCTGATCCCACGTTAAGTATCTATACTTCATAGGTCCTCCTGATCTGTTGAATTGGAATCTTTGGAAAGAGAATTCTTTACTACAAATGCTGGAAATCTGAAATGCATAGGGGAAATAAGAATGAAAACAGGGATATCAGCCAAGATTCCCATTCTAAATCAGCAATAAGAAACATACTGGAAGATTAAGAAGGAGGTGTGTGTGTGTGTGTGTGCATGTGCGTGCACTAACGCACTCGCATATGCATTGCATCAGAGATTTAAAGGGAATGTGCACAACAGTATTTACCTGGTTCCCCTGTGTAATAATTGTAAACATTGCCCTGGTGAACATTCGGAAAGGCTTTTGTGAAAAATTCTGCTTTAGTAACGATTGTAAGAATGGTGAACTGCCTCAAGTAACCCTCTAGGAATCACAGTGATCAAAGTGTCAGTCTTACATTTTCCAAACTCTGTACAGATTCTGTGCTGAGATCTAAGTATTGGGTATCAGCTAAATGATTCATAACATACAGAATCATGAGTAGACCATTCAGCCTCCTTGATCATGTTTTGTCATTTTATTAGTTGATCTATACCTTTCATTCTATAACTCCATTCACCTAGCTTAAATCTCTATTCCTTGATGCTGTTATGTAATAAAAATTTTGGTCACAATCTTGTAACCATTTAGCTGGTCCAATATACATAGCATTTAGGGAGAGAAAGTTTTACATTTCCATTATTTCTTATACAGAAATAGTGCCACTTGATTACAGTCTTAAATGGTGAAGCTGTTAACTTAGGAATGTTTCCACCATTCCAACACCAGAAAAATGTGGTTTTGCTGGATCTACTGTATTGAATTCGTTTGTGAGTTAAAGTATTTAATTTTGGTCACTTCCCAACCTTCTAAACCCAAGGGAGTACAAGTTAAATTAGGCAAACTGTCCCTATTATTTCACCTGTTAGTCACAGCAGCTTTCTGCTGGATCTATGATGTCCCTTCTTAAAGACTAATGTATGTTTCTTGAGGTGACACTAAATAATACTCAAGATGGTGTCTGACCAAATCTCTGTACAACTAAAAAAATCACTTCCTCCCATTTGTATTTTAACCACTCCTCCCAAATGAGAGAAATGCTAATATTTTAAAATTTGTTTAGACTACCTTCTCCATCTAAGCACCATCTTTTTGTGATTTATGTATGTGGACGTCCAGATCCCTTTGCTTCTCTACAATTCCTACTCCTGCACCCTGAAAACAAATAGTCTAATATTTCTTGGACCCAACAATAACAATCAGAACAACTTATATCGCTCTTGTAATAAAATAAGATATTCTATGGTGCTTCATTAGATTGTTATTGAAACAAATTTTACACTAAGTCACATTTGGGACAGATGACCAAAAACTTGGTCAAAGGTTTGATTAAAGGATTTAATGACTGTCTTAAAGGGTGGACAAGAGGTTGCTGTGTGAAGTGGTCTAGAGAGGGCATTGCAGAGCCTAGGGCCATGGCAGCTGAAGGCACATTGACTGATGGAGGAACAATTAAATCTGGGGATGCTGAAGCAACCAGAATTGAAGGAAAATAGATATCCCAGAGGTTTGTGGCACTGGATCCAATATAAATGACCTCTCACTTCCCTATATTGAACTTTATTTGCTACAGATTTGCGCACACATTTAATATATTCATGTCCATTTCTATCTTTTTGCTTATATCCTCACAAGTGGCAAATCTGCATCTTAGGCTAACTGAGGCAATGGATTCAAGTGTAAGTATTTCTTGATGTTCTACATGTCTTTATAGAAAAAATATAATGTGTCATTAACCTCATGCTATTTATCAATTTTTCTCCTTCCTTTTTTCTAAAAAAAACATTTATGTAGTATCTTTTAGAAATGGCATGGAATCTAAAGTTATCCAATGCCTAAACACATAATCCAATCACATTGTCACATCAGTACGATCCAAGCAAACCTGTGAATTGAAGGAAGATAAATTTTAGCATGATTCGAGTCACCTTTTAAGCTTCTACAATTCTATTGGAATTCTTCATCCTACCTGCTGCCTTTAGGTCTTCACACACATTTTTACCAACATGAATTGAAATTGGATCTGTTCAGAAAATCTTAAATTGTTGACATTATTTCTACAAGGACTACAAAGCAAAAGCAATTGGTAATCCGATGGACCAGATGTCAAATTGATCTGACTTGTTGATGCTGTAATTTAAGAGATAGCAAGCTTTCAGGCCAATTCAGTCTTGGTATAATGTCATGCCAGCCTACCCTAGTGCTATCTTTTTGCCAATGGTGCTGTATCTTCTGTCGTACAATTTGTAAAGGGCTGATGCGCCCAACATCTTTTGCTAACTGGTGGGAAAGTGACCTACTTCATTTTCTAGGTGACAGCCTTTCCCATGAACATTTGAGGGTGGGAGCACAGCCCTCTGTCAGTTCCTTACTTCACAGAAATGTGAGTGGACACTTTAATCATTGTTCTCAAGATGCTTTGTGGTTATGGATACTGCACCACTAGTTACAGTTATAACTATAGATTTAAAAACATGCATACTCTGCAGGGGGTTTTCCTGAATCTGAAACACTGAAATCCATGGTAGAAGTCTTCAAAGATTAAATGGTTTTGATGCTCAATATCAAGCATTTATGAGTACTGTGCCTAGTTAGAAGATTGACAGTTTCTATAGTCAGGAAAGATGAGCATCCTACATCGCATCAGCACCGCAATGAACATTGGTGGCAAGTGACAGGAATTGATTGCTGTCCTCCATGCCTGTCAGTTCTCCAGATGTTATTTCCAGCATTTCTAGTGCAGCATGAAAAGAGGCACAGTCAAATTCTGCAGTGGCCTGAGGGCACTGCTACCTGAGTCTCTATATTCTCTTCAATTAGCAGGTCTCCCGACTTTATCCTGAGATGTGGTTCTGACTGGGGAACCAAGATACTCGCTGGTATTGATTGGACATAATGTGGTGTGAAAGCAGAATAAAGGGCTGTATGATCAAAAATACTGCATCTGTGACAGGCCAACAATTCTGACGAGCTCTGATTCCTCTCTCAGAGAAGTTCATCAGTTTCAATAAAATAGATTTTTTGGATAGAACAGGCCAGTGGACCTGCTGTCAAAAGGACAGATAGATCAGGACTTGACAAGTACTTGTCAAATTTTATCACACTTCATCCTACACACTATCTTTTAGAAGTACTTCTAAGTAGGAACTGGATTAATGGTATGTAAGATTTAAAAAAGAAAACTTGACGACTACTCCTGTCAGACTCAATACCAGTCCAAATATGTTTTTCATCCCCTTTAAAGCATATCTTTACATATTTTTGAGTAAACATGATTTTAAATTTTAGAAACAAACCAAGCAACATATTTCAGTCTTTCTAAAGGATGAACTGAATTTCATGAAATTTTAATTCAAAAATTGGAAAGAAACATTATTCAATTATGTAGTCCTTTGTGACAGGGACTCAATAGAGTAGAAAGTCTTGCATTTGATTACTTTGTGCAGCTCAGCTTGACATCTTTAAACTGAATTAAATAACCTCTCATTTTCAACTATGAGGCCAGGTTACATTTTTGAGCCAAACTGAAAGAGATTACAGCTGATGTAAGAGAAGAAACATTTTGTTGTTACAGTGAGACTTTTAGCTGTAAACATATTCACCATATGGTTTGTCTAAAGTGACAGAAAATATGTACTCTGTAGCTTTCAAATTCAAACAATGGGTTGAAATTTATCAAAAAGTGGCTGTCAGTTTTGTGAAGCATCTTGGAGGGTATCCCTGTGAGCTCAGTGACATATCTGAGGCCATTCCCTGCTACTCACTTCATTATATATGCACCATGTTTCTATGGCACCATGTTCACACTATTGCACATTCAGCAATGGTGGAAGTACTGTCCATTGCTAAGACCTCTCAGGACATCCGATGCCACATTTAAAGCCAAGTCAATCACTGTCATTCAGGGCTGTCCTTCACAGTGCACATAATAGAAGGAGAGTGAAAAAGAAAAAGTATCTGAAGGGATAAGGGTGGTCACAAGTGACAAGTAATTAGAAATATAAACTTACAGTAAATGTATTGCTATTCTACATTATCTCCTGCATGACAGATTGTCATTGTAACTGCTACAAGAATCAAGCTACACAGGTTAACTGTCCTTAGAACCTGATCATCATAGTACTCTGTCTCAGGGAGTACTACTCTTTCCCTAATGTCTGTTGTAGCATGACATCTTCTCACTGTTCAGTGTGAGAGCATCACATACAGGAGAGCCTTCAGATGGTTGAAAACATTGTTATTTATTCAACAACAGCAAATGTAAAGCTATAGAAGATGACATTAACAATGCTATCATGCAACAGTTGCTCAGCGACGCTCAGTTTGCATTCTGCCATGTTCACTCAGCTTCTGACCTCATGGCAATGTTTGATTCAAGTTGAGAGTATGGTGCTGAAAAAGAACAGCAGGTCAGGCAGCATTCGAAGAGCAGGAGAATTGACATTTCGGGCATAAGCCCTTCAACAGGATTGAGGCTTTAGATTCAAGCATGGAATGAAAGAGTTGAGTTCCAGACGTGAGGTGAGATTGATTGCCCTTGACATCAATGCCATATTTGATTGAATGTGGTACCAAGGACTCCCAGCAAAACTGGAGGCAATGGGAATCGGTGGAGGCTTTGAGAGGAGAGCACTCTTCATTGGTCAGAGTTATATCTGACACAAAGGATGATGTTTGTGGTTATTGTAGGTCAGTTGTCTAAGCGCCGGGAGGTCTCTGCAGGAGATCTCAGAATAATGTCTGAGGTGTATCTATCTTCGGCTGTTTCAATCTCTAGTTTGCAGATGATTCATAATGTTTAGCACAATTTCTTACCTCTTCAGAGACTGAAGCAGTCCATGATCAAATGGAATACGACTTGGACAATATTTAATCTTGAGATGAAAAGTGATAAGTCACATTCATGCTACACAAATGCCGGGCAACAAGCGTCTCCAAAAAAAAAGAGAATCTAATCTTGGATTCCATGGCATTACCTTCACTAAATTCCCCACTACCAAAATCCTGCAGTTACCATTGAACAAAAATAGAATTGAACCTTCTATATCAATACTAAGGTTATAATAGGAGGTCGGAGGCTAGAACTTCTGTAGTGGATAACTCATCTCATGACTCCCAAAAGCCCGTTCACCATGCACAAGGCATAAATCAAGAGTATTATGGAATAATCTCCTCTTGTCTGGACAAGTGCAGCTTCAACAACACTCAAGGAGCTTGACACCATCTAAGACAAAGTAAGTCACTTGATTGACACCACATCCTCAAACATCCACTCCATCTACATGATGCACTGCAGAAATTCACAAAGACTCCTTAGATAGCATTTTTCAAACCTTTGATCATTTCCATCTAGAAGGACAGGAGATCAGTTTCATGGGAACCCAACCATCTGTAGATTCCCATCTAAGATGCTCAGCATCCATATTTGGAAACCTATTGCTATTCCCTCAGGATCAGAATCCTGGAATCTGCTCTCTAACAGCACTGTGAGTGACCTATAACAAATGGGATGCAGCAGTTCAAGAAAGCATTTCACCATCACTTTCTTAAGGGCAACTTGCAGTAGGGAATAAATGCTGCTATCATTAATAATACCAGATCCTATAAATGAGTAAAAAAAAGCAAAGAAATACCAAATTAAGAAAAAACTGTATTTCCTTCTGTGACAAACAAGGACCATTAATCTTCTGATTAATGAAAAAATTACAGTCAATAAGTGACCACTGAACCCAGATCACATCCAATAGAAATAAGTGTCAATTAAGTCCTTTCTAGTTTGTTGCACCTGATATTGCAGTGCTTTATCATGCTGAAGATGATGTTCCTCTTGCTCAATGTTCTCCTCTTCCATTTTGGTTGGCCTCTGCTGCTCTCTCAGCTTTTCAACGTCCCTCATATCCTGCTCTTCACTCCAGTTGCACAAAACACTGCATAGTAGGATTTCGATTGGACTGCAAGGCCCACCCAAATTGATCCAACCATTGGAACTTTACTTCAGGAGATCTATTGTCTGCTCTCTAATGTTCCAGGTAGAAGAATGTGTTGTATTGTATGGTTCTGCCTCAGTCAGGGGTTTGTGTAATAGCATAATCCACCATGGTTGCAAACAGTAGCTTTTGTCTCCCAATAATGCATCCAGCATTAACTGTACAGAAACATGGGAGTTCTCAAGGTAATAGTAACATGCAGCTTCCAGAGCCCTTTATGCAGACTTCTATGATGACTCATACTTAGATGAAGTGGAACCCTTTTCTGCGAATACAATAAGCTATGTTGTGATGTAGCTTTGTCAACACAATGTGTGTACAGTCTGCGTTGACAAAGCCCAGGATGCAGCAGTGATTTCACCAGAGGGAAACAAGAGAATGCATTGTGATCAGGCACAAATTGTATTGGTAATAACCTATGTTTGTACATTGAGAATTGAGATATCCTGCCCAGGTCCTCAGTGGATTCATGGAAGCAGCCAGCAGCATAAACATTTAGTGCAGCTGTCACCTGGACAGCCAGTGGGATAGGATGGTCCCACACCCCTTCGAGTGGAAGCAGTTAGTGTAGTTCTGTGAAAATACCCTGGTACATCCTCAGTCTGTAGCTGCATCCACCTTATCCAATCAAGAGAAATGGCATCAAGAACGAAGTACTCTGGTCCTCCTGTACAAACTCCCTATGCTGAGGGGACCTTCTGCTGTGACCTGTTTTTGTGTAGGTTTTTCAGTAGCTAATGGAAGATGCTTCTGCCCCTGGATTGCTGACACATCTGTTCCTCCTTCACTTCTCCGTGTTTTTGTAACACTGCAGGCTCGGAGTTGATCACTTGTTTGTGGATGGATCCACTGGTCAAGGTTCCAATGAACCCCTGCGGGGAAAACCAGAAACAATATAGCTCCTCAGCAATGCAAACAGCCAGCATTACATCACACACAAGTGATGCTTTAGCATAGTTCTCCTAACAGTGAGGCATTGAGGACTATGGATTGCTTACACATGAAGGGGACTTTATTCTGATCTATGAAGCACAAGCGATGCCACGCAAATACAGTAGAAGATTGCAACTGTAGTCAGATTGCTAATACCGTGTCCCCCTATCCCCACACCACGAATCAAAGTCAGGGTGGTTATGATTACTGATGATACCCTGTTCCGCAATAACTCAGGTCCTCTCATATACTATTATCTCATCCCACCATATTCAGATTCCCCTCCTTCACAATGATGTACTTCAGCATTCTGAAAGCTGCCTCCAATCCATACAATTGACTTCTTTAGCTTCTCTTCCACAGCAGAGCCCCCTGATAATTTCCTTTGTCTTTCACTGAGCCCATCTCTAAGAACAACCATGGGCCACCCTCACCACTCTGAGCAATCTGACAAACAGTCCTGACTGATCTGTAACCTGACCAATTGCTGTTCAACTCCCACTGCCCTAATCTGACTTCAACTATGAATCTTGGACTGGTTCTGTTGGACCTGCTGAACTGACTGTGGCCCATTCCCTGAACTGTAGTTGTAGGGAAACCCTGACCCTAAACACCGAGAGCACCTGACCGATCTTCTCCAAGCCCCTGGACTGAGATTGGATGCTGTACTTGACTCACTGTGCCACCTAACCCTGTCTGAAGACAGTCTCATTGACTGAAAACTACTCCCCTTAAGCTTGGTGATATGGCCATTTGTTCAAATCACATTCATTCTGCTGCTGTGTTAGTTGCTGACATGTGATGCAGATGAGAAATTGATGGAACCCAGTGTTATGCAGCAACATGTCCACCTCCTTGATCTGACCATTGCTGATAACCATGTCAAGCTGCATGGCTTTGCATCTGTGCTAAAAGGCAAGTCAAGAGAGAAGTACTGTGAGTCTTTGAGTTCTGAATGATGCAGCAAAGTCCTAAAAGGTAATGCAAGGCAAAGGAGAAATGCTGTGAGCATCGAAATGGCATAAAATGAGGGAGCACTAAAGGAGCAAGTGAGAAGCTCTGAGGTGCACCCTGGTCCACTCCACGAGGTGGGTGCTCGTCCGTGATCACAAAGTGTTCTGGCAGCAGCATTCCAATGAAAGATGATGGTATGCTCCGAGGTGTAGCAGTAAAGTTGCTAACTATTTTCTAAATGAATTTGAGATGTTCATGGTGACATGGTAAGGCTGGCACCTGTTAGATGCCAATCACTGTGGATGGGAGATACAGGAGGTCACATCCAGTGCTGTGAGGCCTGAGATATTGTAGACTGTTGCCCAAAACGGAAGCTAAGAACAGCAAATATCTGGTGGATGGGAGAATACAAAACTGCACATAAATGACATAACATTAGGTACTAATAACATGGAAATGCATGCAAGTGACCATTCACCAGCCACTAATGAGATTCTCACCTCACTACCCAAAATCTTATTTTGAACTAGACAAATTCCTCAATATCAAGATTCTTGCTTTTCCAAATTTGTCATACTTTCCTGCCTGACCCATCATTGTTCAGGCTTGTTCAATGTCATTTGGGAGATGGGGAAATTCACCTCAACGTGTTCAACTGACTGACCAGGAGTTGTTAGCTCTGATTAAAGTAGTTGCTTGCAAGTATGGTTTGCACAGTATCAGGGTGGGTGAGAGAGAGAGAAAGAAATAAAAAAAGGAAAGACTTTTATTTACAAATCAACATGTGAACTCAGAACATTCAAAAGCACTTGAGGTTTGCCCAAAATATTTGTGAATTGTAGTCACAATTTTAATATCAGAAAAATGACAGCTAATTTTTGCTTTGTAAGACCCCCACAAACAGTAGTGCAATATCAAGCAGATAAGTTGTTTCAATGATTTGTGTTGATGGCTAATTATTGATGAATATACCAGAAGAACCAAAAAAAAAACTTCTTTGAATAATGCCTAAGAATCTTTTACATTGAGCTGTAGAAACAGATGGGGTCCTGGTTCAACATCTCACATAAAAGAAAGCTCCTCTGACAGTACAGTGTCCTCACAGTGCTGCATTGATAGGCTTCATAAACCTGATTATCCTTCCCCAAGAATCTTTCATGTATTTATATTCTATCAAAATGCATGTTCTTTCTTAGCAACATTAAGTGTATAAATGAATAAATAATTGATCATCAGGGCAGCAGGGAACTCCTAATGTTTATTTAAATTGCCTGCAAATTGAAGAAAACAATCATTCACTAACCTGGGGAGGTCAAGAATGATAGTTCTGAAAAACCAGAGCGAGTTCAGAAACAATTTATTGGGATATTGCCGGGAATGGAGGGTTTGAGATATAAAAATAGACTGGAAAGGTTTGGACTTTTTTCACTGGAGGGGCATAGATAAAGTGAGTGACACTTCTATAAGGTGGGGGAGTTCAAAACAAAGGGGCATATTCTTAACATGAGAGGAGAAAGATTTAAAAAGGACATGAGGGCATTTTTTTTTAACACAGAGAGTGTTTTGTGTGTGGATTGAACTGCCAAAGAAACTGATGGATACAGGTACAGTTACGAAGTTTAAAAAACATTTGGATGACTCCATGATAGGAAAGGTTTGGAGGGATATGCTCCAAGTGCAGCACGTGGGGCAAGTTTAATTTGGGAACACAGTGGATGTGGACTGGTTGGATTGAAGGGTCTGATTTCATGCTGTATAATTCTATGACTCCATAATAAAAATATTTCCCATTAATTCCTGAGAGTTTTAGGTCTTTTTTGCAAAATCAATAAACATCTGGATTGTAATGCTTGGCTCTGCATTTTTATATTTAATTCATTCAAAGAATCATGAAAGATCTTAATTTTGCACATATGCATATTCTTGTTCTGAAAAGATGAAGTGAGGTAAAGGGTACAGGTTGTGAGATTACCTATACTTTCATGTTGGATTGCACCATTATTTCTCCTATGTGCCTATTTATGCATGTGATAAAATAGACTTGTATTTATATAGAACCTTTCAGAACAGAATATTCAACTCTCATTAAAGTGCTTTTGAATTAGAGTCAGGGTTGGAATATTAGAATTGAGATAGCCAATTTACACAAAGCAAGATCCCACAGACAATAATGCCAGTGTAATGTTCAGATAATCTAATTTTATCATGTTTACCGAGGAACAACTATTGTTTAGGACACTGGGAATACCTTCACTGTAAATATATGTGCAATTCGCGTGTATAAAAGTAATAATAGATAAACACAAATACAGGCCTTCAAGTAACTCCATAATTTTTGCTGATTAGCACAATACATTTTGATGGCATTCTATTATAACAGAGGCAGTAATCCATTTAAAGCAAAGGGGTTAGTGACTCCATTAAAAGAGTGATTCCATTAAAAGAGTGGCAAAGTGCACATTAAGCATCTGCACATTATGATTATACAGCATTACTTCAAGGCCCTAATAAAGGCTTTCCATTTATCAGCCTGTTTTAAATCCCATGAGCCTTGATACTGCACCATACATATCCTTCCTCAGTATTTCACTGTGTACTGACATTTATGCTGATATGCTCAAAGTGCCTATGCCAGGCATTATGCCAGTTTTTTGTATATATTTGGTAAAAGGAATGTCCACCACTGGGATGAGCTTCCCACCACATATCAATCAATCACCAATTCTGCCCAGTTACCCCTACTTTCATAATTCTAATGCTTGTCTGGCTGGGCTGCTATTTTCCACCCTTCATAATCTCGAACTTCTTTGAAACTCTGCTTCCCAGATATTAATTTGCACCATGTCGCATTCTCCCAGTATGATGCTGACCTACAGTTGCTCCCGGTCTGACAACATGTCAATTAAAACAAAAATTGTTCCTGTCCTCAATTCTTTCCAGAAAATGGGCCCTTCCCATTACTCTAACGTTTTCCAGCTCCATAATCCTCCAAGAAAAGTTTCAATATGATTTTTATTCCTTCTCCACTGGCAGCTCTGCCTTTGGTTAGCTGAGTTGAAGCTCAATACCCTCCCTAAGTCTCTTCACCTCTCTCTTTCTCTCTCTCATCTTATAAGCTGCTCCTTAAAATCTACCTCTTTTACCAAGCTTTTGATAACTTGGCTCACTTTTCCCTTATGTATCTAAGAGTCAAATTTTGTCCAATAACACTCCGATAAAATACTTTGGAACAGTTAACTACATTAATGACATTGTATAAATTCACATTGGTAAACTAAAGGGAACTTTTCTTTGTTGATAAAAACAAATGAGTGATAGCAGCTTGGCTTACACTCTGCCTAATTGTCTTTTCTGAGTCAGTAAGAATGTGACTAGAGTGGAATATGAAATGAACTGTCAAGATGCAAACACTGTTTTTCTTCAAGATAAATTTCACCTTGTACCATACTAATCAGCTGGAACTATTTTCAAGTGTATTCCTCAGTGGGCTAGAAATTGTTCAGTGATAAATCTATTTTGTACAAATATGACCTATTTTGAGTCTTAAATTTGAATTAAAAAAAAAGATGTATGTTGTCTGATTGACATCCTATCAATGTGTCTGGCACGTATTAAGCTGTTCACAATGAACTAACAAGATGTTTAATATCTGTTTTAGAATCTCTCATAAAATGAGACTGTACTGTTGGTGGTGAAGGCTGTTCCAGATTCGCTGCTTTTCCAGATTATACTCACCATGAGAAAGGGAAATAAATGTTAAAAATAGAATCAACCAGGAGGAGCAGATGTGCTTTTCTGGGTCCATTACTCCTCTGCTGGCTGCTTCCAGGGGCAAACACTCCATCCTCCAAATATATCAGTCCCTCTCCTTACCCACACAAAGCTAACAGGTTAACTTGTTTTCCTAAAATGACATGTTACCTGTGAAGGCAGGACAGACATTGGGAGCAATGTTTGTTTCACCTCCAACATGATCTGAGTGACTCCTCTGATCCCACTGGACATGGCTTAGACACAGTTTGCTTGTGAAAATGTACCTAGATGAATTTCTACCCCAATGTCTTTTTCTTGATCATTTGCTGATGGATTTGGTAAATTTGTAAATACAACTCAATAATGCATGACTAATGCAATCCTTGCCCTTTCCTTTGACCTCATTCCTCCTTTTAATCTCACCTTTTTCCATCTCCTTCAAGTTCCCTTCTTGATCCTTCCTCGATCACCACCTGAATGAACTTTGAGTTCAGCATAATGTTGAGATCTTCTTTATTGTCTTTGGCTTTGCACCTTCTTCCTTGGCGAAAGTGGAGTAATCTTCTGGCACAGAACAGAATTTTCCTCTTGATTTCCAAATCACCATACTATCCAGATTACTCCCTTTGACCTCTTATTCTCTATAGATTGATTAATTGAGGACTGCCAGAATGATATTCATCATCAGAAGTTCTACTCTTTTCACTCATACCTTCCTTTGAACTTGCAACATTGCACTACGTGAACACTGGCATAGTCATTAACAGCTACCTGATGAAGGAGCAACCCTCCGAAAGCTAGTGCTTCCATGTAAACCTGTTGGACTATAACCCGGTATTTTGCGATTTTTTTACATGAAAACTGCTGACAGAGTGATGTCACGGAGAATAAAACTTTGCAGAGGCTGAAAGCCAACTCTGACTGCTTCTGCTGTTCCTGGTCTTATCCTCTACCCCACCACCAAACATCAAGCCATCGTTCCTCAGACTACTGCTAAGATCATCACTTTAGACCTTCCCTCCATAGTATCCAGGATAATGGTCACCAACCCCGCTCAGCCCACTTCTATCACCATCCTAGGATTTACAAACAGAACTGATCTGTTAGAAATATCATTTCAGCTTCTTTATACATTCATGTGACATATTTCTGCCTATCTCTGAACTCTGAGTTGAATCTCACTTTATTTGGCTAAGTGCCACTTGAGTTGAGTTTTTTTTGGAGGGTTTTTAACCCTGAGAAGACTTAGTCTTCTCTCCTTATCTCACATGCCCTGTTATTTGCCTCATGCCTATCGTATCTCTCTCACTCGGTTCTGGCCAGTCTTACCATGCACCATTCCTGAAAACGTTTGTCACTGCTAGGATATCACAGAATTGACTGGCATCTTGGATGCCAATGCAATTTTCAAAAACCCACTGTGCACTTGGACAAGCTCTGTCAATGCTGAGCTGCCGTGCATGGTTGCAGAAAATACCCCAGACATGGTATAGAGGGGGAAATAGTTCCGAGATCCTGTGGGACATGGGGGAGGTAGTTCCTTTCCCCCACCACGAGTGGAGCTCACACCATAGTCCATGCTGGGCTGTTATGAGAACTTCATCTGGGTTAGAGCAGTCTCAGCCTTCTAGTGGAATGCATGGCATTGTAGCAAGAGGGCAAAGTCCTTCTTCTCTCTGCTAGCATAAGCAATATTATCTTCTCTCTCACTCCGCTTACTCACTCCATCTCTGCCACCGTACCGACATTCCACCAAGGCTCAAGCTCTACCACTCAATATTGCCAGCAACATCTTCCCTCAGTGACTCTCACCCACGTCAACCCCTGACAGCACTAACTCTGCATGCCCTCTGAGCTGCCTCCTCGCTTGCACAGGATACCTCCCCAACTGCTCCAAAAATATCAGCCATGCCACCCACTTTCACCGCTCTTAATACCAGCCTCTCGCTCATTATTACAGGAGGAAAAATTCCCACAACAGGCCAGAAAAAGTCAAGACAGATGGTGGACTGCCCGATCTTTGACTCTTCACCCCTCACTTGAATCTGACCACCACATGTGGCTGTCCAACCGTGTCTAAACCCCTGGGCTGGTATCAGAAGCTGTCTCCCTTGGCTTGACAGAGGACTGCTGATAACCATGAGAAGGTTCCAGCCTTTGTGGGGTTTCCGTCAAATGGCAAGATAATACAGTAGTACTGTGAGCCTGATATCACCAGCTGAGGGATTAAGGCACAAAAAGAGCAGGTAAGACAATGTAAGACTGGGATGCTGTGAGCCTCCTGGTAGGCTCAGAGTAAGTGAGTGCCATGGCTAAAATGAACAGGCTGGGCATGCAGTTTAATCCAGTCCATGAGTTGGAAGTGTATCCCTGAGCACAGTGTCCAGCATTACGATAATAGTTGCATGTACAGTCCAGGGTGCAGATTTGAAATACAGAAACGTTCTCTAAGTGGATTATAGATGCTCCATGAGGATTCTTAGAGGCTAGCAGATATCAGATGCTCATGTCCATGAATGTGGGGTCACGTATTATCCTGAGAGATTGATGCCTGATGTCTAACAAGGAGGTCCATTGGAGCAAGCAATGAACTGGTCATCGGGCACTCACTCTGACTCTAATGAGACGATGCATAAAAGATGCAGCAAGTTGCTCAAGATCGACATTGCCAACTCATATGATTCTGCCACAAATCTAGCCAAAACCTCCTTGTTTAGGCTCCTAGGAGGTTGCACCCATTTTATTTTGCCTTATTCAGTTTCTTTTCCGTTACATCTGTGACACTCCTCTGCCACTTGAACAATCTTAAGCTTTGTATTCCTCATGGTTTCCTTTCCATCATGGATATCCTGTCTCTCCACATCTCTATCTCCCACCAGGACAATCTGAAGGCTCTCTGCTTCTCGCTCAAATTGGGCCTCACCCACCACTGACCCCAATCCACATCGCTGAACCTGTTATGATATTAAATAAGTTCTCCTTTGATTCTACTCATTTGTTCTAAATAGCAGGGTATGTTTTGGGAACCCCTCTGGGTGTAACTGCCTTTTCATTAATTACATGGAATATCTTTTTTTCCTGTTCTATTCAAATTATTCTGTCATTACTATCTATACATGCTCCTTTATTTCTTTAGTTAACCTTTCCCACTAAAGGTTGCCATGCACCATCATTTCTTATTCCTTTTTTTGACATTTAGCCACTCCTTGCCTTCTATCCTATCATAGTTCTTCCCTTTTGGTCTTCCATTCATGATTTTTGTGCTTCCTTGACATCAGCTTTATGTTTGGTTAAGTCTCTAATTATTGTCTGTCCTGTTGAAAGATCATTGAGCTGAAATGCTAATTCTTTTTCTCTCTTCACAGACCTGGCCCGATCTTTTGAGTGTTTCGAGCATGATCTGCTTCCAGTGGGGATTCCCTACCATTTTTGTGGGCAAACGATCCGATCAAGCTGAAACCCGGGGTTGGTATTTAACAGAAGTGATGAGATTCTCATCTGTCTGCTGGAGAGCTGATGACAGCCTGGCATCAAGTATTTTTAGGAAAGCTTCATTTTATTAAGTGCCACTCAGATCAAGGGAGCAAAGAGCTTGCCACTGAGAGCTGCCTGGCAATTAGAAGCTGCCTGCTGCTGGGATGACACCCACCCAAGGTTCTGGATCACTGCTGGATCCCAAACGACATGTGACTGGAAGCATGATGGGAGTGTTAATTGGGGAGGGTCACGTGGGGAGGTGTCTTTGAACAAGTGCCCTGAGGGGGCCAGCAAGCAGCCCTGCATGGATTTGCTTGTCGAGCAGTCTGTATGTTCAGCCCTTGCTTAGTACTGGGTAAATAACAGCGGTAGCAAGATCACCTCATTCAATGCCCATTTGAAGGCCGAGATTGGTAATGGAGTAGGAACATTGTACATTGGCAGGGATGCTGGTAGTAAACACAGAGCTCACATCTTATCATTACAGGGTCACAAATATTTGTATAAATTTGTCTGTAAATTGTTAATAATCAGGGATTGTGGAAGCAACACTGTTGATGCAGATAAATGTGATGAGATGCATTTGTAGAGTAAGTAACAACAACACCTACACCACAGGAAGTAAGAAACTGAAAAGAGAAGAATGGAAATACAGGTGAATAAATGATTGCATAGCAGGTCAGGAAAGCCATTAAAATACTAACGAAGCATTATGATTCATTTTATGGACATGCTACATTTTAAATACTATGCTTAATACTGCTGTATTGAAGGAATTGGAAAAATGTTTTACCAAGTTGGTACCAAAATGAAAAACTCACAACCATTGGGATAAAATGAACTGAACGGCTTGAAGCATTTTGCCTTAGAAAGAAGAGATAGAGATGACCTTATTGAGATCTGTAAAGTTATGAATGGTTTCAATAGAGTAGATGCAGAGGCAGATCACCACGTGTGAGAAAATTTAACACTGGGAATATTAGCAAGGTAACTGTTAATAAATCCAATGGAGAAATAAGGACAAATCTCTTTAACGTTGGTCTCAAAGTGGACTCATGGCCACATGAAAGTGGTCAATGCAATTAGCTCAGATATCTTTGAAAGGCAACTAAAGTCTACATGAAAAAAAGAATAGAAAGACATGTTGAAAGAATGAGTTGAGACAGACAAAATGTGAGGAGAATCTTGTGGTGTATAAACACTAGAGTGGACCAGATTTCAGTGTTGTAAATTCTATGTAATATTAGATATTAGAAGTGAAAGGATCACACATCACACAACTGTCTTGAATTGTAGAGAAACTAGAGAAGAATTAGGAGATCTGTGTGAAGGGATAGATGACTAGGAACAATATCTTGGTAGTGTTTGGTTAACCAAAGTCAGAATGTTTCAAACTGTGGAAGATTAAGGGATTGAGAAATCGCATTGATACATTTTTGCTTCTAAGCAGCATCTTCTATTGAATTCTGGAATGTATGCTGCAAGGCAAGCAGATGATGGATAATCCTCCCTGGAACCAGAAATGAAAGGTCAGATAGAATCAATAAGTGTTGAAGAGCAGAAGGAAGCCCAAGGCAAAATGATAATCTAGAATAGTGAGCATCTGAGTGCATGCTTCATAACAAAATCTTACTGGATTGGAAACGCCCAACTTATTTTGTTTGCTTCCTTTTCTGTCCACAGCATAATCTAGACTCTCTCAGTGGATTTCAGATAAAGAGATGTGGAGATAACCATCATGAAGTTCAGCAATAACCTCAGAGAACAAGGGAATCTAAACCAGCAGGTGGTGCTAAAACAATAAGCAACTGATTTCACTATAGCTTTTTCAGCACTTCATTAACTTATATAAAATAAATACCAAAAGAAAAGTAACATGCCCTGAAAGCTGCAGTGTACTGATTTTTGGTTAGGTTGCCAATTGCAAAAGGTTAATAAGTACAAGTGTCATAGCTAAAAGCAACTGCAAATACATGTGACCCTCCACTTGATGTAAAAATGGGAATGATGCCCTAGGTGTATTAACTGGTGTCCCAGTATCTATAAATGAAAGATTGTCAGCTTAGATGTGAAACACATTAAAGGAAGAGGACACACAAATTGGCATTAGTAAATGAGTTGATTCCTGAAAAGATGTTTTAATTTCTAAGCATACTAAATATCCTAAAGGACTTGCACAATATCACAATCCAGGGTGAGGAACGAATTCTAAACTTGTGAGTTAATGCTTTAATTTTGCATTTATATGTGCTTCCTTTTCAATTTGAAGTTGTTTTACTAGGGCTGAATTTCAGTTTCCCATTATGTGGAAAATTATCAACTTCATTTAAATAGGAATAGTAGTTTTTGACAATATTCTTGTACACTATTGGTGGTTGAATGAATGTTATGAATCTCTGAAAAAAATTGATCCAGTCACTTAGCTGTGTCCCAAATCCCATTCAAGAGTTGGATAATGACTCAGGAGTGTATATTAAAATGTTATAAAAGAAGAGCAAGCCTTCCATAATATAAATGAAATTATTTTTGCAAAGCTTAGAACATGTTAAAAGTAACCTATATTAGTCTGAGTGATACAGTACCTTGACATTAATACCTATGTCTTACACAGCAAGAGCATGTTTTCTACAGAACACAATTAATGGATGGGACAGACTCATATTGTGACCTTCACGTCTTCCTTATTTTCATCTAATACTTAGCCAATTTGTGCGTTCATTACTTTCAAAGTTCAATCCACAAGCGATATAAAAAAGAGACTTCTTTTCTATGATGAAACAATAATGGCACAAGTTCATTTTCTATATTTGTTTTACCCAAGCTATAGCTGTTAGAATTACACATCTAAGGGTGTTAAAGAATATTTGGAGGACATCGTGTATAAAAACAATTAAAAGCGAAGTGCCGTATTTGTAACGTTTTGACATTTGGCACCAATACCAAAATTATCACAAAAGATCTCAGCAGCTTAAGTCTACAAACCTACAACTCCTACCTTCTAAATGCAGTTCCTCATGAATCTTCATATAAGAGTAGTGACAATGAAATGCTTTCAGAAATTAAAAACTGCATTTAGAATGTTAGCTGGATATAGTAGATACTGGTTCCTTCACAGGAATGGTGAAAGTAGGAACAAAGGAACAAAATGCAATACTGAATTAGTGAAACCTAAAATATCTGTTGGTGTAATATCATTACCCATAAAGATGCCCTTTATTCACCTCCCTTTTCCCCGAAGACCAGAATCCAGTTGTCTTACTGAAGATGACTGTGTGCTTCCTAACAGTTAAATCAACGATGTCTCAGATGAGTGGTGCCAAGCATTCTGGTTGACTGATTTCATGAAAACTAATCATGTATTCATCATGAAGATCAAATATTTCATCAGTAATTACAAGAAAAAGCAATTTGATAAGACTGGGAAAAGCAGCATACTGGATATAATGAATGAATGAGAAAACATTTCATTGTCTTGTCCAGTTGATCATTTTTTATTCTTTTGTTAAATACAGTTCAGCATATTTTCCTATAAAAATTATTTTTCTAAAAAGTACTTGTGTCTTTGTTTAAATATACACTAACCATGTTAGAATTTAGCTATAAGTGAAACGAACAAGAAAAAAGAATTAAAGAAGAACAATGGGTTTAAGGCTTGGAACTCTGTAGGTTGCAATACTGAATAAGCTGATAATGTAGTTCAGCAATAAAACATCTCACTATATCTCATCTTTAGCCTCCCAATCTCCCACTCGCTCACATTTTGTTCTTATCTTGCTGCATTTTAATGACACTACAATTTATCTTTTCTTGCCTGTTCTTCTCAAACACCCCATGTGCTGCCCTACAGCATTTTTATCCTCTGCTTCCTCAATGTTGAAATGAAAAGTCTCTTTAATCTAACCACCATAAAAACAGGAATGCTGAAGAACCTGACAATAGGTTAGGCAGCACCTTTGGAGACAGAAACAGAGTTAATGGTTCAGTTCAATGGGGGTTCTGATGAAAGGTCATCAACCTGTAATATTAACTCTGTTTATCTCCCACAGATGCTGCCTGTCCTGCTGAGTATTTCCAGCATTTTCTATTTATACTTCTAGATTTCCAACATCTGCTGTGTTTTTCTCTTAATTTAACTCGTTCTTTCCCAGGATCAGGAAACTTTGAAACTAATGTTCCCTTACATTCTTTTGGAGTCTACAAGTTTTTGAAATGCACCACCCTATCATCACAAATTGATTTATCCTAATCTTTCTCCTAGAGCTTTTCAATTTTTATTATGATTTTGTCTTCTTTTGCTTCCATTTACATCTGTCAATGAAAACAAATCGCTAAATTTTGAAGGAAGGTATACATCCTTTCGAGGACATTGCAATATGTAGTTTTTTTAAAAAAAATGTCTTCATATAAACCTTGCTATGTTAAATTCTTTCTCAATAACTGAAGAGGAATAGTGACACTGTATTCAGAAATATAACAATATCGTCAGAGTTTTAATTTATGATAGAACATCAGGTTCCATGCAGAATGATCTAAAAGCATAATACCCTATAAGTGATTTGGCATATGGATGGTGAAAGTTTCAATTTTAAGGTCAACTGTACTTTTGAGCTCCACCTTAACATCTATGATGTAGATTCTTAATAGTATTCACATGGTTTAAATACAACAGAACCATAGCACTTAGCAGACACAAAAAGGAAGGTATTTGATTCATTCTGTCTTACGTTGACTCTTAGCTTGAGCAATCAAAGCTGACACAAGATAATTGTTCATTGTCTCAATTTACTGAGGACCATTAGGTCAAAGTTATAGTCACTGCAGTCCTACGCCTTCATAAGAGGGAGATGACTAGTGGTGGTTTAACCTGGGGGTCATCTTACCCCAGGTGAGGAGGGAGGTTGAGAAGGAGGTGGTAACCTCATGAAGAAAGTGGTAGCCTTCGTGGTAACCTTAACTGATCAGGAATTGAACCATGCCATTACCATCGTGCTGTAACTCAAACCGGCCATCCAACTAACTAAGTTAACCAACTCCAAAGGACCATTGACCTAAATTCAACACAATACTTTGGGGAAGAAATTGTTTTTTAAATGAGAAGTTGGAGAAAATCAATGACTTGTTACAAACCAAACAGTGAAGGCCTCAGGACGTTAATGGCTGGATTAGGGAGGAGGCACCTTTGAGCCAGCCTTGATACCATCAGGGGTCTTCAGTTACATTTTGAAGGAACAAAGCAGTAGGCAGGGATTGACAGGCGAGCACGAGTCAGGAATATTTTGCAGTATTGCTGCAGGTTGAAGAGGAACATTGCACTGTTCCTATTAGCCTTCACATTGAGATAAATTAATTCTAGAAAATTTATCTTAATGTTGATGCCCTGTGGAATTCTCTATTACAGAAAGCTGTTGGAGACAGTTCATTAGATATATTCAAGAGGGAGCTGGACGTGGCTCTTATGGCCTAAGGGATCAAGAGGAATGGAGAAAAAGCAGGAGTGTGATACTGAAATTCCATGATCAGCCATGATCATATTGAGTGGTGGTACACCTTCGAAGGGCTGAATGGCCTACTGTGGCATCTATTTTCTATGTTTCTATTTTTCACCAGTCACTTATAAGCTTACAAGACACATGCTAAATTCAATTCTTGCAAATTTTAGGGAATGGTTTCCAAAACAGATTCTTACTTGGTGTACAGAAAGGAGGCTAATACATGTTTTAGCCATGTACACTGAATATGTGGATGTCTCCAGATTTCAATTTGGCATCATTTCAATTTCAGGTACGGCTCAAGCATGAAATCCAGCTCCGTATCCTTGGGGTTTTTTGACTGTCTTTCAGACATGACACATACAAAATCTTTCCCCTTTCGTGTCAGGAGTGATAAATAACAAAAAGAATATAACAAAAGAACAAAATTAGAGTAACACTTTGCTCTGATTGCACTTGTGTGCTTTCTGAACAAAAATCATAAGATGAATTTACAAAGAATGCAAAATAAGGAGGTAATCTTCCCCTCAGTGTAACTGACTGTGCATTTCGAAAGGTTAAAAAAAGGAGCAATGGAAATTCATTTTTATGAATCATACTGTTGGAAATTTCATTAGCACAATAAACATTTCATTATTTGATAGTGGAGGACTGAAGTCAGAATATATTACCAGGATGAGCTACTTTGCCAACCCCAAAGAATATAAAGGATAGCAACATATGTTTAAATAGGAGAAGCTAACCTAGTAACGTACTTAGATTCAATATTCACTTCTTTTACTTTGGGATAAATGATCATTGAAATACATGCCCAGTTATTGTATACCCTGATAAAAATGCTGCTGCCTCCAAAACTTACTGGAAAGATTATCCATTGAGGCATTTTAATTACCACAGAAAGTGGTTGAAGCCAAAATATTGTGTTTTCAAGAAGAAGAAAGATGTAGTTAAAGAGTCATAGAGATGTATAGCATGGAAACAGACCCTTAGGTCCAACTCATCCATGCTGGCCAGATATCCAAACCCAATCTAGTCCCACCTGCCAGCACCCAGCCCATATCCCTCCAAACCCTTCCTTGTCATATACCCATCCAGATGTCTTTTAAATGTTGCAATTGTACCAGCCTCCACCACATCCTCTGGCAGCTCATTCCGTACATGTACCACCCTCTGCGTGAAAACGTTGCCCCTTAGGTCTCTTTTATATCATTCCCCTCTCACCCTACAACTATGCCCTCTAGTTCTGGACTCCTTCACCCCAGGGAAAAGACTTTGTCTATTTACACTATCCATGCCCCTCATGATTTTATAAACCTCTATAAGGTCACCCCTCAGCCTCCGACCCTCCAGAGAAAACAACCCCAGCCTATTCAATCTCTCCCTATAGCTCAAATCCTCCAACCCTGGCAATATCCTTGAAAATCTTTTCTGAACCCTTTCAAGTTTCACAACATCATTCTGATAGGAAGGAGACCAGAATTGCATGCAATATTCTAAAAGTAGCCTAAACAATGTCCTGTACAGCTGCAGATGCTGGAGATCAAAGTACAGCTGCAACATGACCTCCCAACTCCTGTACTCAATACTCTGACCAATAAAGGAAAGCATACCAAATGCCTTTTTCACTATCCTATCTACCTGCAACTCCACTTTCAAGGAACTATGAACCTACACGCCAAGGTTTCTTTGTTCAGCAACACTCCATAGGACTTTACCAATAAATGTATAAGTCCTGCTAAGATCTGCTTTCCCAAAATGCAGCACCTCACATTTATCTAAATTAAATTCTGTCTGCCACTTCTCAGTCCATTGGCCCATCTGATCAAGATGCTGTTGTAATCTGAGGTAACTTCCTTCGCTGTCTACTAAACCTTCAATTTTGGTGTCATCTGCAAACTTACTAACTATACGTCTTATGCTCACATCCAAATCACTTATATAAATGACTAAAAGTAATGGACCTAGCACCAATCCTTGTGGCATTCCACTGGTCACAGACCTCCAGTCTGAAAAACAACTCACCACCAGCACTCTCCATCTTCTACCTTTGAGCCAGTTCTGGATCCAAATGGCTACTTCTCCTTGTATTCCATGAGATCTAACCTTGCTAAAGGGATCAAGGGATATGGAGGAAAGGCAGGATTAGGGCATTGAGTTCAGTGATCATCCATACTGAAAGGGAGAGCAGGCTGAAGGGGTCGAATGGTCTACTCCTATCTTTTATGTTTCTATGTTAAAACAATACATAGCAAAGGTAATGTGCCAAGCAAGACTTAAGCATTTGACAGTTAACATGCAATTCTGCTAATTCTGTCTCTTTACAAAATGATTACTTTGATGAAAAACTTTCTAAAAATAATGATTGAAGAATCCAGCTCTTAGATGTAATAGTTACCGTCCCAGCAAGAACCTTGACATCAGCCATAACCTAAAATACAGAACATAGGTGACATGAACTAAGAACATATTCTTTGTTAATAAGGAATTTTTCAGCTGGTTTCCGTAGCAACCTGGTGAGAAATCCAATAAAATACATGATGTGGCTTCATGTGAGTAAATGGTTTGCCAGATAAGGTCAACACTAACTCAAGACTTTTAAACCCCAAATCATAGATGAACTAGGGTAATTCCTGTCCAAATCAAAAATAAAAATAGAGAAATTATTCGACATTTTAAACAAAACTCTGAATTATTTCATGCTCCAGAGCATTTTGGACTCAAGATGCCATACTTAATGTCCCTCAGTCAACAAAATAAGGCTTTGGGTGACTGAGAGTTTCTAATTCACCATCATACCCACCTCAATGATATATTTCCATATCAATCATCGGTTACACAAGACTAGTGTAATGAATTAAATCCCATCTACTTGAGATCATAGTCACAGAGTTTAAAAGTAGTTGCACCTGATTATTTTGTGATTTTGCATGTTAAACATATGATGAAGAACTTGCAAAAAATATACTGAATTGTAAAGTTAGTCCCACAAACATTAAGCTTATAAGGAAGGTTAAGATAAATTTGTCTCTGTGTCGTGACCTGTTATCATTGATGGAGAAGTAAAGCTAGAAAAAGCTGTCTATATAAGCATGCTTCAACTATTTTCGGTTGTCATTTAAATATAGTAGGTTTTTAGCAATCAATCAATAATGAACATCAATACCGTTAAAATGAATAAACTTTCTACTGACACGATCAACATGTCCTTGTCTAGACAATGATCTGAGGTTACCAACTTGCCATATATTAGCAGATCAAAATGAGCATCTGACACAACACATTGATCAATTTTTTTTCAGTGCGGAGGTCAAGATGGAAGGACAGCAGGT
This sequence comes from Chiloscyllium plagiosum, assembly GCF_037043375.1. Taxonomy (NCBI): domain Eukaryota; kingdom Metazoa; phylum Chordata; class Chondrichthyes; order Orectolobiformes; family Hemiscylliidae; genus Chiloscyllium; species Chiloscyllium plagiosum. The sequence continues at coordinate 32,813,940 of NW_028270144.1, read as the reverse complement.
AAATATATTTTTTGATCATTAAAATTTTTAACCCTCACTCAACTGGCAGGATGAGGACAATTCATGGTTCTGATCCAACTGGAGTTTAAAATTGAACTTCAAATCTAACTAATATATAGGAACAAGAATAGACCATTCAGCCTCTTGAGCTTTGGCATTCAAATAGTTCATGGTTGACCTGAACCTTAACCTCACTAGTTCTATAGTTCCATAATCCATCTAGCCAAGATCTATCAATTTCAATCTTGATAGCTTCAACTTGTTCGATGACCATAGCATTAAGGAAAGAATAAAGTCTGTTCTACCATTTTTAATTACTGTCTTTGGTTAAGGCAATGACAAGGCTAACAGCATTCCAAAGGCAGTGATTTCAGGCAGGATCAGATGTGTGGGCTAATGAAGAAATCAAAGAATAGCTGTCTGATTAGTGCCACCTCATGGTTAGCTTTGCCCAAAAAAAATCACTAACCTCGGTCTCCAATGAAATGTGTCATATTGCTGTAAGTGCAAGCTACATACAAACTAAATTTCAGCATGAAAATTCAATTTCGTCCTCCAATAATAATAACATGATAGATAATTACTTATGGTTAACTACTCTGGCACTGAACATTAACTTTATCAATTAAATAAGATAAAAATTAGAATAAAAACTCCTTTTCCAACTTGATGCTTCTTGTTTAAAATGTTGGCTTTCCTTCATTCTTTTTGCTTACTTGATTTGTAACTAGGTTCACGCAGTCTAAGTTATATCGCCTCTTAATCCTGACACTATTAATTTCATAATCCTTCAATATTATTTCTTAAGACCACTTTCCCTTTCACTCAGTCTCCTGTCTGTTTCTCTTACAAACTGTGTTACAGACTCTTATCAGTACACCCTGCCATCCAAAAACTGAAAAACCTAAACTTGCAAATGCAGTCTATCTCAAGGCAGATGTGTTAAAAACCTTTTCACAGCAAATTAAAGAGCCTTATTTATTTTTCATGTTTTTAATGTCTGTGACTGGGAGGGGCTTGCTACCAATAACCTAAATGGCTACATCTGTCAAAGTCTCTAATGTTTTGAGGCGCAATGTCTTAATGATAGGCAGAACAGTAGCAGAAAAGGAAAAAGATGAAAGCAAATCCTGGCACACTGATTCCCATAACTCTGTGGCACCCTAACCCATGTACCCAAAGTGCTGTAGGACTGGAGGCAGAAATTCATGGCAAATTCAAATGGAGGGACAAGCAAACACAAAGATAAAGACTGCTTTGTGGAATCAGCAATAAAATGTTGAACAATATCATGACTGTCTAAAACATGTAAAGCTAGGCCCCTGTTCATTGAGAATATGCATGTTGTGGCTGGAATAGATATTGGGAATTATCCTATAAGTGAATCTAACTCAGAAAACAATAGAGAATGGTTGACCATGAGAGAATACATACACTGATGTTTCCAAAGATTTAATTGAGGTTTTGGGTAAAGAGAGAATGGAAAAGGAGCATCTTCCATCCTCAGGAGGCCAGAAAGATCTCAGACATTTGCTCAGAAAACAGTGGCAAGAGATGGGAAAAGAGTTCAATATCAGGATTTCAGGTGACTATATTGACAAAGAGCATGTAAATGTTTAGTGGTCTCATGTAAAAGATGAGGTTGCTTGTTTCTGTGCTGAGGCCACAAATGATGACTTTGATGGGCTTGCTTACAGAAGAAAGCTGTTTTGTGGTCATAGCCAAATGCTTGGTAAACTGGGAAGCCTGTTAGAAAGGCTGCATTTAGTACCAATGTACATAGAGGAGTTGGGCACCAATTTGGTAAAATATTCTGTGCAGATCTTAGAGCCCCTCTTTTCCAATACAGAACTAATGTCTTTTTCCATCAGCATACCCTAGGCACCAAACAACTTGCAGTGTGTGATAGCTGACACCTCCGCTTTTATCATAACATAAGCACCAGCCATCTTATGTTTGAAGGCTGTTGTGGAAATTGCAACTTGCGTAATGTGCAATTTCAGTTTCACACAAGCTCAGATTGCCACTACTAAGGCTCTCAGTGACCATACAACCACTGTCATGATGCAACCACCAGACAGGTCTTCCCTGTCAGCATCCTTCCATAACACCCTGATCAGCTCCTCTAATCACCCTCCACACTTGTTCCTTCCTAGGTTGTAGAGGTTGCTGGTTTGGATGGTGCAATTTAAAGAGCCGTTGCAAATTGTTGTAGTGCATGCACTTGGATATGGTACACAATACTACTATGTTACATTGGTAGGGAAGGAATTAAAGGTTTAAAGGTGGTGGATGGAGTGATGATTAAATGGATTGTTTTGTCTGAGATATATCAAGCTCCTTGAGTGTTTGGGGAACTGTATTCAGCCAGATATGTGGAAATTATCCCTTAGCATATTGATAGTGGCAAATTCAGTGATGGACATACCTTTGAATTTCAGTGTAATTAGATTCTGTCATGTTAGAGATAATAATTGCTTGGTACTTGTGCAATGCGAATGTTACCTGCCACTTCTCAGTGCAGGCCTGGATATAATACAAGGCTTTATGGATATAGACTTCAACTTGACAATGAATGGTATCATAGTTAAATTTGAAACCAGTTGACAAGTGGGCTTCTGATTAACAATCAGAACTGTGGTCACTTTGTCCTCTTACTAGCCTTCACCTCAGTTGAAACCAAACTCAAAGACACAAACACAGAACAGAGCAGGGAATAAACTTGAAGTCTTTTTGGTTGGGCTATCTTCAATAATGATACAGACATTGTTTTATTCATTAAGACAGGGAGGTCCATTTTAACCAAATGTGAGGTGGGGAAACCCCAGTGGAATGATGGTAGTACACTCAACCCAATATAACTCTCCATTGAAGTCAATGAACAATGTTGGATGATGTAAAATCATTGTCCCCATGGGTGTCTCAGCCATCACATTAGGTTCAAATTGCTCCCATTGGGATAGTTCATTTAAAATTTAATTCTAAGTTGTTCTGAAGTGCTCATCAAGATATAAAAGTTCTCTACCTGTCAGCAAAGAGATACCATTGTTTCTTTAGTGTTTAACTGTAAAAGATTATTTTTCGTTGGAAATATTTTGACATTGTAATTTATAGGATTTTATCCCTAACACGGTAAGTGTAACAGACAATAAATAGGGCACTGAATCGCATATATCAAGACAAAGACAATAGCACTATGAATTTAACTGTAATAGCTTATCCCTTTTACTTACTACTGATGGTGAAACCATGATGTGAAGAGCAGCACAGCAATTACAATCACTGATGGTCACAATGCAGTTGTTCATGGTAGATACACTGGAATCCCATTAAGAACAAAGAAAAAAGGAAGCAGGTGCTCTCAGCCAACTTCGTTTCTTCTCCTCCTGTATCAGAAATAATTAAAATATAAGCATAACCTTCTAAAATGTGGTACATCAATGTTAATTAGACTGGTGAACTATAAAAGCCTCCACCAACATCAAGCAGCATTGTGAAACAAAGCAAAAATTGGATATCTCAGCTTTATTACCTGGCGACAGTAATAATATTGACCTTGGCTGATTGAATTGACATGGTCTGCTATGAACATGTTGATTGGCAAATGCTAACGACTAGATATTTCTATGGAATCATTGTTTTCAACAAAAATTAATGGTAATTCCACTGACACCCAAAAATAAAATTTGCACAGGAAATGTTTTGCTGTGATTCATCATATCTTTTCAGCTCCCTCCACTTCACAAAAGCTAAACCACTGTCCCCTCACTAGTTAACAATAGTTGTGCTGCTGTTAGCCTTATTAATATGCATTTATTAGTTTCTTCTATTTCTCTCCTCTTGTGAACACTTGAAGGATAGGGCGCCACAAGTGTCAATGATCCTCCAACATCAAGTTCAAGGAATTATTATTCTTTATTCACAAGCCTGAATGGTAAGTCAACAGAATATTTAACCATAGCAGCGAAGTCACATCCTGGCACACTTTCTAACTGGTTCATGGATCAGCTGATTTTTACCACTCCTGGCCAAAGATTGTTGAGGACACTTGTGCTTCCCACCCATTTCCTTACCTTTGCATACATTGAAAATCGCTCCTGAAATTCTTTTACCCCATGACTTAATGGCCCAGATCTTCAAGGTTCGAGGTAATTGGTGACTGGACGTTTAGCCCAAGATGCATGGTGGAACACAGTGAACTAAAAATTGGAAGATCTGGCCATTAAACCACACAGAATTAAAAAAAAATCCCATTTGTGATTTAAATGAGCTTGTGTCAGAGGCTTAAACAGTTCTGATGTAGTTACCTAGATAGTTACCCAGTAAACCACAGTCAGCAGAATTCCTTTCTAACTCTTTATAACCATTAAACCCAATCAAGTGTATTGACGTCCCTGACTATGCCCTCAGTTACTTGACTAACCCTTTGAACCCCTGTTTATTCCCTTGATTCCCTGTTTACCCCATGAATATCCTCTAACTTTAACTACTCCCCTGGCTTAACCTGACCAGTTCTCACCAGCTAATTGCAATACTGACCCATTGACTCCCTGCTGACTTGACTACCCTTTTATGACATGACCTGACTGCCCCGCATCTAACCTGACTGGTCTCCACTACCAACATTTCTTCCTGACCTGACCCTGATCCGAGTATCCACACAACCATTGTGTACCAACATAGCTATCGGCCATCTAAACATCCTAGCTATGCTCACTCACCTGCCACCCTACTCAGTTGCTACCTAACCATGCTACCAACATAACCATCTGTCACCCTGCTTACCTGCCAGGTTTTGGCCTCAGCAGGGTACTAGCCTACTGTTGATAAGATCACAGCAGCTTCACCAATTTGTGATTAGGTGGGCATTCAGTTGATCTTAGTTAAGTTACGGCTAGTTAGCTAACTGGAACTGGTCTAGTCCCAACTTCAGCAAGACCAGATAGAAGTAGGAAGAGGTCAGGCAGACAACCCAGCATGCTATCTATTTTGTTCATCACTGATTGCACAATTAAGATATTCCTCCATCCCAAACTAAGAGTCTGCACATTAAAACCTCATGTAACAATTATTTATATTTTTCATGCATTACCAAACCTGTTTTACCAAATGTTACCTGTATAGATTGGATAGGATTTTGCATATAAAATTCATATACACACCAGGAATTACCAGCTTGTAACACCATTCAATTCTCAAATATTTCAATGTACCTCCGCTTAGTTTGGTCAAGAAACCACCCTTATACATTGCTGAGATAGGTATGACAAATATTTTTTGAGTACAAAAATAATTTGTAATAAGGTGTTTCAATCTGATTAAAGCCATTTCTGACACTGTTCTTTTGCTTCTATGTTGCACAAATTTCTCTAATACAATGTTTGATGTAAAAATCAATCTGGTTCAATAATGTGTTTAAGGGAAGGAAATCTGCTATCTTACTCAGTCTGGCCGATGTGTGACTCCGCATCCAAAGCAGTGGAGGCTGAGGAGTGACCTTCTAGATGTTTATAAAATCATGACTGGATTGGATAGGGTGAATAGTTAAGGTCTTTTGCCCAAGGTCGAGGAATCCAGAACTGGAGGGCATGAGTTTAAGGTGAAAGGAGAAAGATTTAAAAGGGACCTAAAGGGCAACTTTTCATGCGGAGGGTGGTACATGTATGGAATGAGCTGCCAAAAGGAGGTGATGGAGGTTGGTACAATTACAACATTTAAGAGGCATCTGGATGTGTATATGAATTGGAAGGGTTGAAGAGGGATATGGGACAAATGCTGGCAATTGGGACTAGATTAATTTAGGATATCTGGTTAGCATGGACAAGTTGAACTGAAGGGTCTGTCGCCGTGCTGTACATCTCTATAACTCTATGTTTTATCTTCATTCTGCTGGATCACCCAAAGAACAGGCCTCGACTGGCGGACTTTAGGTCCTAGAAGTTGACAGCCTCTGGTTGGTGTTGGAAGCCTGCAATAGGGCAAGATGCTGGCCAGATCTATGTGAGCTACTAGTGGGAAATAAGGTGAGTTTTCTCAGCAGTGATGGTGATGTGTCAATTAGCATTTAACACAACTTAAAAATAATGGGAGAAAGCCACCCATTGAATCTAGTGTCTTGTTTAAAATTGCTTTTAAATACCCTGTACTACACATGTGTTTGAGGAGAAAAGCGGCAATGATTCCTTAATGATTCAGAGAATTCTGTGAACAGGTCAGATTGGAAAATTAAATGAACCATTTAAAGTAAACAATGTGCATGCAATTATTTGAGTGATTGACTACTTAGATCAATACCTCAAGCCGTTCATAAACCAATTAAGTGAGAATGTACACAAGGAACCTTTTCTGTGCATGGAAACAGGAATTCTTTTCTGACTAAAGTTTTTTTTCCCCTCATTTAATCTATTTTCCTCATCAGCCTGTTCAAAGATGTTGTTTTACACCTTTAGAACAGATGAGAATTGGACCCAAGCTCCTGAGTCAAAGGTCAGGATATTCCCACTGTACCACAATAGACAATAGACAATAGGTGCAGGAGTAGGCCATTCTGCCCTTCGAGCCTGCACCACCATTCAATATGATCATGGCTGATCATCCTTAATCAGTATCCTGTTCCTGCCTTATCTCCATAATACTTGATTCCACTATCCTTGAGAGCTCTATCCAACTCTTTCTTAAATGGATCCAGAGACTGGGCCTCCACTGTCCTCTGGGCAGAGGATTCCACACAGTCACCACTCTCTGGGTGAAGAAGTGTCTCCTCATCTCTGTCCTAAATGGTCTACCCCGTATTTTTAAGCTGTGTCCTCTGGTTCGACACTCACCCATCAGCAGAAACATGTTTCCTGCCTCCAGAGGGTCCAATCCTTTAATAATATTATATGTCTCAATCAGATCCCCTCTCAATCTTCTAAACTCAAGGATATACAAGCCCAGTCGCTCCAGTCTTTCAGCGTAAGGTAGTCCCGCCTTTCCAGGAATTGACCTTGTGAACCTATGCTGCACTCCCTCAATAGCCAGAATTTCTTTCCTCAAATTTGGAGACCAGAACTGCACACAGTACTCCAGGTGTGCTCTCACCAGGGCCCTGTACAGCTGCAGAAGAACCTCTTTGCTTCTATACTCAATCCCTCTTGTAATGAAGGCCAGCATACTATTAGCCTTCTTCACTACCTGCTGTACCTGCATGCTTACCTTCATTGACTGGTGTACAAGAACACCCAGATCTCTCTGTACTGTCCCTTTACCTAAATTGATTCCATTTAGGTAGTAATTTGCCTTCCTGTTCTTGCCACCAAAGTGGATAACCATACATTTATCCACATTTAATTGCATCTGCCATGCATCTGCCCACTCACCTAACCTGTCCAGGTCACCCTGTAATCTCCTAACATCCTCCTCACATTTCACCCTGCCAACCAGCTTAGTATCATCAGAAAATTTGCTAATGTTATTACTAATACCATCTTCTATATCATTAACATATATTGTAAAAAGCTGCAGTCCCAGCACTGATCCCTGTGGACCCCACTGGTCACTGCCTGCCATTCCGAAATGGAGCCGTTTATCACTACTCTTTGTTTCCTGTCAGACAACCAACTTTCAATCCAAGTTAGTACTTTGACCCCAATACCATGCGCCATAATTTTGCTCACAAACCTCCTATGTGGGACTTTATCAAAAGCTTTCTGAAAGTCCAGATACACTACATCTACTGGATCTCCCTCATCCATCTTCAGAGTTACATCCTCAAAAAATTCCAGAAGATTAGTCAAGCATGATTTCCCCTTCATAAATCCATACTGACTCTGACCTATCCTGTTCGCACAAGAGCCCCTTTCTGGCTTGGGAGACCAAGGGAAAGGTTCCATTCCAAGTTAATAATATCTGGTTAGATGTAAGTCAAGCTTCTCAATTAAATCCGTTGGAGATGATATGGTAGGCTCCTTTTCCATGGTGCTTACATAAAAAATATATTGGGTTGGAAGGTTCTGGGGTTAAGAAAGAGCTGTCTCATAAAGGAATTCATAAAAGAGTGAGAAGGTTTAGTAGTGTGAGGTTAAAATATCCAGTAGAATAATGAGCTAGTACACAAATTAGGAATTTCCTCAGAGAGATCACTGATCAGATTGGGCAGCTGGTTTACATGAATTCAAGGTTATGGAGTGGGAGGACAGAAGGCACATGAAGAGAAAGCTAGAATTGTTTGGCACTTATAAAGGAAATAGATGAAGAATTCAGAAAATATTATGCAGTGTCTAGGCGAGAAATATAGAGCTGAGTGTAGGCAGTCTACATCCTTGAGATAATTTAGGGTTGGAAGCTCAGCCTGGGGATGCTACAGTTCCAAACTATATGGTTACGCTTGAGACAATAGTCAGGGAGGCATTGGTGTCAGTGAGGAAAGTGCAAAGTGCACTAATCAAAAATGCTGTTTGTGCATTAAGTTGACTCAGTTGCTTGCCTCAAGCTTTGTGCCTCAAGATGGCTTTGGGCTAAAGTCCCTCGACAGGCCCCAGTAAATCATTCAGACTGATATTTTAGAACAGTGTTAAGGGATTACTACATAATATGTTATGGACCAGACCAGACCCCCTCAAAACATTTCAAGAAAGTAGCCCGGACCCTAACTTTGTGAGTTGCTTTAAGCAGGTGTACAGTGGATATTCCAGGAGAGATACAGTTGGTCAAATCACTTAGTTTTAAACAAAACAGCATTTATTTACAATATTACTGAATGAAACACAAAGAAAAGAGAGCAGAATACCAAATAACTTAACCTATCTGTAAATCCAACAAATTATCCCAACATAATGATGCTGTTCCAAATACTTGCAATAATCCCCATAAGCACACCTTGGCATAAAAGGTAAAATCAAATACAGGGTCTTGCAGGAGAGATGTCAGAGAGAGAGGACCAGCATGGACCTGCTTCTTTGGGTCCAGCAACTTCACAACTACCTGACTGCTCTCAGAGAATAGTCAGACTGCCAAAAAACCAAATCAAACCAGAGGAAAAGCTGAGCTGGGAGAACTGGCCACTTCCCCTTCATTGAACAAGAGCCTTTTTTAAAACTTAAAAGTCTTTTGTCTGAGGTAGTATCTGTTAGTTATAATCAAATTGGCCCTAAAACCCTTCAAACCCAGACTTTTTGGAACCTATGTCTTTACGTCCTCCTGTAAAAGAAAAACCAAGGACAATGTAACCTTGTTAAAGGAGCAGCATCATCACAAATAACGTTCAGGTTCTCATTTGGATAAGACACCAAACCAAGGCTCAGATAAACTTCAAGTCATCCATGATATTATTTGAATAAGAGCATGTTATTCTTGAGTTCTGACCAACACTTGCCATGTAACACACTTTTAAGGGTAGTGACCTAATCATTATTTATTTATTTGGATCTTGCAGGTAGAATTAAGTCATTAATTGGTTTTAAAGTAAATTGGAAAAAGATAAGTCCATATTAAGGTGATATTTAAAGGCAAGTTCTTTCTTCTATAAAATGAAAATGGATTATGCAGATTTAGTACACCAACACATTGGGAGAAAACAATACTGCAGCAAACCAATGATTAATTTCCAGAGACATCAAGGATTATTGAGAACTGAAAACCAACATGAGCAAGCTATGTTTATTATAATGAGGTCAAAATCGAGTTCTGATGAAGAGTCATCAGACTCAAAACTCCTTAATTCTGCTTTCTTCTCACAGATGCTGCCAGCAATTTAGATTACATTACAGTGTGGAAACAGGCCCTTCGGCCCAACAAGTCCACACCGACCCGCCAAAGCGCAACCCACCCATTCCCCTACATTTGCCCCTTACCTAACACTACGGGCAATTTAGCAAGGCCAATTCACCTGAATTGCACATCTTTGGATTGTGGGAGGAAACCGGAGCACCCGGAGGAAACCCACGCAGACACGGGGAGAACGTGCAAACTCCACACAGTCAGTCGCCTGAGGCGGGAATTGAACCCGGGTCTCTGGCGCTGCGAGGCAGCAGTGCTAACCACTGTGCCACCGTGCCGCCCACTGGCTTTGTTTGAGATAACTTTGCTATTTCAGGTCCTTAACCAAATCTAACCCTTTCTATGGATCAATTTCCGGAAAAATAGTAACAGTAAGCAGTGTTCAATTCCCAGAATGAACTTGAGTATTATTCTCTATTTGTAACATTTAACAAAGTCATACAAGTAGCAGAGTTTTTAAAAATCATATTATTATGTTATAAGTGACTGTAAGTTAAGAGTAAGAAAATTGTCAGTAAGATAGCTGTCATAATGATGTTTCTTTCCTATTGCTTAAATGTGGATTTTTGTGGATTAATTAAGATTGCTTTCAATTGTCAGTCAGCACACATTTTGTTTGCTCCAAGATTGGACCAACAAGCTTTATAACATTTCTACTGTTAACTAGCTCACTAAATGCTCAATGTAGTAAAGGACCTAATATTACAGGAGAATCATGTTTGTCCTCCTTACGTTTCCACAATCAAAATCATATTCATAAGAATATGACTGAATATATTTTTTATACAATTTTGTTAGAGCTAACATTAGGAGTGAAGATAAATTTCCCTTTTCATACTTTGCATAATAATTGTGTTCTTTTGTAATATTACTGTTCCTGTCCTTCAGAGATTGGACCATTGTTGTAATTTCACTTTGATGTACCATTTTGTAAGCTATGTTGTATTTTTAATGACTGTTTCAGTATTACTTAAATCTGTCAGCTGCTCAAGTCGGTGATCCTTGATGTTCTGGCAACTTTCCCAATTTGGTTTTCAAGATAGCTGCTGCAAAAGAAATATTAAAGAAATGCTCAGAGTGGAGGGTTTACACTTTTTTTAAGGGTTGAAACACAAAGAACAATCTTCAAGCATCCTGCGCTCACAAGGACTTTTTGATGTAATGTTTTCTGTCCTGTAAAGATATAATTTCCCAACTGGTATGCTGCCAGATCAAAAGATTGAATGCATTCTATTATTTCCCTTTCTTGTGTTTGCATCTTGCAAAACTCCAGCAGTAATGCCCTCGAAGAATAAAAGTTACTTCAGTAATGGTTTGTTAGTAATCTTATCTTTCACACATGTCAACGTTGTATCAAAGCATTTTAACATGCAATTACTGTATCTGAAATAGATGTGAGAGTGGTGATCTGCTAAGAGTTTGTGGAAACATTTTTTCACATAACGCAGCATTATTCAACCATGCTCAACCAGTCTCAAAGGAAAACTGAACTGGGCATTTTTCACACTTGGTTCAAATCAAATTTCTCCCAATGCTAAGATCACACTGGACAAAGTTTAATCGCATGAACATTGGTGTCACTGTTCATTTCATTAGGGCTTCTTAACATCACATAACAGAGCATGAATTTTATGCGGTGATCCTGAGTGGATGACTTCTAAGTTTTTAACCCTAGTTGGGTACAGTTGACTGTTGTCAGCTGCTAGTTCTCCTATTGTATCTTTAGGAAAATAACTACTTTTCATGTGTTCCTTATACAGTGACGATCAATCTACTAATTGACCATTGGTTCACAATACCTGAACTACAGAAAACTCTTGACTTGTGAATTTGCTAGCAGCAATAGCAATAGGAAACTTTGTTGGTTTGACTCCTCCTTAGCTTACGGAGCAGATAGTAAGCACTACTGTTCATTCTTTTCCTGCAATGAATGGATGCAGAGAACTTCGCACCATTATTTGTACGGCCTCAATACAATACTCTTACAAGTGTACTTACGCAGCGGGTGACCTAGCATTTGAAAACAATAGTACTAGCAAACTAATGGCTTGAAGGATGAACTTAATTAAACATGAAGGAATTTTAACTTTACCACACAAGTTTTTTTTGTCATGGTGTTACAAAGGGATGAGGATGGAAAGGTTTTCTTTGTCCCTGCTTTTATAAATACATTTCTGAAACATCAGTGCAACATTAGTTCTAGGACAATGGCTCATATTCAGATACATTGACAATATTTATAAAGTCCTCATATCTGATTAAAGGTATTGATGAATCTAAATTTACATGCAATATGAATGAAAGGAGTTCTATTACCATTTTAATTTTGATTATACATTTCTTTTCCTGCTATGGTATTATTTCATTCCATCGAGGTATCAAGCCTGGAATTGGCCATAATTTCTTTTAACGCAACAACAACATCATCAGCATAACTCCCTTTAGTTCCAATTCATACCTCTGATCCTCTGGTACCATTTTAATGTACCTTCCAAGCTGTCAATTGTTACTAGAATATATGATCCACTTCCTATCCCATGTCTGGGCACTTTTCAATGCTGAAATGTTGCCTATGAAATTCCTTGCCTTGTAGTTTCTATCATTGAACCATAATCCAATCTAACTTTTGGATTGTCTTCCTCAGAGGTCTTCCATCTTCCTCCTTTTATAAACTACAACTAATCTAAAACTCTTGTCTGCAAGGATTGGGAGAGCAATGAATATTCACTTAAGTTCATTCGCTCATTGGCAAACGTCATGTCCCACATTATGCCAGCTTCAAGCCCCTCATCCTCATTTTGTTGAAGGTCCTTAGCTCATTTGTTGTACTTTCACAACTTGCATTTTTCCAAGCTGAGTGATGTATTCCCTAGCACATGATCTATTTCTCAGACTTTGACAGTCTTTTTGGTTCCCACTCCCTCTGCTACCCTATAATGACAAAACCTTCTGTCACTAGACCCCATTGTCTGGAAATCTCATTCATAATCATTGTGACTCACCAAACGAAAACTAGAAATAGAAGGAAGCTGTGGACCATATTCCTCACTGTACCTGCACTTCCATTTAGATTAGATTCCCTACAGTGTGGAAACAAACCCTTTGGCCCAACAAGTCCACACTGACCCTCCGAAGAGCAACTCACCCAGACCCATTCCCCTACATTCACCCCTGACTAATGCACCTAATACTACGGGCAATTTTAGCATGGCCAATTCACCTAACCTGCACAAATAAAGTCATATTTGATAGTGTGTTGCAACTCCACTTTGCTGCCTCTTCCCCACAACCTCTTAATTCCACTTTATGTATTTTCTTCAAATGTGTCTCAAAATATTGTCTTCGCGTCCAAAACGAATAAAAATCCAGTGCCTTTTTCTCCTTGTTGACAATCTGATGGAAATTTCTTATATGAGCTCCATTAAAGTATAAGTTATCTGGCTGTACTACGAGCTAAAAGTAGGATAACATAATGAAGGCCACGTAAAGGGAACATAAATATGTGGCAAATGATTGTTACCTTCCAATTTTGTTTCCATCTATTAGAGGTGTCAACCTTGGAGATATTATTACGTCACTAAGAGCTTTTCTATTTAAATAAAACTCAAGGTTTTCTTTCGCCATATCAGCTTCAACAATTGCCTGCTAAAACCATCTTATTTCCAGTAAGGTGTTACATATTGAACATAAACTTGCCGAAGTGAGATTTCAATGGTTAACATAATAGTATAAAAGATGTGTACATAAAGGTTTCAGAGAACCTGTTGAATGCGATCTTTATTTAATGTGTGATGAAATCTGTGACGCCAACATCCCTTGAATGTTGCAGTGGGATACTAAAGAAATTACATGGCAATTTATATTTTAGGATGCAAACTGTTAGGAGTCAAAGACTAATTAATAGAAAACTTAAGTTTTGACATTGTTGAAGCTTAGTTTTCAATTATTTCCCTGAACATCTTAAATGATTATATAAGATGAACACATTCATATCTTGGATGAAATTTCCAAATATTACACTGTAAATAAAGAGTCAATTGGTGCACAGTTACTAAACTTAATGTTAATCATTGGAATTTAGATGATCTTAAATTACCCTGATTTAAATAAGTAAGTGACAAATGACTTGGTTTAGTTTAATCATACTAAATAAGAAATAATGACTTGATAAAATGTCCCAATAAATGTATTCCATAAGCAAAGGGGGGAAATCATTAAAATATTAAATCACTGAAATATATAAAGTTGACCTACTCCCTACCCAAAAATCAATTTGGAACTCTTTGATTAGTATACAAAGCTTCGATTTCCTTTTTTTTTTAACTCCTCTGTTTTTTTATCTCTCCTACCCAAATTTATTTACAGGCAAACCTATTGGAAATACAATCCAGGAATAATGTCGGGAAGGCTGCTGCTGGCAGCTCATCTATTTTTTATACGCCACTCAGACAAATGAAACATGAGCCACCCAGAACAAGGGGACCTTTTGACACTTCAAAGGAAACCCCTATGGGTGGTTTCCTCTTGAAGCTGTGCTAAACTGGCTCTATCTCCTCAGCTGGAAGCTGCCAATGTCTCATTAACCCCTAAACAGGCCCCGCAAGATCCTTCCTTTTCTGGCATAATTATGGCGCTCACTCCTGTTATGCTTTCATAGAATGGCAACACTGTTACAGCACTATTTGAAAAACACCTTCTTAATTGAGAGAACATAAGTCAGCGCGCTAGATAGCTGAAGGGACTTCCCACTTTGCATGAATTATTGGTGCCTTTTAAATCGGGAAAATGATAAAATCCCCAGGAAAGGCAAGGAATCTGCTGATATGCAATAACCTGCTTATTAGCTTCAAATTCACTTGAACTTTAATTGTTTATCAGGCTCATTTGGCAGTGTTAATGTCTTTACAAATTAATTATCCAAATTAGTCATGCCTTTTGGAGTTTTCCAGATGAATAGACTGTACAGTAGCTTAGAAGAATTAGAAAAACAGCAGGGAATCATTGTGCAGCTGTTTGTAGTTAAAACGGTTGAAAATCTTGACTGTGAACACATGAACCATCATCAAGACACAAAGGAAGTTCCATCGCATATACATGACATTATCGAGAGAACCTGAGATACACCTGGGACAAAAGGGCACAAAGGACCTTTAGTTTTCCATTCTGAGGAGGCTTATGTGATAGAATCTTGTCATTTACTGAATCCTATTCATTTAATACTAAGTGCCACTAAATTCAGGTGATGAAATCTATAGCTGTGTTCTATATCCATGTTCTTGAGAAAACTACAGAAGGATAGTAATTTTTCTTGAGTGCTCACTTTTTTAAAGATTAATTATTAGCCTAGCACAATGCAGTACTGGATTAAATTGTTTAGATATTACAACATCTCTTTAATTTTTTTTGACGTGTGTGCTACAGTTCTTGGATTGTAATAGTCAGTGCTCATCCTTGCTGTTGCTGAAGCTTACACCTGTGTCTGTTATTTCTAGGCTATAGCTTTCCCACATCAGCCCTAATTTATCCAGTGCAGTATCATTCCCTGTCCATCTCCATTCTGCTGCCCATGACATGGTTGGCCACATTATTGACCTCAAATTCATCTCCTTTTCTTTCCAGCTTGAAGAAATTGATGTCACTTTGTTCCGTTATTACTTACCTGGACATTGTTGAATTATCATTACAAATGATTTCTCTTCTATGCTTAAACTGTCAATTTAGAAGCCCCCTATGAATCTATTCTTGGACTCATCAACTTCATCATTCAACCTGCTCCACCACCGTGGTGTCCAATTCAACTTGACAGCTGATTACTCTAATTTCTATTGGTAAAACATAGTCATTTTTGGCCAAGTGTCAGTTTATGAAAGATTTCTTTCTGTGAGCCATGTTGAGTTCAGTCACCGCATCTTATACAAATAGCCTCATTAATGACCCACCCTGATCTATAGTGCCTCTCTCATCCACTGTACCCCCATTCTACCACTATGTGTACTTGAAACAACTCACCACTTCTCAGTGATTGGTCAGCTCCCCCCCCCCCCCCCCCCCCCCCCCACCTCGGTGCCAGTACCATCTTTAAAAAGACATTGTGTACCCCAAGACAATCATTGTCAGTCCACAGCTGCCCTGCATGTTTCCCAACATTTTCCCTGGACATGGTACAGAAGGGAAAATGAGCAACTGGCTTTGAGGGCATCTTGCCTGTTGGAGTGGTGCAGAGGTGAATCGTCCTCTCCATTCAGGTCAAGCAGACCATACCAGCTTGGTCTGAGGTTACCGCCTATGTCAGGGTACTCTCTGCCATCTGCAGCACTGGAGGTTATCCACTCTTTCAGCATTTTTGTACTGCTGTCACTGAAGTGGCATGCTAGACATCAAGCTCTGCTATTCCTGCAGTCATCTCAAAAGTTGAAGATTTCGTAAAAGTACACAAAATTCACTCTTTTTATTAGAGTGAGGTGAAGAGAAAGCACAGACTAGGTTTCAGTACATAACCAAAATTATTTTTTATAAATAAGTAGATTATAGCTACAGATAAATAATAATGAATCATAGGTGTAGTTGAATCTAACACCCTATAGACATCTATAGACAAAACAGACACCGGTGTTTTGGGTGTTAGAACAACATGGGGAAGCAGTTCAATGATTTCTGTACACAGGGTTTGTTCACATTATTCTTGTGGCTTACCAGGCCATGCTGCTTCTCCAGGTACTCACACTTGCTCACAGGAGGTACTGAGCAGTTGGTTCATGACTCATAGCTCAGGGCTTGATAAAGGAAAATAACTAACTTACTTCAGGCTTTGGGTGAAACAGATACCTCTTCCTCTTCTCAAAGATTTCTAGCTATCTCATTCACACCCACAAACTTTTAAGCTACCTGGGAGCCAACCAGCTATTGACAGACAGAAGTCCTTCCTCAGTGTTGATTGGTCATTGAAACATGAACCGATCAACTATTTTTTGCCAGCCAGATCTCTGTTCACAACAGCCCATGGGTAGCAATTAAATATTCCCCACTGCTTAAGGAAGCAACTGTATAAACAACACTTATAATAAGTGTCAGTCCTGCTTTTAAAGTGCAGCAATCCCTTCCACAATCCTTGCTTTTTCAAACAGTCTTTTCACCACTTCAATCTGCAAGCAAAAGTACAGAAAAATATAAAGATATAGTCTTTACTGTGCAATTATCTTTCTTCTGATGTCTCAAACTCACTCTATCTCTGCTCTGTACCCACCTCCAACTAACGCTCAACTGTGCCATTCTGACCATTGCCTATAATATCTCCCATCACTCACTCTCTCCCATGTCAACCCCAACAGCATAAACCCTACGTGCCCTCTAAGCTGCTTACTCATTTGCTCAGGACACCTCCTCACTTGCAACAATAGTAACAGCTGTGTCACCCGCTTTCATATTCTATGCCAGCCTCTCTCTCACTCCAGGAGGAAAACAGTCCACAATAAGGCAGAAAGAGTCAAGATGGTTGGTGTACTACCCGGCATTCAGCTTCTTACCCCTTATCAGGACTCTGACTCCACAGAGTGGCTGACCGATCATGTCCAATCCCCTGGACTGTTATCAGAGGCTACCATTGACTTATTGTGTTAGGAATCTCTGAGCAAAGGTTATCCCCTTTACATGTTTGAGGCTTTGTGTCCATGTTAAACACCAAAGCCATATTTCATAGGAAGGATAGTATTAAGCTGGAGAAGTTTCAGAAGAGATTTACCAGGATGTATGGAAGGTTTGAGTTATTAAAAAAAAGCTGTTGGATAGGCTGGGTTTTTTTTCGCTGGAGGTTGAGAGGTGACCTTATAGAAGTTTATAAAATAATGAGGGGTATAGATAGAGTTAATGGTAGTTGTCTTTTCCATAGGATGGGGGATTCATGGAGCATATTTATAAGTTGAGAGGAGAGAAATTTAAAAATCAACATGAGGGCAATTTTTTTTATGCAGAGGACGGCTCACATGTGGTATTTCCTGAGGAAATAGTGGATGTGGGTAGAACTACAATGATTAAAAGACATCTGGATAAGTACATGCATAGGAAAGGTTTGGAGAGGTATGGGCCAGGAGCAGACAGGTGGGGCTAGTTTAGTTCAAGACTATGTTTGACATGGACTGGTTGGACCAAAGGGTCTGTTTTCATACTGTATGACTTGATGACTATGACAGTACTAGGAGCCTCATATTTCTGACTGAGGGATATGGTATGAAAAGGCAATGAAAGACAAGGATGCTGTAAGTGTATGGATAGGCTCATAGCAGGTGAGCACTAAGAGAGCAAGTGAACAGCCCAGAGATGCAACCAGGTGTGTGTCTCTGAGTGCATAGTGCCCTTGTACCCACTTTGACTTCCACATCAAGAATTCACAGCACCTAGTTCACCTGCAGCAGATGGTTAGATAGAAAGCTGTATATCCGTGAGGTGAAATATGCAAATAATAAAGTCACTAACAAGCAATTGAAATAACTCCACAGAAGCTGGTATCCAGTCATTGAGTCACCCTTTATTTACATGTGGAGAGTCCTTGACAGAGATCCAGGCTCCCTCAGACCCAGTTCTCCGAATGACACTCCTGTTCTTATTTATCAGCCAGATTAACAGCCCCAAT
Organism: Chiloscyllium plagiosum; assembly: GCF_037043375.1. Taxonomy (NCBI): domain Eukaryota; kingdom Metazoa; phylum Chordata; class Chondrichthyes; order Orectolobiformes; family Hemiscylliidae; genus Chiloscyllium; species Chiloscyllium plagiosum. The sequence continues at coordinate 32,795,558 of NW_028270144.1, read as the reverse complement.
CAGGGAACTCATATTCATGAGTGTATTGGGTATACTCATCTCCCCCATAACTGGGGTATTTTAGCATTGGTCAGGTTCTTCCACCTTGCTTTTGATACGGGCGGCGTATAACACACAGTGGCTTGCCTCTTGCACCCTGAGTGTCTCAGAAGAAATTCACTTTATTCTTCAGGTGCCAAAGGCATCAAGGAAGTGACATCACCAGATCCATCTCGGATTCCGAGACATCTTCAACACATGATAGAGAGGGAGAACACATGGATTCCAAAACAGTCAGAATGTCTGTCAAGGAGCCAGGCACATTTAGCTCCCACATTGTTTGCAGGTTTGCAGGTTTGCAGATTTCATATGGTCCACATGTTCATTCGGGACCATCCCACCTACTGAACATTATACGTTACCGGAACTAACCTCGCATCGACCATGATTCCTATCTATGCAAGGCCATTCCCGTGGCTCCTTCACCAAACTTCATCCCCTGAAATAAATGGTCTCTCTCACTTGGTGGAGTCTTGAGTCTGATATTGGCATCACTGATGCCATTTCACCCTCTGCCCCAGGGCCAGGAAGATCAGATCTAACCTGGTGTGGAGTCTTCTCCTCATTAGCAACTCTGCTGGAGTAATCCCTGTTTTTGCATAAGGGATGGTCCTATAATCAAATTAGATTCAGAACAATTGGCTATTTAGTGAAGCTGTAGGCTGTTTTTTTAAGCCTGCCTTCAACGTTTGGAATGCTCTTTCTGCCAGACCATTGGATGGATAGTATGGAGCTATCCTTATACATCAAATCCCATTTGACTTTAGGAAAAACTCAGATTCCCTGCTGGTAAATGATGGCCCATCATCTGTGACCAATGCTTCCAGGAACCTGTGTATGGCAAAAGATGCATGCAGTTTTTCTACCATCGTCCCCATGTTTGATGAATGAACTCTATGCACATCCAGCTACTTTGATTAGGTATCCACAATGACTAAGAGCATTGAGCCCATGGAATGATCTGCTTGGCGACGTGTAACTGAGTCCAGGGTTTACCCGGCCATTCCCATGAATGTGGAGGAACGGCTGGAGATATTTTTTGTCCTTGCTGGTACTCTGGGCATTGCCCCACCAATGCAGCTATGTCTGCATCCAGTTGTAACCACGAAACATAACTTCTCCACAACATCTTCATTTTAGAAACCCCTGGATGACTCTGGTGGATTTTGGCCAATATCTGGTGGTGAACTTTGCTTGGGACAATCACACTTGCTCCCCATAACAAAATGTCATTTTCTACTGGGATGTGGTCTCTCTAAGTCCAAAATTATTACAGTTCTGGTTGGGATGAGCCTTTGGTTTCCCTCATCACCACCATCTGTTACAATTTTGCCAGGACCAAATCTTTTTGCATCCAATATCAGATATTGCCAGCTGTGACTGGAAGTGTGTCCAGAAATTTTAAAACCATTATGGACTCTTCCAGTGGCAGTACCACTCAATGTATCCACATTTGTCACCTGGCATCCCGAATGGCATTCCACCTTACAATTATACAAACTTAGTTTTCGAGCCCACAACTGAATTTGGCCTGACGCTATCGGCTGGACTGCCTTGTCCTTGTTAAGTAGACACAGCAGGGGTTTGTGATCCATTATTATTACAAATTTATGTCTGTAATGGTATTGGTGGAACTTCCTGTCAGACATTTGTATTACTCCACAATTTCTTCCAGTCAAACATGGGGAACACCAAAGCTATTTTCTTCACAGTGCAAATTCTCTAAGTCTCATCCATGACCTCTCCCTCTTCTGTCTTTTGACAATGTACCAGGCTGAATGATGGAGGATGTTAATATTTTCTGCATCCCAGGTTATTCTAAGTTGAGCCTTTGGGTAGCATGTTCTCTATTATACAAAAGTGATTGCTTCCACCAACCTATCACCACCTGTCTTAACTCTTCCTTTAGAAAACCTATTGCTCATGCATGTCTTCGTCCTTCCAAGCTCTCCCATCCCATTGTGTCCTTATTTAGCCTCCATCTTCCATTCTTAATTATAAATTCTAAGTGATATAAAACCCTGCTGTCCACATAGTCAGCATTGCCAGTTGAGCAAGAAGACATCACTGAAATTAATAAGCTCTGGCTAAAACTTTTTACCTAATAGTTCCAAACACTAATAATAATCAATTACTGATGTACTTTTCTCAGTCTGAACACATTTCAAGAAGGAAGCTCACTAACATCTTCTCAAGGACAACTGGGGATGAACAATAAACAGCCAACAATGCCTAATACCTATTAATGAATAATAAAACTGTTTTAAGTATGCACAATCATAACAGTGTGAGCACATTATACACATTTGGGAGCTTCAGTTCACTTTGTGGTAACAATAGTTGCCGATACTGTAGATTAAATGGCTGATTCATCAGTTGACAGATGTTTCGGAAAAATATCAACTTCTTAGAATACATACAGCAAGTAATTTGTTACACAACACCACATACAATCAGGTTTTCTGTCATGATTGGTTTTATCACCCTATCATCTATGTCAAAACATTTTGACAGCATTTGGCACACTTTTTTACAGAGCAGCAATTAAAGTGGAAAGCATAGAGAATCCACCCCAATGCAACATTACAACTAGACAGCAAACAGCTTAAGGCTGTAATTTAATTTTAGTTTTCTGCTGACATACTTTCACAATTTATTTGTGTTTCTGTATTCTGGTTGGTTGAGCTAGAGTATTGTATCGCACCTCTAGTTTTCAAAAATACATGTAATTAAAATTTGAATTTATGGAAGTAATATGGCTAGACTGTTATCATTAGACTGTTTCTCCAACATTCAATGCTGAATGAGCAGAACCAATCTGCAATTAAATATCAGGAAGACTGAATTGTTTTTTTCTCCCATTCCAAAATCTGGTCTCTTGCTGCCAACTCCATCCCTCTCCTTGGCAACTGTCTGAGATTAGGCTGCTCTGTTTGCAACTTTGATGATACATTTGATTCTGAGATGAGCTTTGGTCATCTCAAAGACTACTTGGTTTCAATTTGACAGCACTGACTGTGCCCCCGCCTGAGTCATCTGAAAACCTCATCCACACTTTTGTTACTGCTAGACTTGACAATCCCCACACACACCTGTCTGTTCTTTCGTTGATGATGAGCTGGCTCAGGACTGATGGACTCTCTGTAATCATATCTTTCTTTTTTATTCATATTCTTAAAACTATTCAAAATGGTGCTGGAATGTGGTGACCGTGAAAAAAAGATTCACTATATCTGACTGTTTTTCTCATTGCAAAATGCACGTGACAATAAAAAAAACATTCATTTATTCATTCATTCCAATTCTACTCTCCATGAACCTGAGGCAAGCCAAAACTCTACAGCCCGTGTCTATACTCATGCAAATGCTGTCATCTTTACATCTCCCTCCTCACCTCTGCCTCCGTTCCCCCACCCTTGATTATTAACTTTGGGTCCAGATCAATCAGTGTCTACCTTTAACGAAAAAATTAAAATCTTATCCTTAATTTTCAAATCCCTCCATGGCTTTCCCCCTCTCTATCTTTAACATTTGAACTCCACAGCCTGCTGAGTTATCTGCACTCCTCTTATTCAGACCTATTATGCATTGTCAATCATCATTACACACCAATGGTGGCTGTATTTTCAAAACTCTGGAATTCTTTCCCTATATCACACCCTTTTGCTTTTTCAAGATATTTCTTAAAGCCTACCTTTTTGACGAAACTTTTGGTTTTCTGGCCTAATATAATCTGACATGGTTCAGTATCATACTTTGTTTTAAATGGAGCACCTGATTACACCTTCACACTTAATGAAAGATAAGTTGCTGTTGCTACCCTTGGATTGGGCAGGTGAAGTCACCAGTCAATATGAGGCCAATGGCCCAACTACAAATGCCTGTTTTTGAGGGTCCTGTTCAAGAAGAGAAGTACAGGATAAACTGTGGAATACATTGCACCAAAAATATACATCTCTGTAAGATTTCAAACCTAATATTTCACTTGTATTTTGAATATATTGACCAATGGGGGGGGGGGGGGGGGGAGGCAATGGCCTAGTGTTATTATAGTTGGGCTCTTAATCCAGAGACCCAGTAATGTTCTGGGGACCCAGATTCGAATTCTGCCATTGGCAGATGGTGGAATTTGGATGAATAAAAAATCTGGAATCAGGACCCTGTGATGACCAGGAATCCATTGTCGATTGTTGTAAAAACCCATTTGGGTCACTAATATCCATTAGGGAAATAAACCTCGTCTGGCTTATGTGTGACTCCAGAGCAACAGCGATGTCATGGAGTCATAGAGATGTACAGCACGGACACAGACCCTTCGGTCCAACTCGTCCACACCAACCAGATATTCCAACCCAATCTAGTCCCACCTGCCAGTACCCAGCCGATATCTCTCCAAACCCTTCCAATTCATATACCCATCCAGATGCCATTTAAATGTTGGAATTATATGAGCCTCCACTTCCTCTGGCAGTTCATTCCATACCCGTACCATCCTCTGCTCTACATGAAAACGTTGCCCCTTAGGTTTCTTTTATATCTTTCCCCCCTCACCCTAAACCTTTTCCCTCTAGTTCTGAACTCGCCCTCCTAGGAAAAATACTTTGTCTATTTATCCTATCCATGCACCTCATGATTTTATAAACTCTATAAGGTCACCCCTCAGGCTCCGACACTTCAGGGAAAACAGCCCCAGTCTATGAAACCTCTCCCTATAGCTCAAATCCTCCAACCCTGGCAACACCCTTGTATATCTTTTCTGAACCCTTTCAAATTTCACAACATCTTTCTGACAGGAAGGAGACCAGAATTGCATGCAGTATTCCAACAGTGGCCTAACCAATGTCCTGTACAGCTGCAACATGACCTTCCAACTCCTGTACTCAATACTCTGACCAATAAAGGAAAGCATACCAAACACCTTCTTCATTATCCTATCTACCTGCGACTCCACTTTCAAGAAGCTATGAACCTGTACTCCAAGGTCTCTTTGTTCAGCAACACTCCCTAGGACCTTACCACTAAGTGTATAAGTCCAGCTTAGATTTGCTTTCCCAAACTGCAGTATTTATCTATTTATGCATTTAATTTATCTAAATTAAACTCCATCTGCCACTTCTCAGCCCATTGGCGCATCTGATCAAGATCCCATTGTAATCTGAGCTAACATTCTTTGCTGTCCACTACACCTCCAATTTTGGTGCCATCTGCAAACTGACTAACTATACCTCTTATGCTCACACCCAAATCATTTATATAAATGATGAAAAGTACTGGACCCAACATCAATCCTTGTGGCACTCCATAGGTTATAGGCCTCCAGTCTGAAAAACAACCCTCCACCACCACCCTCTGTCTTCTACCTTTGAGACAGTTCTGCATCCAAATGGCTAGTTCCCTGTATTCCATGAGATCTAACTTTGCTAATCAGTCTCCCATGCCATTGACTCTTAACTGCTGTCTGGGCAATTATTGATGGGCAATAAATGCTGGTTATCCAGTGACACCCTCATCCCGTGAATGAGTAAAAAAAAGACTGAATATCCTGGATTTTCTGAGGATCAGATAATAATTTCTGTGGCAGCAATGGGAGATGCACACAGTGTCCCTGAAGAATCCCCACGTAGTAAACTCCAAATGTATTGCTTGGGAAATTGAAGACTCCACTGAGCAATTCCATTTGAACCAGAGAATTCCACATCAGTTACGGCAATATTTAATCAGGAGAAATTAGACCCATTAAAATCTTGTCTCTCCCTTGTGTAACTATTAAACTGACCTGTCCCATCACAAATTACCTCACTCACCCTCAACTACCCCTCCCCTTGATATCTTTCACACCTTAGATCCTAACATAATACTTCTCTCTTCCTCAGAGCCAACACACCCATGCCAATGCCGATGCCAATGCCCATGATCCAACAGCTCCAGGACCCAACATCAGTCCTGCTGCCATCCACCACCACGACCACCATCACCATGGCCTTGCTGGTTTATCTTCCATTGACCACAATTACCCTCTAAACACTTCATCACTTACCTGAACTCTCTTGCCACCTTGTGCACTAGCACCCTAACCACCTGGCACCCTAACTTCACACTTGCCTTACATACTTAGCTTTTCAGAAGAGTCATCACAGTGGGTGTCTGTGATGCTCGGCATTTCAATCATCTGTATGCTGTGGAAAAGGGAGAATTGTCTACCTTCCCCTGACTACTCTACACTATTGAACGACCTGTTAGAATGAAACTATTGACTCAAAAGAGCTCTGATTGGAATCTCCTGTCAGAAATCTTTGTTTACATCTTTTGTTACATAAAAAACAGGGAGCAGTGTGGCAATCTGCTAATTTATGCGAAAAAGACCAAATTTGATGGCACAGTGGTTAGCACTGCTGCCTCACAGTACCAGAGTCCCAGGTTCGATTCCAGCCTCGGGTGACTGTCTGTGTGGAGTTTGCACATTCTCCCCGTGTCTGCATGGGTTTCCTCCGGATGCTACGGTTTCCTCCCACAATCCAAAGATGTGCAGGTCAGGAGAATTGGCCATGTTAAATTGCCAATAGTGTTAGGTGCATTAGTCAGAGGGAAATGGATCCGGGTGGGTTACTCTTCGGAGGCCTGTTTCCACACTGTAGAGATTCTAGTCTAAAATAAGTAGCTTTGTCAAATTATTTAACAGATTTTTTGGCCTGAATAAAAAAAAGGTGTTATTTTGTGAAATAACAAAGCATTTAGCCCTGATTTGAACACTGCCGTCTCCTGACTTGAACCATGAGAACAATATAGGTATACAAGATAATGAGAGGAATAGATAGAGTCAATAGCCAGAGACTTTTCCCCAGGGCAGGATTGACTGGTGCAAGGGGTCATAGTTTAAGATGTTAGGAGAAAGATATAGAGGAGACGTCAGAGGTAGATTCTTTATGCAGTGAGTTGTGAATGCATGGAATGCGTTACCAGCGGTGGTGGTGGAAGCAGAGTCATTTGGGATGTTTAAGGGACAGCTGGACATGCACATGGATAGCAGTGAGTTGAGGGGTGCGTAGGTAAAGTTATTATATTTTACATTAGGATTAAACTTCGGCACAATATCGTGGGCCAAAGGACCTGTTCTGTGCTGTACTTTTCTATGTTATATGCTCCATGCTCTAACATCAATCATCGTCCTTATGTTCCTGGAATAGACCATGATTGAGTGGGTGAACCACCCAAAGTTCTGCCTCATTATTGCTAACTAGTATAGGGAATGTATGAATATCAGTAGAGGGCAACAACAGATGAGTTGCACTGGCTTCCATTTCAATACAATCTGGTTTTTGGAGTTTGCTGTGCCCTCATATGAGGAATGAGCACTTGGGTGAAGAATTGTGGAGTTGCTGTGCCTTAACTAGAGTTAGTACCTTCAGCCAAAGATTATTGAAATGGAGGGAAAATGCAGTCATCAGTAAAGGGAAAGTCACCATAGTCTGAGAGGAGATAGGTTTGCTTTCTCCTTAGAGAGAGGAAGATGACTGGCTGTAAGTTTAACCTAAGGATCACCAGGCCTCAGGAAAGGGGTGAGGTTGAGAAGCCAGGTCTTTCATGGTGGCGTCAGCCAGAAGGGGGATTTATCCCAAACTGTTGGTGTCAGCCTGCATGGCAAACCAGTTGTCCAACCCAACTGAGCTAACTAACTCCAAGTTTCCAGTACATTATCCTTCCCATGAAACAATTACAGGTATAAGGGGAGTGTCGTAAATATTAGAATAGGTCCAGCTCCTTGATTATTTGTAAATAATAATGCAATGCTCTAAATTTGATTTTGTAGATATTTCTGTTGAACAAATGAGAAATCCATGTATAGATTAAGTAATGTTTGAAAGGTTGTTTATAATTGGTGGGTGGAGGAGTCATAAACTGACTAATATTAGAGTCATAGAGATGTACAGCACAGAAACAGACCCTTCGGTCCAACCCGTTCATGCCGACCAGATATCCCAACCCATTCTAGTCCCACCTGAAAGTACCCGGCCCATATCCCTCCAAACCCTTCCTATTCATATACCCATCCAAATGCCTCTTAAATGTTGCAATTGTACCAGCCTCCACCACACCCTCTGGCAGTGCATTCCATACACGTACCACCCTCTGTGTGAAAAAGTTGCCCCTTAGGTCTCTTTTATATCTTTCCCCTCTCATCCTAAACCTATGCCCTCTAGTTCTGGACTCGCCGACCCCTGGGAAAAGACTTTGTCTATTTATCCTATCCATGCCCCTCATCATTTTGTAAACCTCTATAAGGTCACCCCTCAGCCTCCGACGCTCCAGGGAAAACAGCCCCAGCCTGTTCAGCCTCTCCCTGTAGCTCAGATCCTCCAACTCTGGCAACATCCTTGTAAATCTTTTCTGAACCCTTTCAAGTTTCACAACATCTTTCCGATAGGAAGGAGACCAGAATTGCATGCAATATTCCAACAGTGGCCTAACCAATGTCTTGTACAGCCACAACATGACCTCCCAACTCCTGTACTCAATACTCTGAACAATAAAGGAAAGCATACCAAACACCTCCTTCACTACCTGCGACTCCACTTTCAAGGAGCTATGAACCTGCACTCCATGATCTCTTTGTTCAGCACCACTCCCTAGGACCTTACCATTAAATGTATAAGTCCTGCTAAGATTTGCTTTCCCAAAATGCAGCACCTAGCATTCATCTGAATTAAACTCCATCTGCCACTTCTCAGCCCATTGGCCCATCTGGTCCAGATCCTGTTGTAATCTGAGGTAACCCTCTTCACTGTCCACTACACCTCCAATTTTAGTGTCATCTGCAAACTTACTAACTGTACCTCTTATGCTCGTATCCAAATCATTTATGTAAATGACAAAAAGTAGAGGGCCCAGCACCGATCCTTGTGGCACGCCACTGGTCACAGGCCTCCAGTCTGAAAAACAACCCTCCACCACCTGATTCCTGAAGAAGGGCTTATACCCGAAACGTCGATTCTCCTGTTCCCTGGATGCTGCCTGACCTGCTGCGCTTTTCCAGCAACACATTTTCACCTCCACCACCACCCTCTGTCTTCTACCTTTGAGCCAGTTCTGTATTCAAATGGCTAGTTCTCCCTGTATTCCATGAGATCTAACCTTGCTAATCAGTCTCCCGTGGGGAACCTTGTCGAATGCCTTACTGAAGTCCATATAGATCACATCTACTGCTCTGCCCTCATCAATCTTCTTTGTTACTTCTTCAAAAAACTCAATCAAGTTTGTGAGACATGATTTCCCATGCAAAAAGCCATGTTGACTATCCTGAATCAGTCCTTGCCTTTCCAAATACATGTACATTCTGTCCCTTAGGATTCCCTCCAACAACTTGCCCACCACCGAGGTCAGGGTCATTGGTCTATAGTTCCCTGGCTTGTCTTTACTGCCCTTCTTAAACAGTGGCACCACGCTTGCCAACCTCCAGTCTTCCGGCACCTCACCTGTGACTATCGATGATACAAATATCTCAGCAAGAGGCTCAGCAATCACTTCTCCAGCTTCCCTCAGAGTTCTTGGGTACACCTGATCAGGTCCTGGGGATTTATCCACCTTTAACTGTTTCAAGACATCCAGCACTTCCTCCTCTGTAATCTGGACATTTTGCAAGATGTCACCATCTATTTCCCTACAGTCTATATCTTCTATATCCTTTTCCACAGTAAATACTGATGCAAAATATTCATTTAGTATCTCCCCCATTTTCTGTGTCTCCATACAAAGGCAGCCTTGCTGATCTTTGAGGGGCTCTATTCTCTCCCTAGTTACCCTTTTAATCTTAATATATTTGTAAAACCCTTTGGATTCTCTTTAATTCTATTTGCCAAAGCTATCTCATGTCCCCGTTTTGCCCTCCTGATTTCCCTCTGAAGTATACTCCTACTTTCTTTATACTCTTCTAAGGATTATGTCTGTACCTGACATATGCTTCCTTCTTTTTCTTAACCAAACCCGCAATTTCTTTAGTCATCCAGCATTCCCTATACCTACCAGCCTTTCCTTTCACCCTGACAGGAATATACTCTCTCTGGATTCTTGTTACCTCATTTCTGAAGGCTTCCCATTTTTCAGCCGTCCCGTTACCTGCAAACATCTGTCTCCAATCGGCTTTCGAAAGTTCTTGCCTAATACCATCAAAATTGGCCTTTCTCCAAGTTAGAACTTCAACTTTTAGATCTGGTCTATCCTTTTCCATCACTATTTTAAACCAAATAGAATTATGGTCGCTGGCCCCAAAGTGCTCCCTCACTGACACCTCAGCAACCTGCCCTGCCTTATTTCCCAAGAGTAGGTCAAGTTTTGCACCTTCTCTAGTAGGTACATCCACATACTGAATCAGAAAAGTTTCTTGTACACACTTAAGAAATTCCTCTCCATCTAAACCTTTAACACCATGGTAGTCCCAGTTGATGTTTGGAAAGTTAAAATCCCCTACCATAACTACCCTATTATTCTTACAGATAGCTGAGATCTCCTTACAAGTTTGTTTCTCAATTTCCCTCTGACTATTGGGGGGTCTATAATACAATCCCAATAAGGTGATCATCCCTTTTTTATTTCTCATTTCCACCCAAATAACTTCCCTGGATGTATTTCCGAGAATATTCTCCCTCAGCACAGCTGTAATGCTATCCCTTATCAAAAATGCCACTCCCCCTCCTCTTTTGCCTCCCTTTCTATCCTTCCTGTAGCATTTGTATCCTGGAATATTCAGCTGCCAGTCCTGCCCATCCCTGAGCCATGTTTCCATAATTACTATGACATCCAGTCCCATGTTCCTAACCATGCCCTGAGTTCATCTGCCTTCTCTGTTAGGCCCCTTGCATTGAAATAAATGCAGTTTAATTTATTAGTCCTACCTTGTCCCTGCCTGCCCTGACTGTTTGACTCACTTCTGTTCTCAGCTGTACCCATCTTAGATCAATCTCTTTCCTCACTATCTCCCTGGGTCCCACCCCCCCACCTTACTAGTTTAAATCCTCCCGAGTAGTTCTAGCAAATTTCCCTGTCAGTATATTAGTCCCCTTCCAATTTAGGTGCAATCCGTCCTTCTTGTACAGGTCACTTCTACCCCAAAAGAGATTCCAATGATCCAAAAATGTGAACCTTCTCGCATACACCAGCTCCTCAGCCATGCATTCATCTGCTCTAACCCTCTATTCCTGCCCTCACTAGCTCGTAGCACTGGGAGTAATCCAGATATTACTATCCTTGAGGACCTCCTTTTTAAATTTCTGCCTAACTCTCTGTAAATTCCCTTCAGAATCTCAACCTTTTCCCTTCCCATGTCATTGGTTCCAATGTGGACAATGACCTCCTGCTGGTCCCTCTCCCCCGTGAGAACATTCTGCATCCTCTCTGAGACATCCTTGATCCTGGCACCAGGGAAACAACACACCACTCTGCTTTCCCTCTAAGTCTTTCCAATTTATGTACCTATCCAGATGTCTTATAACTCAGAAATTGTCCCTTTTAAGATATTGTATGTATTCATGTAAATAGTTAAAAATCACAAAACACCAGGTATTGTCCAACAGGTTTAATTGGAAGCACACTAGCTTTCGGAGCGACGCTCCTTCATAGGTGATTGTAACCTGATGACGGAGCGTCGCTCTGAAAGCTAGTGTGCTTCCAATTAAACCTGTTGGACTATAACCTGGTGTTGTGTGATTTTTAACTTTGTATACCCAAGTCCAACACCGGCATCTCTAATTCATGTAAATAAATCTTAAATATATCTAGTGCACATTGAAATGAACAGTCCGTGAACAATACAAATAAAAATTACATGTATATTGAGCAGGAACCGTTTTTTACATTATGGATCCACAGACTAGTCTCATGGTATGAATCTTTGCTCACATTTCCCATATAACGTTGATTCATCATGATTAATATTTTAAGAAACCTGCAGCATTTTCAACAGAAATTACACAGAATCTCTCTTCTTTAAGCTTCGTTAATGATTGACTTTATTTCATTATCTTTGCCAGAGAACAGAAGGAAAAAAATTGCTATATTGAAATAAATACCTTAACTACATCAAGGAAATAAAACAGATGCCAATTTTAAGGTGAATATTGATGCACCAGACACCAATCTTCAACCACGTGGATGTTATTAATTTATTAATGAGCTCCATAAAGGCACCCTGTGTGTTACTGCACATGGGAAAACCAACCAGAGACCAATGGGCTATAAGCAGGGACAATTCCAATGAATCCATTGACAGAGTAATACTGACATGCAAAGAAGAAAATTCATGTCACATCCTCCAGTGAGCACTAATTATATTGGCTTATTAATTTAACTTCAAGTGGTCTCATACATGAGGAGCTAAAGAGACATTACTGTTTCCAATTGATTGCACTAAATATGCTAGTTTTAAATTAATAGTCAATAAGACTCTTCCTGATTTAGCATTTGCAAGTTTTGCATATTAAGACGATAACTTTTAAATAAGAACTTTTAAATTTTAACCCAATAAATAGGTGTAAGTTTATCTGCAATCCATTAACTATTAGATTCAATGCTTTTTATGTCTTAAGGTAAATTACATTGTTTATTCTCTGTGTAATACCTCTCAAATTTTAAAAATCCTTGATATTATAATTTTGTTTTGGTTGGGCAATTAAGCACATGCACTAGATTGGCACAAGCACTTCTTGCTGGTTCCTGTGGGGTAAACAGCTCCACCAACACCATTCATCGCCCTGGTAATCCAAAACTGCAGCTAAACTAGAGGAACTTTTAAGCTCTAAAATGAGTTATTATTGGTTTAGCACCCCCTAAAACCCAAACCCACACTGCACCAAGACTTGCTTTCATGCTTGTTTGTTTGGTTTCCATTGGGCAGCATTTTCTTTTAATGAGTTTCAGAAGCAAATTCAACTGCTTGAAATCTGCTCGTGACGAGTCAGCACTTTCATTCTGTGCACCCGTGTTTGCAAAAACCTGGGTATAAAGGAAGTACAATTAGTTGACCAGGTATATGTATTATTGTTGCTTATGACACATGTTGTCATAAGCAAACTTCAATGCTTGTATGTTTTCTTAACATGCTACTGTACAGAACTGGACTGCATTTGTGACTATTTTTAATATACAAAGATATTTGCTATGAATAAAGTATATTTTGAAATTTTAAAACAAAATCTCAAGGTTCTTTAAGTGGGCAGCAGTGAGCAGGGAGCATTTATTTTTGAGCATTTTGATTTTTACTGAATGCAATTTTGAGAGGTTTGCAATGATCCTAACTCAATGGCAAACTTCATTTTTATTCAAGTTTTGCCAGAGATATGCTATAATGGAAAAGGTTAAACTTTTTTCAAAAATAAATAATTCTAGTGTTATCTGAAACATACCATGCAGCCAGTGAAACAGATATATTATTATGTAACAAAAAAATATTTTATTCACAGGGAAATTCACAAAGCTAAGCTTGGTGTCAATTATTCTAACCCGCAAAGGTTAGACAGCCATTCAAGTCTGTGCAGGGGTAAAAAAAGACAGAAAGTGCCTTCTAATGCTGATGAATGAAAATGGGAAGAATGCCAACTCCTTAGTTTTCTGGTTTTCATTTGAATTGTATTTACCAACAAAGAATGGGTGATTTACTAAATATTCAAATGCTGTTTCTGATAGCAGAGGAAGGTCAGTGGTGTAAAATCAGACATTTGGCGGTTATGTGTGTTTTGACGGTGGTGTTAAGAGTCTATGATGTGACAGATGTTTCACTGTGCTATTGTGAAATGAGTAGATTATGAGACGTAATTAGATGTACATAGGAATCAATGCTGTTATCATTGGAGCCCTCGGGCTATGCAGTAGATGACAATCATGGCAGCAGGTGGTCGAATGACTTGGAAGACAAGAAGACACGCCACAGGAGACTGAGTGGCAGGTTTCAGAATTTGGGGGTGGGGAGTGGTGGGTGGTGGGGAATGTGTGAGGTGGTGGTGGGGGATTGGAGGGGGGAGGAATCCTGATGCTGAGTGAAAGATCTAAGCTGCAACATCCATTTGTTTTTCTTTGCTGATTATAAATAATACAAACATACAGCATTTCATAAAACATCTTCATACTTGTCTGTTCATTTTCCATTTGCTTTCTGTTCATAAGTCTTGGGTCTCAGTACAGGTTATTATGACTGAGTTTGGATGTAAGCTTAACCCTTATTTCCAAGCTCCCTACTCTATATCCTGTGATAAACTTACACTGCTTATTCAGCTCTCTGTCAATGTGGGTTCAAGTCCTACTCCAGAGAATTGAAACATGAGATACTTAACCAAAGCTCTTCTGTCCTCTGAGATAGACTACTTTGAAGAAGATCCAGAAAACAGTACTGTTTATTCTTCAACGAACATCATTATGTGGTTATTAAGTTATTGCTGCCTGTATGGCCTTGTTCTGCATAAATTGGCAGTTGTTTCATGTGCTACATCAGTATGTTTAAAAGTCTTCATTTCAGTACAAGAAATATAATTTCTTTCTATTCTAAACCCTACTGTCAGCTTCATCCAGCAAAAGCAATATTGATTTCCCTTATTCTAGTCAGAACTGTTCTCCATTGGGTTTTAAGGGGCATTGTCTAAATGGATGAAGCTATTCTTAATTGTTTTCCCATCTCTCCCCCTACATGGGTTCACTTTTCCTGTGCCTGGATTTTTAATAAACTCAAACACCATGCTCAGAGCTTCTGCCCTTTTGTTCAGAAGATTTTTCCTCTCAATTTATAAGAGGTAATTAGTTCCCTCTACTTGTCAAGGCACTATTGATCAAAAAAAATCAACGAAACTTTAAAGGAAACTTTAATCAGATTTCGACTACTTTCCAGGATGCAGTAATGCATTCAGATCTCTGAGGCCCACCAATTACATAGGCCCCAAGCATACCAGCAAACACTTAGTGATGCCTCTCCAGAAACACCCAGGCACAGATATTACTGTGGAAGAGAGGCATGTAATTGAGCTAATTATCCCCTTCATGATGTGTTGACAGCAAACTTGGTGGGGCCCAGGAGTAGTGCCATGAGGGGCTTCCACCTATTTGCTTCCTTTCTTCTTCAACAGATAGCTAAAGGTCAGGATTGTGAGCCTTACGTGCCACCAGTAACTGAGGATCAGCTCTCCTTGGAAAGTGGAAAAAAGGCAAGAAACCTACCTTTATACAGATGAAGCCAGGACTCCCTCCGGCTGCTGAAAGTACCGATGTTTAGGGAGTCCATTAACCATGGGCCATCTATTGCATGTTTCTTGCAACATCCTCCATGATTCGCCCCCCCCCCCCCCCCCAATCAATAAGGGGAGGCTTTCACATTAAAAATGTTTTCAGTGGGGACTACAGAACTCTTCAGTGTGAAGTGCCTTGTGTTCTGGTAATGCAGTTTGGTCCTAAGCTGGAAATGATATCTTTCCAGGGCCTGACTTGGATGAAGCACTAGACAGCAAGTACTACTTTTTATTATGATACTCATTTATGGTATGTGGGCATTGCGGACTAGACCAGCATTTATTATTCATCCCTAAGTATGTTGGAAGAGGGTGGTGAGCCAATGTCTTGGCAGCATCAGTCCATAGAGTTTAGGAATGTCAACAATGCTGCCAGGAAGGGGGTTATAGGATTTTCACCCAGTTACACTGAAGGGATGGTGATATTATTTCAAGTCAGGATGCTGTGTAGCTTTCAGGGAAACTTGCAGTTAGTGGTGATCCCACACATCTGTTGCCCTTGTCCTCCTGAAATGGTGGAGGTCTTGAGTTTGGGAGGTGCTGTTAAAGGAATGTTGCTGAATTCTTGCTGTGCATCTTGGAGATGGTACATATTACTGTCACTGTGCATTAGCGGTGGAAGAAGTGATTGTCGATGATAATGGATGTGTGTCATTCAAGCAGGCTACTTTGTCTTGGATAATGTTGAGTTTCTTAAGCACTGTTGGAACTGCACATGTCCAGGCAAATAAGGAGCATTCTATTATATTCTTTCTTCCTTGTGCCTTACAAATGGAAGGTAGGCAATACAGAGATAGGAGGTGATTTTCTCACCACGTAATTTCTAGCATCTGACCTTCTTTTCTAGTTACACTTTATATGCAGGTCCAGTTCAGTTTCAGATCAATGGTAATCTCCAGAATGTTGATAGTGGGGGAATCAGCAATTGTAATACAACTAAATGTCAAATGGTGATGGGTAGACACCCTATTTATTAAGAAACTGTAATCCAGAATATATCATTGGGTTTAGGAGAAGAAGTTAGAACTTTGGAATTTCAACGCTTGATTGCTTTGCTTGTTTATCTGTCAAACTGCAAGCTTTTAGACTAATCTGTTAACAGGTATTTCTGGAGTGTAAGACTATAATATATAAGTAGTTCGAGAAGATTCTTACTGGTTTAAAAAATGTCCTGTGAACAACTGCTGTTGTTGATATCCACCATATAATTTTCATAATGCCACAATATCTGCCTTGTTCTTTTAAAGATCAAAGCATCTGATTTGTCTATCTTATTGCCTATTTTGCCCTTCCAGTCTAGTTGGTACAGACTTGTGAAGGGAATGTAGCAATTTAAGTCAAAAGAGCTCTGCTCCAATGTTCCCATAATACTTTTACAGGCATAGCTGACACAAAAATTAGGGACAGCTAGGTTTAAAATAGCAATACTGTGTGACTGGCATAAATAGAATTTGACATTTTCTTGGGCACAGCAGTCAATGGAAAGTTATCTTGTGCAAAAATGCAGTCAAGTTTCCTTTACTTTGAGAAATCCATCTCCCTTACCTTTCTTCTTTCATACTTTTGTGCAAATTGCTGCATTGCTAAGCTCCTGTTTAAAGATGGCAGAAGGTGGTGACAGGATAGAATTTGTTCCTTTTTTTCTGAAAGGTTTATGTAGGGGATATAGTTCTTCGAAAATTCAAAATTCAAAAATATTTTTATTCAAAACATTCACAGCACGGAATCAGACCATTTGACCCAATGATTCTATATGAGTTTGTATGCTCCACAGGGGCCTCCATCCTACTCATTTCATCTCATACTTATAAACATTTTATGTATTTATTTTAAAAGTCTTAATGGATCTGCCTTCAATATCCACTGTATTTTCATTGCACAGTACTGATGTCCTAATTTCTTGACTAATTATTTGCTGGCAAATAAAAAAATCAAGGAGACATTTGGGTCTTGAAGATAGATGTAAGAATTGCATTCACTCCACCAAGGCTAGCTCAGCTCACCATCCAGACAGCCAGTAGCAAATATAACAATGACTACTTCAATAAAACAAGCATCAGAACTGGCAAAATATTTTCTACATCCCTGCTTTCTTCAAATCTGGCAGCTATACACTATTTCACCTGCTAGTCACTGTTTCTGATCTTTTTTCCAGAAAGGTTACTTAAGATATTTTTGAGACTTATTTGGGGTGGTTGGGTGGAGTGGTCATGGGGATAAAGTAATACAGTCTCTAGGCATGAACATGATGCTGCTACTATCAGATACCAGATGCAGACATACCACAGAAAAAATCCACACATCATGAAAAGCATGTTGAAGATTAAGTAAAAGGGGCAGAGATCAAATTATTGATTAATCAATAGTAACCCTGCTCCTGATTGACCAGTTGCAAAAAAAGACAATTCCAGAATCATTTGACCCAGTCATATTACTATTAGAACTCTACCTGTGTTTTTTTAAATTCCTGATATTAACTTTGCTGGAATAAGGTCTAATTACAGACAAATGCTTATGCTATATGGTGTTCATGGAAAATAAAATAAAAGATTGCTTGTTTGGGACAGCTCATAATGCTGTGGAAATCATTTTAAAAGAAAAAAATGTAGGATGCAGCAAGGAGCAGAAGATGGCATGTAAATAGCTGAGGAACAGAATTCTCAGCACTAACTCCTCATTACTTCAAAGCAAACATCCCCAGTAATGGGTGTTTCTCACTTTATCTCTGTGCCGTTCCTGCCTGGGTGCTCAGCTCCTGGTTATGTTTTATATCACAGATTCCAGCTGCCCCCTATGTTTTCCCTCCAGCACAATGTTTTATTCTGCTGTAGCCTGCAATAATTGACCTGGTTCTGATCTTCCCAATAATTAGCATATGCTTATTTATGTAAATTGTTTAAAGATTTGTGGGGGTCATGGATTATGAGCTGTAACTGAACCAAGAAACAAGATGGCAGGTCAACGCGCACCCCTTCTCCCGTGCTTCCATTTCTCCTCAGTTTTTCGGTCCCATCAAAAAGTATCAGGTATAATTTCCTCAAATGGTTTCTCCCTCCCAAGCAGTAATGCAATTGTTCAGATTTTGTCGACAAAGATTTAAATGCTGCACATGAAGGCAGTATTGGAGAAAGGCACGGTGAAATTTCATTTTGATATATAGCATACATTTATTATTTTACAGGCATGAGTTGTAATTCCACTGCCCTCAGGATCAATAATTTGAATGTGTTAAAAGAAATAAAAGATATTCCAGGAGTGATATAATACTAACCCTAGCACAGGGCACATTGTTCTGAAATTAATTTTGTGAGCTTTTTGTGGTTCTACAAGATGCTGAATGCATAAACGATATTGTTCTGGTCTTTCACTCAAAACCCAAGTTATTCAGTGCTTTATTTTTTGGTCAACTATACCTGTGGTACGCATTGTCTCAGTTACATTTTTTTTGGGAATGTTTGTTTTTATTCACATTTTACTAGGTCGCCTATTTCTCCTTGCATCACATTTCTGGTTACGTCATTGTAGCATCAGGTTTGGCTGGGGAGTCGAAGTTAGGGGATTGCAAACAAACATATCTGAATATTCATTCAACAATGAATGTCAATGTTAATTTCTTACTATTGACTTTCTAAAATGTGTATCCTTATTACATGCCCAAGAAATTCCAACTGTTTCGTCCTCATTTTGGTCAGCAGGATTTCTTTATTTGGCCTCAAATTTTGCTCATATTTCTTTATTGGAAGTGTGTCATGTCCAAAATATCATCATTACTTGCCTCAAAAAACACAATGCTTCTGCTTCCATTCTTCTCTGCATTGCTTTGCCACTGATTGTTCAGTAGTTAGTTTTGTATATCAAAACTGGTGGAATGCAGCTTTCCAGGATTCTCAGCTTTATTTTCACAGCTAATTTTGCATTGATCATTATCTTCCTTCATTCCTTTTGAAGTTTTGGCCATCCCAATCCTTTATTTTATTTCTTGTTGCATTTGATGTTAACATACTTGTTAGGTATTTCTGTCGTGATTGTCACGTGTTCAGCCAGATGAACCTGATAGATTATGAGTTCCCTGATTAGGGCTGTTAATCTGGTACAATCAGGGAGCCCTGGCTGACAGGTATGAACAGAAGTATCAGAGGGACGGCACGGTTGCTCAGTGATTAGCACTGCTGCCTCACAGTACCAGAGACTGGGGTTCGATTCACACCTTGGGCGACTGTCTGTGTGGAGTTTGCACATTCTCCCTGTGTCTGTGTGGGTTTCCTCCGGGTGTGCCAGTTTCCTCCCACAGTCCAAAAATGTGCAGGTTAGGTGAATTGACCATGCTAAATTGCCCATAGTGTCAGGTGCATTAGTCAGGGGTAAATATAGGGTAGGGGAGTGGTCTGGGTGGGTTACTCTTCGCAGGGTTGGTGTGGACTTGTTGGGCCGAAGGGCCTGTTTCCTTACTGTAGGGAATCTAATCTAATCAGGTTCTGTTCACTCTGAGAGCTGCTCTGAGGAAGCTGGATCAGAGTCAAGTACTATACACATGTCAATAAAGGGTGACTTAGTGACAGGATTATTTCTATTTCTTTTATCTATTTCTTCAAAGTAATGCAATAGGCAGGTGAAGCCTCAGTTTCACATCTCATCTGAACAATGACACCTCCAACGCTAGTGCTCCCCTTCAGTTCTGCGCTGTAGTGATTTTTGTGCTCGAGTGTGTAGTGTTGTCATTTTCAGATGAGATGTTCAACATTGTTCATGAATATCTGGTGGGAAATAACTGAAATCAATATTTAAAATAGAATGAAAAGTTGTCTTAAGTAACATTTCTTTCTCGATCACTGTGACTGTTGGGACTTCGACCCAAAGTGCTTAACTTTGTTTCCTTTTCCACAGATGCTAACTGTTGAGTACTTCCAGCACTTTCAGTTTTCATTTTAGATTTCCATCATCCACAGTATTTTGCCCTTACTTGTTTGTTTGTTGCAATCGTGACCTTGTTGTATAATTCTGTGCTGTTTCTCAAGTGTAGAAGCCAGAATGTAGTTCAGGTCTAATTTATGCAAACATGTTAATTTATTGAGAGGACATGAAAGCTGCAATCATTTGTTATTTTAGCCTTTCAAAGTGACATGATTTGTTTGGGCGAGGGTTGATTCTTTGTTTTTGTTGTTTCCAAACCACTAAGCACCCCACTGTAACATAGGTAAGGAATTAAAGTAATTCCTTTAATGACAGCAAGTGGCATTGTTTGTTAACGAAACCTGTGACAATGAAATTATCCCAGGGGAAGATGGTGGATGATTATAATGTCAATGGACTGGTAATCCAGAACTCTAGGGAAATGTTGTGGGAACATGAGTTTTCATCCCACAATGACACATGGTGAAATTTGAATTCAGTTTCTAGAAACAACTGCAGTAAGAATAAAAGCTAACCCATTTCTTCATGTGATTGCTGTCAATTGTAAAAACCAATTTGGTTCACCAATGCTTGTTTAGGAAAGGAAATCTGCCATCCTTACCTGGGCTAGCCGACATGTGATTCTGGGCCAATAGCAATGCAGTTCACTCTTAACTGGCCTTGTGTGATTGAGGGATAGGCATAAGTCCTGGCCCAGCCAACAAAGCACACATCCCATGAAGGAATAGGGAGATTGTTTCAATACAATACAGAGGTACAGTGCCACTTTTTTTTGGGAGAAGATCTCAAATCATTTGTAATCTTCTAAAGTATTCATAGAAACTTCCTCCCATGTCTGTGCCGACCATGACACCATTCTAAACTTAACTCATTGACCTGCACATGGTCCATATCCATCTATTCCATTCCAGTTCATGCATCTGCCTAAATGCTTCCAAAAGTTGCTATCATATCTGCCTCTACCACTTTTCCTGGTGAATTCCAGGGACATACCACCTCTGTGCAAAATTGAATTTGCCTTGCACATCTCCTTTAAACTTTTTTCCTCTTGTCTTAAACCTATGCCCCCTAGCATTTCCACCCTGGAAAAAAAATGCTCATTATACATCCCATTCAAGCCTCTCATTATTTTATATATTTCTGTCTGGTCATCCCTCAGTGCCAGTGAAAACAATCCAAGTTTGTCCAACCTCTCCTTATAGATAATACACTCCAATCCAGGTAACATCCAGGTAAATCTCTTTTGCACTTTCTCCAGAGTCTCCACTTCCTTCTGGTAGTGTGGTGACCAGAACTGCACACAATACTGCAAATGTGGCCTAACTAAAGTTTTGTACAGATGTAAAATGACTTTAAAATTTGCCTTGACTGATGAAGGCAAGCATGCCTTAGACTTTCTTATCCAGTTCGGTGGCCACTTTCAGGGAGCTATGAACTTGCACCCCAAGTTCTCTCTGCATATCAAAGCTCTTAAAGGTCCTACCATTTACTATTTTCTTTTTTGTTGCATTTGATCTCCTAAATAGAATGCATCACACTTGTCTGGATTAAACCCTGTCTGCTGTTTCTCTGCCTAACTTTCCAACTGATCTAAATTCTGCTGTATCCATTGAAAATCTTCCTCACTATCTACAACCCCACAATTCTGTGTTATCTTTGTCATTCTTTTTATTTCAAATATATACCTTATTCATAAAAGATCTTTATATACAAAAAGTCACTAAAGCCATTGGGTTCTGTGCAGTCTTTGCATATTCAGAACAAACAAAAAAAACAAGGTATTTCTTTCTTACGCAAGATACTATTTAAATATATCTGAGGCAGTTGGAGGGTCTGATAACTGAATGGGGAAGTCACGCTGTCTGAGGGCTTTGTGTCATACTACAGTAATTGGAACCAGAGCCAGTTGGATCTCATTGACTATGAGATCTCTGATTGGTGTTATTAACCTGGGTCAATCTGAGAGCCTTGGCTGACAGATACAAACAGGATATTCAGAGAGTCTCTTGATTCTAGGGACTGGCTCTGAGTTGGTTGGTCAGAGCCATGTACCCTGCACATATAAATAAAAGGTGACTTAGTGTTGGCATACCGGCCTCTGCAATCCTTTCACACATAATCTGGTGTAAAAGGATTTGCTGATCCTCAGGAAATCAGACTGAGATGATGTTACCGAGCCATCCTTTTTCCTTCAGGCTGCTGTGCACAGAGATCTCCTTGTGCACCTTCAGGAAAAAGAAACACAGGCATGTTTCATCCCGCTCCACAATATGCACCATGGACTGCATCTTGGATGTCTCCGAAGCAAAGAACAAGGCTTGCTAGCTCTTCATCTCCTTGTTGTACACTAATGCTGCTCACCCTTCTCAGTAAAGCCTGACACCAATGCTCTCTTAAAATAAAAACAATTCATGAATTTTTAGGAATCCATGTGTACTGAAGTAAAACATGCTCAGACAATGGAATTCTAAAGCCTATCCAGTGCAGATCTGCCCAAATTAGCTCAAATCAGACTGTCCTTTTCAAGTTTATTTGAAATTAGACTGTCTTGGCTGTTTTATTTGAGACTGCCCTCCTTCCTTTTTGGATAAATTCTTCCTATAGGTTTCATTCATTTGGCCATCTTCTTTATTTCTATCTTGGAATTGAAGATGACTTGGCTTTTGGCTGTGTTCCTGGTCATTCCCAAGTTATGACTTCCAAATGGGTAACTGTGCCAGTAACATGCTGAATTTTTCCTTTTAATTTATTAAAATTCTGTGTAATTTTAAGGTATTTTTAAGTCAGTTATATATGAAATCTATAAATGATATAAGGTGCCCTGCTAATAATATCTCATCAACAAACCCACCCACCTGTGCCCCTTTCACACCCCTGACTAATGAAAAAAAAATTGATTATAGACTATCAATAAGTGTAGTACATGAAGAAAAAAAGATACAATTGCATTTACCTATTCCCTTACATAACCTTTCAACAATCCAAAATTCTTAAAACTCATGAAGGACAAGTCAGACTAATTATTCTGATAATAGACAGTCAACTTACTTGCACTGTTCCACAAACAGTGGTTAGATTAATGACCAGTTAATCTTTTCAGGCAAATCTTAGCCAAAATATCCTCTGTTTAAAAAATATTATAGGCTTTAAATCTACCTGAGAGGATTGATTGAATTTTGGTTTAATGTCTTTATCTGAACGACAGCATCACTTAGCACTCTTTCAGTTCTGTGCCGTAATGTCAGGATGGCATTACTTGCTCATGGCCTTCTAACTTAGTGATGATGCTGAGGATGAGGCT
This sequence comes from Chiloscyllium plagiosum, assembly GCF_037043375.1. NCBI lineage: Eukaryota > Metazoa > Chordata > Chondrichthyes > Orectolobiformes > Hemiscylliidae > Chiloscyllium > Chiloscyllium plagiosum. Next base: position 32,772,050 of record NW_028270144.1, on the reverse strand, counting down.
AGGATCAAACCCGGGGTCCCTGGCGGTGTGAGGCAGCAATGCTAATCATAGAGCCAACAGACCACCCTCATGCAGAGGGTGGTGTGTATGGAACGAGCTTCCAGAGGAAGTGGTGGAGGCTGGTACTATTGCAACATTTAAAAGACATCTGAATGGGTCTATGAATAGGAAGGGCTTAGAGGGATTTGGGCCGAGTGCTGTCAAATGGGACGAGATTAGTTTAGGATTTCTGATCGACATGGATGAATTGGACCCAAGGGTCTGTTTCTGTGCTGTACATCTCTATGACTATACATTAGTAAGGAGGACTTTACATGTTCGACAGGGCTGTTTCTACCACTGTAATTTCCAATGCCTAGGTCAATGCCAGGTGGTCTGTCCAGTTTCACTTCTTTTTTGAGATTTTGTAGCAATTGATACAACTGAGTGGTTTGATAGGCCATTTCAGAGCGCAGTTAAGAGTCAACTACATTGCTGTGGTTCTTGACTCAAATGAAGGCCAGTCCAGGTAAGGGTGGCAGATTTCCTTTCCTGAAGAACATTAGTGAGCAGCATTGAACAGAGAAATTACAGAGCTGGAATGAAAAATGATAGCAAAGCACTTTACAGTTTATGGTTCTTTATTCAATTAAAAAAATCTTACATTATTTTCACCTTTACTTTCCATTAGATTTATGTGCTTGCTTCATTTTGGTTTACAACAACAGGGAGGTGATGGCACAGTGGTAATGTCATTGGGCCAGGAGACCAGAGAGTTAGGCTAATACTCTGGAAGGTTGAGTTCAAATCTCACCATGATAGGTAGTTGAATTTAACAATTCATAGATGACTACAGTATGGAAGGAAGCCATTTAATCAGGTGACAAAGATCTGACTGTATTAATTCCATTTTCCAGCTTTTGGCCCATACTCTTGGAAGCTAGCTCAATGCAAGGGAATATCTAAATACTACTTCAATATTACATGAGTTTGCGATAACTGTCCTCTCAGGCAGTAAATTCCAGATTCCCACCAATATTTGAATGAAAAGAATTCACCTCAACTCTCTTAACCTTTTATCTCTTACTTAAATTGATGCCGACTGGTTATTGCCCATCTCCCCTATCTACACCTCTATCAGGTCCGCTCTCATCCTCCTGCTCCAGACCTTATCCAATATTTCATTATAACTCAGATCCTCCAGCCTCTGGTAAATCTCCTCTGCATACACTCTAATGTATGATCCTTTCTATGACGTGGTGACCAGAACCGCAAGCAATGAACCTCATCAATATGTTTTACAGTTCCAGTGAAATGTCTGTGCCTTCGCTAAATAGAACACATTAATTACCTCATTGGATTTTTACAATGATATTTCATTATTGAGACCAACTCATTGTTGTACTTTTGGAGATGGAAATCCTCTATCTTTACTGGATCTGGTCTACATGTGACACCAGATCCACGGCAATGTGCTTTATTGTTTAAAGACCCTGTGAATTGGCTCTAGCAAGCACTTGAGAGCAAGTAGGGATAGACACCAAATGACAACCTTGACAGTGGCATGCATATCCCATGAAAGAATAAATTAGTTTGTGAATCTGAACTGGTTATTTTGGTTGTACACACAGAAAACTATTGAATCATGCTGAATTTGGGAACATCACCAGTATGGTTAATGCAGGTGTATGCACTTGCAGAAGCATGCTACAGAATATGCAGCATGGAAATTCATTACCCACAAGTTGTGTGAAATTTTGTCAAAATTACAACATTGAAACAGGCCATTTAACCAGATAAATCTTGGCTGAATGTTTACCATCAATTAAATCCAATCACATGTATCCTCACTCTTTCCAACTTTAGACCCCTTTCCCTTTATCTGTCCAATCAAATCTTTAGTTTAGATTAGATTAGATTAGATTAGATTCCCTATAGCATGGAATTAGGCCCTTCGGCCCAGCAAGTCCACACCGACCCTCCGAAGAGTAATCCACCCAGACCCATTTCCCTTTGACTAATGCAGGTAACATGATGGGCAATTTAGTAAGGCCAATTCACCTGACCTGCACATCTTTGGACTTTGTGAGGAAACCGGAGCACCCGTAAGAAACCCATGCAGACACGGGGAGAACACGCAAACTCAACACAGAAAGTCACCCAAGATTAGAATCGAACCTGGGACCCTGGTGCTGTGAGGCAGCAGTGCTAACCACTGAGCCACTATATTACTATTATTTATATTTCAGCCATTAATTATCGAAGTGCGTTCCATGTTCTCCTAATGTACCGGGCAAAGGAACCTCTGATCTGTTCTAAATTCCCAACATTTAATCTTCATTGAACATCTAGTGAGTTTCCCTCACTTATTGTAATTGATACTCCAACATTGGTGTTTTGAAACTGGTTAGGAATATTCCTGCAAGTTTATCCTTCCTGAATCTATCCATATTCTCGCTTCTTGGGGTGAATACAAGACTACACAACTACAAAGTCACCATTCTGCTCCCAGCCCTGTATTGTCCAGCTCTAATCAGACAGGATAGATGTGGAGACATGCTGACGGGAACAGTTTGAAAAGTCAGTCATGATGGTTTCACAACGCAGTTTGCATTTTCAATGCATTGATCCATTTTCCTTACAATCATTCAGTTTTTTTTTAATATGCTCAGAATGACAGTTATTAGGCCTAACTGCTGGACTTCAGTCCTAATCAGGCTCAGGTGTCAAGACTAGGTATGAATAGTGTAATAACAGATGATAGTCGCTAAGTCTTAAGTACCATAAGGTGAATTTAACATCAGTCAGGCAGTGGCCAGGCCATCCCTGGTTCTGAGGGGGTGGAGGTCCCACCAGATGACCTGTTGGCCAATCAGAGGCCTAGGCCAGTGCTGGACGAATCTAAGATCATGGCGTGACCCATGTCACAACAACTAATTTCCACGGGGGTGCGTGGAAATCACTGTCATTAGGCACGATCACCTTTCTAATAGGGCAGCCTGTTTAGCCATCAGTCTTTCCACCTAGAACTGAATTCTAGTAGAAGTAGGAAGGGGAGTGGAAGGCTTGAGTGTATGCAGTGGTTTGTGGTTTGGGTATTCCACCACCCTATCTAATTACATGACCTTTCTGCCTCCAGCAGAAGATTCAGAATTATTAAAATCACTAAAACCCATTTACTGTCATCACCAGACTTAATTTAAATATGACCTCCCATGTGCATCCTTAGTTCAAACCTAGCTAACAAGTTTGTAGAATTTGGCATCTTCTTCCAATGGGTTGCCTTGGATTATAGTATATCATGCTGTAATCCTGCTATCTTGTGCGAAATCATCTCAGCCTGACTTGTATGCAGCTTGTGCACTGTGAGATGACTCTGATAGTTATGATTTGGATAGGTCATTGGAATGTTGAAGATTTGAGAATAAATTGTTTTTGGGAACTCTGCTCTTTGTGGTGTGCTGCCCAACAGATGCCAAGACAGAAAACTGGGCAGATTCACTTCTATGCCTGTTTGATCCCCTGGGTTGGCAACAATGCCTGCAAAAATAAGATCACTTAGTGTCAGCATCAAGTATTCTTAAAACAGGCAGTTACATGTGGGCTACAGCTTCTACAGTTTTATCATAACAGTGTAATGACTTTGAATGTTTCACACAGTTAATTTAGTGCCAGCAAATAGTATATTATCAGTATTTCAGGGTTTTGGAAAATACCTAATAAAAACTGCTCAAAAATCTTTTCATATTGTGGAAAGGTCAGTGTTCCATTCACTGCATTGTCCAGCTCAGCCTTAAATTAGAGTTTAAAAGGATCAATGTTTTCTTGCGAGAAGACGGCTTGCGTTTCTGAAAACAGTTGTAGGTGTGCCGTGGAACCAACTCATGGCAACATCATAAGCTGATGAATAAAACAGTTTCATGGAGAGCCAAGTATGAACATTATAAATAATGTAATTAAAACATAATCAAACTTGGGTCAGAGTCATGTTTCTAGTGACTTGCCATACTTACAGATGTGTTTTGCAAAATTTAAACAAAATGCAGGAATGTACTTGGTCATTAGCTGGCAATATTCTCATATGTTTGAATAGTACACGGACAACTTAATTACAGAAATCAGATTTTGTCAGTGAATGTTTAAGACAAAGTAACCCTTTTAAAATTGCAAACCGTATTAATACAAAGTGCAGACAGAAAGCAACACTCTGAGACACACAGAGACTCGCAGAGACCAAGAGAGAGAGACAGAGGTTGGGAGGATTGCCTTCAGTCACTGGCCTCCTGTTTCTACCATTTAATTCAGAATGGGTGCTCCTCAGCCACTCTTAACACACACAAGGCTCAATGCAAATTTTTCACATGGTACCTAAGGGATGCTGCTCAAATTTGCAAATCAGCATGCAACACACGTGATAAAACTCTAATTACATTTTCAGCCATTAATTAGCCTCAAAAGGATTTAAGATTGCCATTCAAAGGGCGTTAGGAAGCTTTTGGCCTTTTATTTTGGTAAGCCCAGGAAGAATGACCCTCCTTTTACTGAGCTCTTAAAAAACAAGCACTAGTCTAATCCTAGCCAATTTTAGGCCCTCATGGTAATGCCTCCTTCCAGAGGCCAACCTGCTGGTTAAATTCAATACAGAAACTGCCTGTTTTCTCACATTCTCAGAATTGTAATAAGGTGCTCATGTGGCTCAGCTTCTTGTCTACACAAACAGGAGAAAGGGAATAGACCCACTACCAACTTCAGCAGGCACTAGGCACTGTATGAAAATCACGTTTTGTGAGTTCCAGAGATTCTAAACTATTACTGCACCAATTGGCTTTGAGGATGCTGTTGATGATGGTATGAGCTGCAAATTAGATTTTTACTGAAGGTTAACCATTCCATTCAGAAATATCTCTCTTGTTGGTTTTATTAATTGCTTCCACTGTCATGGCCTTTATTTCTTGTTGATCCTTTCCATCAAGCAGTCATTAAACAAATTATAGTATTAATCCATGATAAGGCTCCATCTACTGGATATGTATGTAATTACAATGCTTAAATATGATGTGGAGGAGTGGTATTGGACTGGAAGCTAGTGCTTCCAATTAGATGTGTTGGACTATAACCCGGCATTGTGTGATTTTTAACAATGCTGAAGTATGTCTTTAATATGCAATATGATCAAAAGTTATTGAAACTCAGATTTTGTGATTATGCTTTGCAATAAATACCATGGAACTGTGTCCAAGTTACAACAACTGTCCTTTGGCTCTAACTGACAGGCCACTGCTCTCAAATGTCTGATCTTATTAACACAGATCTTGTCCCATTCCTCACCTCACCTCTCAACATATCTTGCCCTGAGGGAGTCACAATTTTCAAGGCTCTGAGGAACTTCGGGAAGCACTAATATGATCCATTTACTTTGCAGATAATATTCTTGCAAGTGAAAATGAAACTACTTTTGGTTTCATTCAGAGCCAGTAAAACTAAGCCAGTTGATTATTGAATCCTTAATATCCCCAAACACTGACATTAATGACAGCAATACTTCCAGTTATGGTTGAAAATGAAAACTTGTGGCTACATAGAAACTAACACGACAACTAGACAAGTCAAAGATTCAATAATCTACAAGAGAAATGCAGTCCTTGTTGTATGTAGGAACCTCTCAGCAAACATCTATAATGAATAATGTGATAATGGACAAATAATATGTTTTTGTGGTATTTATTGAGGAATATGTATTGGCTAAGACAGTATCATTTGCTTCTGTTCTTCACAATACTGCCAAGGGATATCTAATGTGTAAGTGAACAAGTACACTGACCTTTGGTTTAACATTTAATTCAAAAGACAGCACCTCCAACAATGCAGCACTCACCCAGCATTCCACTGGAGTAGGAACATATGTTACTTTGCTTATGTCCTGGTGTAGGAATTGATCAGCAATGGCTTTCTGTGTTAGAGGCCAAAGTGCTACCAATTGAGTCACAGCTAACATTATCGATGTAAAGCGAACACAGCAGACTTATTAAAAATATCTCACCTATTGTAGCATACAGCAGCTGAAAAGATGAAAATACTCTGATCATTTAAATACAGCCACAACTCTATCATTATAGAGATTTTAAGAATGGTCTGCCAAATGGAAACCTATATCTGGTAGTTTCTGAAAAGTCATTGTTTTTTACTTTGAATGGTGAGTCAATTGTGGAAATGAGTAGCAAAAACATTTTTTTCAGCCAAATATCGGCTGAATTGCCTTCCTTCTGCTTATGCAATGACTGCAATTTTTTTAAAATTAAAAAGCATTTTAATTGTGATATAACACCATTACAACCAATCCCCAAGTAAGGTTCTTCAATTTGTCGCACTTCTGAATAAGATACCTCAAATTGTAGGCTTTTGGATGAGGCGTGATTAATTGGTTTCTCTTATTTGCCTTGTCTGATTGCAACAAAGTTCATTTAAAAAGTATTCCTAACCTTGTTGATACCTTTTCCCTCAGACCAAATTGATTTATGTTTTATAAGGAGGATTTTCATGAGTCAAAGAATTTCAGTTGCTAAACAAGAGAAGTGACATCAAAACACATACACACATTAGAAGTGAAACGAGAAATGGAAAAAAGATATACAGATCAGTCTCTGGATTGTTCATGAAGACAAATAATGGAATGTTGTGGCTGTTATGTTGGGTGAGACCCACAGCTTTGACATTGGTTACTGAGCAGTCAATTTCAGGATCCTTACCTTTGCAGCTTGGCTGAAATTCTTATTTTTCTGTTTCCTGTCCTTGCTAACTGGCTTCAAGTATTTGAAATGAGAGGCTGTGTTTTATTTTGTTTCAACCTGCAGCACAGAGGTATTTAATGGCTGTCCTCAAACTGTGACTTTCACAGCACACTAGTCCCCAATAGCACATCAGCCAACTAATACACACAAATCAGTGATTGCAGCTGGTTTTTAACCCATTTTTTGTATATTCCTGAAAAAGTAAAATGCAAACATGTTTTTTCATCTAATAGGCCAAGGAATAGTAGATGGAGTTTAATTTAGATAAATGCAAGGTGTTACACATTGGTAAGATGAACAAAGGCAGGACTTATATGATTAATGGTAGGGCCCTGGGGAGCATTGTCCAGCAGAGAGACCTAGGGGTTCAGGTACATAGTTCCCTGAAGGTTGCATCACTGGTAGAGAGGTATAAAGAAGGCTTTTGGCATGCTTGGCTTCATTGCTCAGACTATTGAGTATAAAAGTTGGAATATCATGTTACTGTAGTAGAGGATGTTGGTGAGAGCACTTTTGGAGTACTGTGTGCAATTCTGATCACCCTGCTATAAGAAGGATATTATTAACTTGGAGAGAGTGCAGAAAAGAATTACAAGATGTTACCAGACTGGGAGGTTTGAGTTTTGAGGAGAGACTGGATAGGCTGGGACATTTTTCACACAAGCTAGGAGTTTGAGAGGTAACCTTATAGAGGTTTATAAAATCAAGAGGGGCATACGTTTAAGGTGAATAGCAAAGGGTAGGGAGTTCAAAAGAGAGAGTATAATTTTAAGATGCGAAGAGAAAGATTTGAAAGAGACCTGAGGGCCAACCTTTTCACACAGAGGAATATGTGGAATGAACTGCCAGAAGAAGTGGTAGATGCAGGTACAGTAACACCATTTAAAGATGTTTGGACAGGTACATGAATAGGAGGTATGGAGGTATATGGGCCAAGTACAGACAAATGGGATTTGTTTAGCTTGGCAAACTTGGTTGGCATGGGTGGGTTGGACTAAAGAGTTCTGTTTTCATGCTGTATGACTCTATAATTCTTTTTAACTCATGTCTGCAATCCAAAATATAACCAGAAGGGGATATTTTTCCGCTGAGAGGAGGTAATTTGTTTGTTTGCATTTTGAACTGTCTCCTTTGAAACTTTCTAGGCACCTGACAAGTTGCAACATTCCAGAATTCAGGCAGGAAATATTTCAGCAGTAAGTGAATTTCATTCTTAAACGTTACATTATCAGCCAGGCTTAGCTTGCGGCAGGATTAAAAAAAAAACCTTGTCCAAACGTTCACCATGTCCATAAGCAATTTAATGTTCTGATTTAACATCATGGCAGAATAAATCAGGAGAACTTCAGGCATTTAAGTGGATAATACTTAGCTGCATTGCCCTTGAGTGCTATCTTCTTCCTATTCTGAGCACCAGCCAACAGAAGATATTCTGAAACTTCAGAAATGTCTTTCAACAACATTTAACAGCTGATGACTGTGCTGACAAGGCTGATTCAGTTTGAACCCCTTTGCTGGAATCAGTTCAGTTGACTTCAACAGTCCAAGTCTGGTCAAGGGCACTTATTCTTTTAAATCAATAACTAATCAATTATTGTGATCAAGGAAGAAATTTCAATCTATAAATGATCTAGGTTGAACTGAAGTTAGTTATAGTTTCCTCTGGCATTTTCACAATAACACAGTGATTTTAAGAGCAGATATACCCTGAAAATGTAAGTCGATCCTTGCATTAATGAGCATTGTGTGGTTGTTCATATGCGTGACAATACTTTTCCAATGGAATGCCATAATATATTCAAACTGTGAAATAAATTGTCATAATTTTGTGCCCTGATTTAATTAGTGTGCCTGACGTAAACAAAGTACCACAAGACTGCTTCTAAAGGTAGTTGCAGATCCTTCTTAAAGTCACATATGGATTGGGTGTATATTTTGTGAACAGCAAAGTGTGAAGGCTATGTTTTCCGGTACCCAGATAAGTATTCAGCCCCTGTCTTCTGCGTCTCTGCCTTGCAGCTGGCTCTACTACTGACTACACAATTAATTCCCCTTACATCAGTGCTCCTTCATGCTGACAAAGAGACATTATTTCCACATTCATTGTTCTTCCCTTTCCTTTCAAAGATCTTTTAAACATTTTACACTCAGTTCAGTATTCATTTCTCCCTTGAGGTTTAAAACTTTGTGGGTCAGATTCTGCCATAACAAAAGGACTATGGGTAAGACCATAAGACCACACAACATAGGAGCAGAAATTAGGCCATTCGGCCCATTGAGTCTGCACCACCATTCAATCATGGCTGATAGGTTTTTCAAACCCATTCTCCTGCTTTTTCCCTATAACCCTGGATCCTCTTGATACTCAAGAACCTATCTATCTCAGTCTTAAATATACTCAATGACATGGCCTCCACGGTCTTCTGTGGCAGGAAATTCCATAGATTCACCACTCTCTGGCTGAAGAAGTTTCTCCTTATCTCCATTCTACAAGGTCTTGCCTTTACTCTAATGCTGTGTCATTGGATCCTAGTGTTTCCTATGGATTGAAACATCTTCCCAACATCTACGCTGTCAGGCCATTCAGTGTTCTGTATGTTTCAATTAGATCCCCCCTCATCCTTATAAACTCCATTTGCCTTCCTAACTACTGACTCAACCTGCAAGTTTACCTTGAGAGAATCCTGGACTAGAACTCCCAAGTCACTTTGCACTTCAGACTTCTGAATTTTCTCCCCATTTAGAAAATAGTCCATGCCTCTATTCTTCCTACCTAAGGGTACCTAAGCTCACATTTTCCCACATTGTACTCCATGTGCCATTTCTTTGCCCACTCTCCAAAGCTGTCCAAATCCTTTTGCAGTCTCCCTGCCTCCTCAATGCTACCCGTCCCTCTACTTATCTTTGGATCATCTGTAAACATAGCCAGAATGCTCTCAGTTCCTTCATCTAGATCGTTAATGTATAAAGTGAAAAGTTGTAGTCCCAACAATCCTTGTGGAAACCGGCTGCCATCCATTCTGCCAGACAGTCCAGCTTCTATCCATGCTAGCACCTTGCCTCTAACACCATGGGTCCTTATCTTGCTCAGTAGCCTCCTGTGTGGTAACTTGTCAAAGCTTTCTTGAAGTCCGGGTAGATAACATCTATTGGCTCTCTGGGTCTAACCTGCGCATTACTTTCTCAAAGAATTCTAGCAGACTTGTCAGGTATGACCTCCCCTTCATGAAATCATACTGACTTTGCTCTATTTTACCATAAACTTTCAAGTATTCAGAAATCTTATCCTTCACAATGGATTCCAGGATCTTACCCATGGCTGAGGTTAGGCTAATTGGTCTGCAATTTTCCATCTTTTGCTTTACTCCTCTTTAAACAAGGGTGTCATGTTAGCGATTTTCCAGTCCTCTGGGACCCTCTGTGATACTAGTGATTCCTGAAAGATCACCACTAATGCTTCTGCTATCTCTTCAGCTATCTCGCTTAGAGCTCTAGGGTGTAGTCCATCTGGTCCACATAATTTATCCATCTTCAGGCCATTGAGTTTTTCTACCACCTTATCCTTCGCAATGGTCACCATACTCAGCTCTGCCCCTCAATCTCTTGAAGTTTTGGGATATCACTCGAGTCTTCCAGCATGAAGACTAATGCGAAGTAACTATTCAGTTTCTCAGCCATTTCCTTGTTCCTCATTACTGTCTCTCCAGCGTCATTCTCCAGCAGCCCAATGTCCACTTTTGCCTCTCTTTTGCCCTTTATATATCTGAAGAAATTCTTGCAGTCTTCCTTCATATTATTGGCTAGCTTGCTATCATATTAAATCTTCCATCTTTTTTTGTTGCCCTCTGTTGGTCTTTGTAAGCTTCCCAATTCTTTGGTTTCCCACTGCCATTTACCACATCCTTTCGCTTTGAATTTTATGTTATCCCTGACTCCCCTGGTCAGCCATGGTTGCCTCATCCTCCCTGTGCCATGCTTCTTTTTCTTCAGGATGAATCTATGCTGTGTCTCCTGAATTACTCCCAGAAACTCCCGCCATTGCTGTTCCACTGTCTTTCCTGTTAGGCTCCTTACCCAGCTCCTCCCTCATGCCTCTGTTATTGCATTTATTCAGCTTTAATGCCATTACCTCTGATTCTACCTCTTCCCTCTCAAATTGCAGAGTAAATCAAATCATATTAAGATCACTGCCTCCTAAGTGTTCCTTCACCTTTAGCTCCCTGATTATGTCTGCCTCATTGCACAACACTAAATCCAGTATCCTGTTCCCTAGTGGGCTCCACCATAGGCTGCTCCAAAAGCCAACTTGTAGACATTCCATAAATTCCTATTCTTGCCATCCATTACCAACTGATTTTTCCACTCCACCATGAAATCCCCCATGATCACTGGAACTTTGCCTTTCCTACTTATCTTTTCTATCTCCTGGTGTATCATGCACCCCAGTTCCTGACTACTGTTTGCAGATCTGTTCATAAGTCCAACAATGACTTTTTTACCTTTGCGGGTCCTCAATTCTACACCATCTGACCCTACTTCATTTCATACTATTGACAACCCCAGCCCCTCTGCCCAACTGACTATCTTTTTAATAGGATGCATTTCCTTGAATATTCTGCCCTCAATCCTAATCCCCTTGCAGCCATGTCTCCATGATGCCCCACCACACCATACCTGCCAATTCCGATCTGCGCCACAAGCTCTTATTTTATTCATTATACTGTGTATCTTCAGATACAACACCTTTAGCCCTGTATTAACCGTTCCTCTTCTCATTGTCATTCATTTGTCCAGTGTGTTTGAAGTCCGATTGCTACCCCTTTCCAAACAGTCTGTCCTATTTGTGTCTGTGCTGGAGATTTTAATAACCTCTCCTGAGTTCTGCACTCTTACCTCCTCCTTTAATTCAGGTTTTCTCATTTCCCCTATTACTGAACCTCACCCTTCTCCCCCCCCCCCCTCCATTTAGTTTAAAGCCCTGTCAACTGCCCTGGTTATGCAAGATTGCCCCTTTGGACAGATCCCTTCTTCCCCAGTACTGGTGCCAATGTCCCATGAATTCAAAATCATTTCTCCCATGCCAATCTTTGAGCCATGCATTTACCTGCTTAACCTTATTGACCCTGTGCCAATTAGCTCGTGGCTCAGGTTATAATTCAGAGATTACTACCTTTTTGGTTCTGCTTTTTAATTTCGCTCCGAGCTGTTCATATTCCCTTAGCAGAACCTCTATGTCATTGGTACCTACATGGACTACTGGATCTTTACCCTCCATTCGAAGTTCGTCTGCAGCCCAGATGAGGTATACCGAACCTGAGCACCAGGCAGGCAACACAACCTTCAGCACTCTCAATCCAGGTCACGGAGAACAGTGTCTATGCCTCTAACTATACTAATCCCAATTATAACAATATTTCTCTTCTCTCCCCCGACTTGAATAGCTCCCTGCACCATGGTGCTGCAGTCAGTCAGCTCATCTTCCCTGCAATCCCCATTCCCGTCCACACAGGGAGCAAAACTCTTGAACCTATTAGACAAGCACAGGGGCTGAGGCTCCTGCAACTCTACCTCCTGGATCCTTCGACCTGTCTCACTCACAGTCATACCCTCCTGTCCCTGATCACTGGCTGAATTCAAGTTAGTTAGTCTAAGGAGTGTGACTGTCTCCTGGAACACAGCATCCAGGTAACTCTCCCCCTCCCTGATGTGTCGCAATGTTTGAAGCTCAGACTCCAGCTCAATGACCCTGAGCTGGAGTTCTTCCAGCAACCAGCATTTACGACAGACTTGATCACTGAGAACCACAATGGGATCTACCAGCTCCCACATCATGCAGAAACAACACATCACCTGACCCTCCTTCCTTATTTTATTTAATTAGTTTTGAATTTGTTCCTTTTAAATTTTTAACTTTTTAATGTATCTCTGCTAATGCAAGTTGTAACCAATAAATAAGTATGAATATTATGGTTGAACTCTCAAATTCCTCTCCTCTCTCATGAGGGGACAGTCATATATGTGGGTAGACAGAGGTAAGACAGGACTGTAAGTTCATGATATAAAGTTAACAGCATCCAATCTAGAACGTCATGCCCGTCAAATGGCCAAATGATCGTCACTTATCATTTATATAAACGTAAGTGTTGTCCTTGAGTAAATGACTAAGTTTTTCAGTGAGATTGCCTTCCAAATATTCTTACTTTTATAGTCAATAGTTAAAGTCTCATTCCTGAAGAAGGGCCTGTGCCCGAAACGTCGAATCTCCTGTTCCCTGGATGCTGCCTGACCTGCTGTGCTGTTCCAGCAATAAAGTTTCAACTTTGATCTCCAGCATCTGCAGACCTCACTTTCTCCTAGTCAATAGTTTTGCCTTCCTTTACCATCTCCAAAGGCAAAGCTGGGATTGAAATTCTCTGTATAAACCTTTGGTTACAAATCCATGCACCATTCCCCAGGATCTTTATTGTTGTGCTATCAGAAAGCATTAATTTGCACATTAGGCCATCTTTTCAAAAAAAGAGGTATACTCTTCCAGATCTGACAATAAGTCATTTATACTCTCCACAGGTAGTGGACCTGCTGAATTACCTGCAGCCTCTGTTTGGATTAAATGTTTCCTGTTTGGTCAAAATGCCCATTGGATTGCTTCTTCGTATTTTGTTACTGTTGGGTGCCTTTTCTTTTTCATTCATTTTGGGATGAAGGCTTTGCTGGCAAGTTTTGCGATACATTCTTGGTTGCCCAGATTTAATACAACTGAATGCTTAACAGCCCTCGGAAATGGCTGAGTAAAGTGTTGAGTTAATCAGCTAGTAAAGCCTATGTTGGTATGGGACTGACATGAGATGCAGACCAGAATGGATTTAAATGGGGGTATGACAATATTGTGAATACAACTTAACGACTAGTGATCCGGAGGTCTAACCTAATACCTTGAAGTTATGAGTTCAAATCTCACATGGCAACTGGAGAATTTAAAATAACTAAAATAACTCTGGAGATGAGAAAGCTAGTAACAGTAAAGGTGCTTTTGAATCTATTGGGTTGTTGTAACAAGAAAAATCTGATTCGTTAATATTCTTTTTAGGGAAATAAATCTGCTGTTCCTATCTTGCTCAGTAATATGGTTTACTCTCAACTATCTTCTGAAATAGTCTAGCAAGCCACAGTTATATAAAGATGGGCAACAGCACCCATATCTTGTGAAAAATTGAAAGAAAAGGTTACATTCCCTAATGAACATTAATAAAACTGTTTGAGTTTTTATGGTAATCTGACAGTTTTATGACTGGTTTTACTGATGATACTTCTTTATTTTATTCCCACAATATTTTTTAACTTGAATTCAAATTGCCGAAGTACCAAGTTGAAATTTGAATTTATTTTATGATAACACACCTTTTGTTAAAGTGAATTTGCTGCAAAGCAATTGACGAATTGGGGACACTGTTTCTAAATGGCAAACTTTTAAAGTGTGTATTGGTTATAACACGATTCTGGCCCCATTAGCTTAAATTGTGCTGCTATTACGTGATTTTCTTATAACATGGGGTTGCACGAGAACAGAACTACCACATTATAGCAGAACTGACTATACTGGATTCAGTAATTAGTAATCCAGAATCACATTGGTGTTCAGCAACATCAAGATGCAGCATTATCTAAAACAAAGTCATAATTGCTCATGTATTAGGAAAAAGAATCGCTTTAACAAACATATTAAAACAGCAAAAATAAAAAAAATCTCAAATCTATTGTTGGACCCAAAGCATAAGTGTGTTCCCCTGAAACCACAAGAATGTTTTTAAAACAAGTGCTGAGAATGGAAAATAAAAATCGAAAGAACTGTCAGGACTCTGAGGAAGAGTCAAGATTAGAGTGGTGCTGGAAAAGCACACCAAGTCAGGCCCTCTGAGGAATAGTCACTCAACCTGAAATGTTAACTCGTATTTTTCTCTAAAGATGTTGCCAGACCTGCTGAGCTTTTCCAGCAATTTTTGTTTTAATTGCTGTTGAAAATGGAAAGTCTTCCTGCTACATATACAACGTCAGTAGCTCAGTGCAACCAGCACAATTTTGTCCCTAAGTAAATCAATGGATCTCTACTTGTCAAAATAATTCATTACAATTAGCTGCTCTGATTGTAGTCTGAAGAAGGGTCAAATTGGATTTGAAATATTAAATCCATTTAATCTCTCCACAGATACTGCTAGACCTGTGGAGTTTTCCAACATTTCTTGATTTTATTTCAGATTTTCAGCATGTACAGTAGTTGGTTTTTATTTGCTTTACACAGTGTTAGGCAGAGGTGGGTACTGCAGATGCTGGATTTTAGAGTCAAGATTAAAGTGATGCTGGAAAAGCACAGCAGGTCAGGTAGCATCCAAGGAGCAGGAAAATCCCTTCATCAGGAATAGGAACAGAAAGCAGGAATTTTGCCCAAAACATCAATTTTCCTGCTCCTCAGATGCTGCCTGGCCTGCTGTGCTTTTCCAGCACCACTCTAATCTTGACTTTAATGCAGCGTTACCTGCTTCCAATTTACATGACATTAATATTTTTTAAATGACTCACTTAATTGGTTTATGGGAGTCACTGGCAAGTCCAACATTTATTGAAGAGATAGATGTGAGCCACATTCTTGAACTACTGAACTTTGCATGACTTAGGTAAACTTGCAGTGCAGTTCAGGAGGGAATTTCAGGAAATGGACCAGTGAAGAAATGGCAATATCGTTCCAAGTCAGGATGGTGCATAACATGAATTACTTTATCCAGGATGATGTCAACTTTCTTGAGCATTGGTGGGTGTTACACTCACCCAGGCAGATTGAATATCGGTGTAACATAGAACTGCAAATTTATTACCCCGTACTTTATTAGTGTTGAGAGAATCTTGTTGGCTGAGTTCCATTTTCATTCTTCCCAATTGGTGGAACTGGCTATTATTGAAAGAAAGGGATTTCTCTTAAGTGGAAGTCATGTCCTTTTTTTCTGTCTAAGTTTGGTTATTTAGCACATTTTCCATTAGGCCTTTCTGATTTCAGTGACCATCTAAGAAAGTGAGAGGTATGCCCTCAACTCGCAGTATCCTGTAACTGATCTCTGGGTGATGCTAAAGCATCTTTGGATTGTTTTGCTATCCCACCTGAGAAAATGGTTTGCCCTGAGACTTTATACAATTTATGGTAGTGATCAGTAGAGCAACATGTGGGGAAGTACTATGTAGCACAGCGCTAACCACTACCATCTGCACTTTTAATATTTTGCTTAATATGGCAATTTTTGTTGGCAAATTATTAATAAGCACACTATACAGGAAAGCTTATTTAATTATTAGATCCACGATGTTCTCTCTCTGTGGGCTCCATAGTTCCTTTTTACAACCATGTGCAAAAGCAGATGCAGAGCTAGGGGGTTTGCAGGAGAGTTGGGAGACATCTACTATTTTCACAGCTCTAAGGGATTTTTGAGTTATTAAAAATTAGGAACTGGTTAGTCCTAGTTGTAACCGTTGGCCAAGTGATTACACACATGAGAGAGATTCAAAGCATATTGCCAAAGTTTACAAGTATGTGCCTTTAAGCTATTTCCGTAACTGTGCAGAAAAGGAAATGATACTGGTCTCAAATGTATTTGCATGTTGGAACTGGGGTAAAAGCTGAAAATATCTTTTTTTTTTCCTAAACCTTGAACACTGAGTGAACATACTTTATTTTCTGATCAACTCATTTGAGATATTTGGAGCAGGTGAGACTTGAACCTGGGACTCATGGTATAACATATCACTGCACCACAAGAATCCTACTTAGTGAGAATTTCAGAGGCAAAATTAAATAGGATTATTTATCCTTTATATTCATTTATTGATGGCTCCTAATTATTGCTAGCAAATTTTCCCTAGTTTAAATAAATTGATTAATTAGGAAATTAAAATTGGTATCTTAATTCTTTGCTTTTTGAAACTTTAAAAAAAGAAGTTTGTATTGCTTGCATAAGTTGGAGTTTTACTTTATGTAATCTTTCCCGGTTTCTGCATAGATGATAAACTCTGTGCTGCTGTGCCTGACTTTGTTATTGGAATAGTAATATAAAGGTTTCACCTAATTATCAACTAATAGAATTAAAATCCCACCAATTTAAAATTGGAAAATTTAAATGAAGCCAATTAAGTACATCTGAAATGAAAAGCAAGCATTAGTAATGATATTATTATACTGACCATTATCAGTACTGGTGACCATGAAACTACCAATTTGCTGTAAAAGTCCATTGAGTGCATTACTGTGTTTTAGGGAAGGAACTTAAGTGTCCTAAAATAAAACAAAGACCTATGGTGCTGAAGAGCTGAAACAAAACATAAATTGCTCAGAGCAAAGAAGGATCACTAGACTCAAAACATTAACAATGTTTTCTTTTCACAGATGTTGCCAGACCTGCTGAGTTTTTCCAGCAAAGTTTGTTTGCTCATTAATATTGTTTTAACCCAGTCTAGTAGAAGCAGGGGCAGACCATGAAGTGCCTCCCACCTATTTTAATATTCAATGATCTGTGACCAATATCTATGTACCTACCTTTGCCTCATATATAATCTTTGGAACAATTAGTTTGAAATCTCTCCATCATTACTCATTAATACAGTTACCATTCATGCAAGTGTTTTCTGAAATTTTAACACTCTTTGTTCCTATTTTCACAGGAGCCCAGATGTTACATATATCTGCTGCACTCCCTATAGACCTTCCTAGGGTGTTGTGTCCAGATCTGCGCAATGTCCTTCAGCTGAGGTATGCTTGGATGTGATTTCGCAATATGGTTAACTCTTAGCTAGCAACTAAGCCATTCCAATGTATCAGGTTCCCACAAAAATCTATAGGTGGAATAAAACTGCACACACAATAAATATAGATACTTGGTGGGCCAGAATTTGAGTGCTGATGAAATACAGAGTTATGTTGTGCTAACTTTTCAACTTGTGCTCAGCAGGGCAGATGCAAAAATGCCAAAAAAAGTGACAAACAAAATACACTGCATGAAAGATTACTGATTGGTTTACAAGCTCAATCTAGTCAAAGTATTACTATGGAGAATGTGCCAGGAAACTATTGTTCCCAAGTTTTTTTTAATTCAATAAAGCTATAATGCCTGGACATTTTCCTTTTATCTGTAGAGAACACCTCCCTGTATGTGAATACATGTATTTTCTGGCAAGCATGCATGAGCTATATTGCAAGCACAATTGAGAATATTAAATTGGTTGTTGGTCTAAATCTTTAACACTGGGGATTGTTCAGTACTTGCTGAGTAATCATAGCTTCATACTCAGCATGTGGCGTTATTCATTGCTTGGAAGTAAAAAAACTTGGATGAATGGAAATAAGAAATTGCAGTTTTAGGTCTTGCATTCATCAGGATTAGATAACAAGAGACAGACTTAGGGTAGTCAAATGTGATGGAAAAAAAAAGGCAACAATTTAGATAACACCAAGGTGTGGATTGGTTGGGCATTGCTTACATGGAAATGTAGCAGGATTAGTCAACTGTCAATCTTAATTCTCAGATGATAGGCAGAGACAATGATTGGTCAGTATGTTGCAAAAGTAATATCGAACACATTTGCAGACTCCACAACCATTACTCTACCTGTGTAAAAGTTTTAATGCATAAGTGAATTCCTTTTTGCCAGTATAAAACAGGGTCCTGTGTGTTTAATGTATGTAGCTTCGAGCATGTATAAATGCATCTGTCTGTGAGTCAGACTGATAATCTTAAATTTGTTTCTGGTGTAATTCATAGCATAGTCAATTATTCAATAAATGTCCATTTACAGAATCACCTTTAATATTGAATGTATTGTGAAACAACTAGATTCACCTGTCACTTAAAATGCTGAGATATCTTCATCCTTCTTGTGTAATGTGTGACTGACTGAGTATTTTTGAGGTCTGAATGTCAATGGGTTAAGCCTATTTATGAGCATGCATGATACACAACAAGTAATATTCTGAGTGGAACTGCTAATATCCCTGTAGGATAGCTTTATTTCCTATTTCAATATTAAGCCAAATGATAATCATTGGTCAAGAAAGCCAATCTTATAGCTTGTGGAAAGTTAGGAATTCCACCACATATTTTGAGTGAGGAAGGTAGTCTTGTGGTGGAGAAAAGTAGAGCACACATTTGGGGATTTCTGAACCAGCATGTCAAAGAAAGGGAACTCTTAGGCTGTTCCAAATCTAAGGCGAAGTTGAGTATGGAAAGGACTCCATAATGTGTGTATGAAAATTCCCACATGAAGCCAAAGCATCGAACCTCTCACAAGAATCATCTATATATAGGAAATACATAAGAAGTAAGAAATTAAGACTGTGTGGACTGCCAATTGAGGAATGGCTATGAAAAGTGTTGGCTTATTCACTGACTAACATCAGGGAATGAAACAACAGCCCTTGTGTAGTCTGGCCTCCAAGTGACTCTAGCCTTACCCAGAATGCCCTCAGGGATGGGTAATAACGGCTTTCTTACCAGTGTTGTCTATATCCTGAGGAAGAACAAAGAAAATTCAGCATCACTTAACCTATGATTATATAATTCAGATGATTTTGTGTATTTAACAAAAGTATCTCTGTTCAGAGATCAATTGTATTGATATTAATAATTATGATAACAATGCTGAAGAGGATCTTAGTGTCATTAGCTTTTAATTGCTGTATTTGCTAGACCATAAAATGAACCAGATTACAAGTTATATTAGGATTTTAAAAGGAAATATTTAGGAAAACCTGCAGTCCATAATATTCATAATAATTTTAGGTATTTTTTTTTCTGAAAAATATGCCTTTATGACCAAGTCAATACAGTGACTACACCATTTAATTCATTCGTTATAAACTTGTGAAATCATGGAGTGATTTGAGTAGTTTTCTTTGATTTTGGTTTGAATTTGGATATGGTTTTGTTCAAAAACCACCCCAAACATGTTATTATCTTGACCATTAAGGGAAAAAAATGAGGAAGTAAGTGAGGCTATATTTTGGCATTCAAATCTACTTTATATTAATATGCAGCAAATGTGGAATAATTGTTTTGTACAAGTAAAATGTTAAAAAATTTTCAATTTTACAAATCTGATGTTAAAACTCAGTGCTAGAGATATTCAGAATTATTTCCAGACCATGTTCCATCTTGTCTCTATGTGAGCATTGCCACTTGATGCTCCCATGAATTGAGCGGAGAAATGAAAGAGAAATTGTGTCACCGATGATGCATTCCATTGCCAGTAGGATAGCAAGCTACAAATTTAACAAGATGTAAATTCAGGAATGTAAATCATTGAATGCAATGTTAATCAGAGATATAAAACGTTTTTTGAATTAAGTGTTTGCCGTTAGTAATTTAGATACCAATTAACTAAATCTTTTGCAAAGAGCAGCAAGATCTAGATTGTCAACAATTCTTTTTTATAAACTGGATATATTGCAAGTCCTATAGGTTCCCATCTTGCACAAGATTGCTTATGAGATTGTACTGAGATAATGTATTTCAGACAGCACAGCTGAATCATTAAATTTTCATGATGTCCCTTGCTTGTCTCCTTTACATATTACCATAAATAAGAAAATCTATTTTCATAATGTGATTAAAAGTGATAATTAAACATTCTTTCAAGTGAAGAAAAGTCAATTTCTTGTTGCAGCTCAATACAATGGACACAATATTGAGTTAGCCATGGATAGAACTGATATAGGTTTTTTAATGATTCCATTTTATTGCATGACTCTTCATTTGTATTTCCTGAATTTAAACTATGCTACGTGATTAATAGTAACAGTTTGTTGATGTAATAGGGTGTACTAAATAGGCATAAGAGAGCTGTTCTCAAAAAGGAATATGCTATATTTTGGCAGGGGAGTTCCAGGCAGTATTATATAAATCTTGTAGTGAGCAGTTGATACTGTAAACCAACTACTCAACCAAGGCTGTTGCTCTGTTTTAAATGAGCAGCATATAAAAGCATGGTAAGCCTATTTTCAGAATAAAATATACAGTCCGTTTCCTAAAATTTTCATTTGATATTGTCCATTGTGGAAGTGATCATACCAGGAGTATCTCTGATTCAATCCAGATTAAAGTTTTGTTGGGCAAAATCCTGTGCTAATTGAAAATTTATGTGTTCTATTCCCAAATGGGCCTGCTATACACATGTCGGTACAGTCCTAATTGGCTGGCTCAAGATGGACGTCTCCTCTGAAGAATTATAGACATTTAAAACAAAGAAAAACTTCATGTGACAGCTCAGTCCAACAGTGTGGAGGAAGATCAACTCCTCAGAATGGTTGGTGCACTCTGCAAACTGCTGCTCTGGGAAAAAAGAGAGGTGTCTGGGTTAAAGTGGGAAGCACTGGCTAACCCCTCTCCCCATCCTGCCATTACTCCTGGGAGAAGGCATTCTTGCAGCTGCCAAGCTCTGTACTCAGCAGGGACCCAGTCCACCCACCTCATCCCTCTGGTATAATTCTTAATTGATCATTAATGCCTGGATTGCCTGGAGGCAGAACTGCGTCATCACTCTGATCTAATGCTCTAATCTCCTGTCCTGTCTTCAAAGCCACTTTGCATGCTTGAGAAGTTTTTCCTGTTGATATGCTGTGATTTTAAAAAGGTATACAAAATTATGTATGCTTGCTTCCTCAGTTTACTTGACTTATGTTGAACCCTAACACACCTAGAGAAACGCGTACCCTCTGGAGAGAAATGGGATTCATTCAGTTTTTGTGGAGGTCTCATTGTACCTTACAGACTCTCTTTTCCCTTATATCTGAGTGCTCACCAACTGCTCAAGCAGTTGCAGTTCCCTCAGAATATATTTAGACATGTCTTGTTTTAATTTTAATTTTAATGGATTTTAAGCCTGTGGTGATAGTTCAAGGGGAATTTTCAAACTAAATTTGCTAGGGGAGAAATCGATCAAATTGGCAGGGAAGTAGATTTTACAGTGTGCTCAATGGTTACAATTTTAATCCATTTGACTAGTAAGGAAACCAATGGGACTGGGCAGAATTTGATTTCACACTTTGCCTGTGCTAATCTGCATTGAAATCAACAAATAGTATTGCGTAGGGTGCAATCAGTCTTCTATCTAGTGACTAAAACAGAAATTGCTGGCAAAGCTCAGCAGGTCTGACAGCATGTGTGCAGAGAAATCAGTGTTAACATTTTAGATCCGGTGACCTTTACTTAGAACTTTGTCCAAAGAACTGATTCCAAAGTTCTGAGGAAGGGTCACCGGACCCAAAATGTAAATTCTGAATACTTTTCACAGATGCTGCCAGACCTGCTGAGCAGTTCCAGAAATTTCAGTCCTTCTGGTTTCAATCAAGTGATGCTTTTAGGGAAATGTAGTCAGATTATATGAGAAGCACCTAGAATCAGGACGCTGTATACTGTTTACACATAAATTCATTTATTCTCCTTCTAGACTCCTATTATTGGTACATTGGTATGGTAGCCTTGAATGGATGAAATGTGCAATGAAATTTTCAATATACCGTATCCCTTTGCTTCTTAGTCATTGGGAGATATCATGTGGTTCAATGGCTTCCTTGCAAAAATGTAAACAATAAAACTGAGCATGACTTGAACATTTGACTCGACTGCAACACTATTATATATGTCCTGACTTTAGTGTTATATTAATAATACATTCAGTCATATACAATGAGATGAAAGAATTGTTCATGAACTGGATCTTGTTCAGTTTGTAATGAAATCACTTCAGTGTTTTCTCTCTTCTGACATTAGGTGGAGTCTCATTTAACTTGGATTATTATGAGATGTTAACATCTGATTCAATGCTTATGAATGGTGTTTTCAATACTTTGAAGCATGGCACATGTGTACTTATTTGTGAGCAGTGCTTAACTGTGATCACAAAGGGACCCCTTGTGGCACAGTTGTACTGTTACTACCCATAGACCAAGAGGCCTGGGTTCAAGTTCCACTTACTCCAGATGTGTGTGACAACATCTCTAAATAGGTTCATTAGAAAATAGGTTAAAATAATTAACTATGATCATGAATGGTAGTGTCCCTACCTCTGGACAATGAGGCCCAAATTCAAGTCCCACCTACTCCAGAGTGTGTAATAATATCTCTGAACAGGCTGGTTAGTAATATCCAACATTGATTATTGATCTTTTTGTGTTGGACACAACAATTTCAATGTCATTGGGGGTTGTTTGCTCAATCCCATTCTATGAATCCATTATTTTGTTGTTTGTTGCTATTTGTTTGGAATTTTTTTCAACCAACTTGTTCAGGAATGTTATTACACACCTTTGGAGCAGCTGAGGTTTGAAACCAGACTTCCTTTACTTTGGATTCTTCAGTTCTCAATTGCTTTCATGTACGCGTTGATCATTAGGCCTACGGGATTGCATGTGTGGTCAATGGTGTGCAAAGATGAGTGTAGTTGAAGACTTGTCAATGATCAAATGAGGAATCACTTTGTAATTGGAAGAGAGTAACTGAAATCATGATTTTATGGTTTTCTTTTAACTGAATCTGAAGGGTGACCTTATGGAGGTTTATAAAATCATGAGGGTCATGGATAGCCAAGGGAAGTCCCAAACTAGACGGCATAGGCTTAAGCTGAGCGGGGAAAGATTTGAAAGGAACATGAGGGGCAACCTCTTCATGCAGAGGGTGGTGCATGTACGGAACGAGCTACTAAAGGAGGAGGCAGAGGAGGCTGGCACACTTACAACATTTAAAAGGCATCTAGATGGGGATATGAATAGGAAGGGTTTAGAGGGGTATGTGTCAAATGCTAGCAAATGGGACTAGATCAATTTAGTGTATCTGGTTGGCATGGATGAACTGGGCAAGGGGTCAGTTTCCATGTTGTATAACTCTATGACTCTGAATGCATCACTTTTCCAAGACATGCATGAATTTCTGAACTTCTCCATTCTGTCAAGTCCAGCAAAATCATGCCATATTCATAACTTTAAATATGGACTGTATTCAATATATAGAATTTTTGGGGAATATAATTTTCCTTTGAAAATTGGCACTAATAGGCTGCTAAGATGGCTACCAGGAAACGTGATTTTGAAATTCAAGTTTTGACTCAAAAGAATCTCAAGTCATCAGAAACTTCTTAATTGAGCGACCATGGGAAGGCTGCCATTCTTGAATGGACACATCAAGACAAAATCATTTGTGGAATCACATTTCCCATTGGCAGTGGACATACCCTAAACTCAAGAGTCCAAACTCAATGCTTCTAAGCTTGAAACTAAACAAAGAAAGCCATAGCAAAACCAATTCATTATAAGTTGGTATGGAAGGCAAACCATCAATTCACCACTGTATAGCAATTCCTCCTAACTTCAAATCATTCTGGATGAACAATACCAGTATTGAGCATGTAGTCACATGACCACAACTGACTGCAGATAGTGAATAGAGCCAAGTAGAAACGAAGGAACACAAAGAAGCAGAAGCAGCAGCAAAGTTATCAACATCAATGCCTTAAAACTAGAGTCTGCAACATCATTAATAGAATCATAGTATCCCTACACTATAGAAGCAGACAATTCAGCCCATTAAATCCACACTGAACCTCTAGAGAGCATTCCATCCATACCTACCCGATCCCTGTAATCCTGCATTTCCCATGGCTAATCCACCTAGCCTGCACATCCCTGGACACTATGGGCAATTTATCATGGCCATTCCATCTTTGGACTGTGGGAGGAAACTAGAGCACCCAGAGCAAACCTGTGGGGAGAATGCGTAAACTCCACATAGATAGTCACCTGAGGGTCGAATTGAACCCAGGTTGCTGGTTCTGTCTAAGCCCTGAGCCACCATGCCGCCCTTTGGACTACATTTTCTGAGGAGTGGCCATCTGATGCTGATTGTCACCCCCACCCCTTTTTTTTTATGAAATATGAGACATCCACATTTCTGAACAGAGTTTTTGATTAGGAGTCCCTCAGAAGTGTGGGGCTGCACTTCCATTCTGACAGTTCTTTCATAGAGCATGAAAGCAAACCACATGTCCTTTGCCTAACAATCAGTTGCTGCTTTCTGTCACTTAAAAGTCTTGACAGTTATTGTCAGAATGCTGTGTTGCTACGTAACTGAGAGGGTAGTGTGCCAGCTGAGAAGGGAGGGAATACAGTGCCAGCTAAGAAGGGGATTGGGTGCCAGGTATGGGTGCCAAATGTGTAGGGGCAGACTGCCAGGTAAACAGCGAGCCTAGAAATACAGTGTGCTACTGATAAGATACCACATGGGAGGGGGGAAATAGAGTGCATGGTGGGTAAAATGCAAAGTGGATAGAGTATCACGGTGCATTGTTAAAAGGTAAGGGAAGTGACGCAGCGCTTAGGTTGAATTCAGAGAAACTGGGTTTGCTGGGGGTGAGGGGAGAGCTATTCAGGATTGGGGTCTGGGTCAAGTTTGCAGGAAGGATGTGGGGTGTGGTTGGAGATTGGATTGGGTCAGGTATTAGGGTGAGGTGTTGACCAGGGATGTGTCTGGAGAGGCTGGCAGTCAGTGGGTGTTGTTGCAGTCTGGTCCAGGGGCCTGTTGGGTCAGATCCAAACAGGGACTATGTTGGGTTGGGGTCAAGTTGCATTGGTGTTCAGCTGGGGAATTTGTGTCCTGGGGTGGAGGCAGCAAGGACAGTGGATTGGAGGTTGTAAGCGATCTCTGGGAAGTATTGTTGGAGACGATGATAAATACATATAAGGTCAGTTTAATAGCTAAATGCTAAGTATTTAAATCATCTATCTTTTCCTGAGTAACTATTTTACCTCATTTCACTTGCACGACCAAAGTCTCCAATTTAAATGGCAACTTTCAGGAACCTCAAGGCATAGAGGAATTATGTAGTAGAAAATTAATCTTCCCAAGTAATTCTTTTTTAATTCAAAGATAGGATAAGAGCATTACTGGCCAGGCCAGCATTTATTGTTAATCCCTAATTGCCCAGAGGGCAGTTAAGAGTCAACCACATTGTGGGTCTGGAGTAACATGTAGGCTAGACCATGTAAGGATGGCAGTTTCCTTCCCTAAAGGACATTAGTGAACCAGATGGTTTTTTTCCAAATATCGGCAATGGATTCAAGATCATCATCAGATTCTTAATACCAAATTGTATTTTCATTAAAATCAATTCCACCAGAACATAACCTGGGTCTCTGGATTAACAGTCCAGTGATAGTGCCGCTAGGCCATCATCTCCCCATTTAACCTTCAGAGTGTGCTATGTTGGGAATTCTGCAGGGTCACCATGTGCAATATCCACCTACGCAAGACAAATGACCCTTTGGCCAATAGATTAACCAGGTCAGTGTCACCAAGCCTGTTAATTTTCAATTCTACCAGTGCAGAAAACTGACCATCTAGATGTAAGGCTACAAGCAACTAACTCCATAAGCTGCTGAAAATCCACCTCTTCAAGGAAATCCTGCAATGACTTTGATTTACAACTTCAGTTATTGCATACATCCAACGACAATTCAAGTGATAAGGCATTTCTTTTCCCCAGGGCTGAACTGAGTCAAGCTGATCATTTGACTAATTAACCATCCCTTTGTTTGTAACTTGTAAAAGTACACTATCCTTTTATTTGTACGTTTTTCTCAAGAGAGAGTTTGTGTGTGAGTGAGAGAAGTGAATGAATGACATGGCATTATATTTTTTAGAATGAACTTGTGGGTAAATTATCTTCCTTATTTAAATTCATGAAAGCTTGCTGCTGCTTTTTCGAATTGATCAGATACTCAGTTGGGGATGGGGATATTCAGCGATATGTATATCTTCCTTCTCAAGAACACACAGAATACATACAGGAAGAGAAAGGAGCGGGAGTTTCATTTAACTCATCATCCTGTCTGTAACCATTAACTATTGGTAATTCGGGTGTGATTTTGTTTTTGATGAGTAAAATCATGGTGTTTGCCAATTTACTGAACTCATCTCAGTTATAAGGGAGTTAATTGTTACTTCTCACCAAATGTGCAGGTTAGGTGAATTGACCATGCTAAATTGCCCGTAGTGTTAGATGAAGAGGTAAATGTAGGGGAATGGGTCTGGGTGGGTTGCGCTTTGGCAGGTCGGTGTGGATTTGTTGGGCCGAAGGGCCTGTTTCCACACAGTAAGTAATCTAATCTAATCTGTGGGACTCCA